>NC_134402.1:65039385-65370218 GCF_038048845.1 Mixophyes fleayi
TTGAGATCATATAAGCACATATGACTGACGGGGTTAAATATTAAACTATGTTTTGCAGAAAAATCCTTCACAGGAAGACAATTTAAATAATATATGAATACTGGGGAGAAAACCCAAAGCAAATAAAAAGTAGCACAGCTAAAGCAGCAGTATAAATATGAACCAAAAGTTCCATCTAACCAGTCTTAACGTCTCTGACTGATTTACTATGTTTTCAACATCTAGGCATTGGGAGAATATTTCTGACATGACACACAAGGGTTGGAAAAGCACCAGTCCCATCTTATACGTTTTTCTGCTTGGAAGGAGTGTTCCAAAACAGCATTAATGTGACCTGCCAGTGTCTGGTCAAGTCATAGACTCGGAATTCAGACTCATCAATGTCATTCACAGAGCCAAGGGGAGATCTTTATTAAAAGTGTTCCACAGGTGACTATGAAGGTGGTATGGCCCATAACAACCAATCAGACAGTGCCTTTCGTTTTCTAAATTGTACTACAAAAATGAGAGTTGGAATATGATTGACTGCTATGGGTAAAGCCTCCTTGCCTGCACAGTTACTTGCAGAACAGTTTTCCTAAATATATAATTTAGTGTGGACAGGGGGAATGAGACAATTTTCTCAGCTCACAAATGGGGTAAATTGCCTTTGAATATACACAGTAACTTATTCTGCAGAGTTCTGTGATACAGCCTAGCACAGTGCTATACTCATCTTCTAGAGTCAGGCTGAATGTTGGGTCTGCATGTGGACAGATGTTAAAAAGAGATCCAAAAATGTTCCTACCAAATTTGAATTAACAAGAGAATCAGGATATTTATCTGGATATAGCTCTGAATGTAGTGACTAGCAATAAGACACACTGAAGATTTCATGAAACCGGCTGCTCTCCACTTAAAACCATGTTAACCAGTGGCTAGGATAACGTACATTTATTTTTCTTTGTTCTTCTCTGTATTCTGCTTTCATTGTATGATGAGGTAAAACATATACAGACACAGGTAAGGGAATGTCAGATATAGCAGGACTGAATCTCTCTATCAATGAGCTGTTGAACAACAGGAAGACTCGGACATAGTTCACAGGAATGTGGTGGACTTGTGCAGATCTGCTGGCTTATGTCGTTGGGCTGCATAATACTGTAAACAAGAGCTGTATAGGATAAAGTAGATCCATTGTGCTGCAAATAGACACAATAAGAAGATGGGCGATAAGAAAATATATATTTATACACACATATACACACATATATATATATATATATATATATATATATATATATACACACACACACATATATATATATATATATATATATATATATATACACACACACACACATACATACATACATACATACACACATACACGGAAATATACACACATACACGGAAATATACACACATACAGAGTATCTATGTGGGCAGCATAGTGGACTAGTGGTTAGCACTTCTGCCTCGCAGTACTTGGGTCATGAGTTCGATTCCCGACCATATCCTTATCTGTGAGGAGTTTGTATGTTCTCCCTGTGTTTGCGTGGGTTTCCTCCGGGTGTTCCGGTTTCCTCCGGGTGCTCCGGTTTCCTCCCACACTCCAAAAACATACTAGTAGCTTAACTGGCCGCTATCTAAATTGACCCTAGTCTCTCTCTCTCTTTCTCTCTCTCTGTGCGTCTGTGTATGTGTGTGTGTATGTTAGGGAATTTAGACTGTGAGCTCCAATGGGGCAGGGACTGATATCATCAGTTATTTATATAGCGCCACTAATTCCGCAGCACTTTACAGCGAGTACAACGCTGCGGAATTAGTGGCGCTATATAAATAACTGATGATGATGATGAGATATATATATCTTCAAGAGTGTTCATTTAAAGCTTACTGGTTACGACTTAATCTGGGTATATGCTAATGCAATCTTACTTCAGATGCTATTTCTATATTGGTTGTAGCAACGATTGAAGTCCCGGTGAGCGCGCACAGTTATCTATCTATACGATTTACTATCCGATCTACATCTTACATAACCATCTGCTGAAAAGATCGCGACTGTGCACACTCTACAGTTATCTGCTTACGCTGCTGGTCGTGAGTGTGTACACACTTCCACAAAGCCTGAGGTCCCATCATTTCTTGCAATGCTAAGGGGGTAACATCTCCTCCAACATAATTCACTCTTCACTAAATCTAATAAATGATACTGGCAGCTGAATATTTATAACTGTTTTCATGGGATCATGTAAGGAATACTGGCTTCTTAAGCTAAAAAGGTCTTGCCAAATAAAATGTAAAATGTCAGCTTGTAAAAGTTTAAAAGTAGCATATGACACTGGAGTAGGTAAAATAAATATAAACCATTATAACGTTCTTGACAGAAAATATCCTGCCAAAATGCATGAAAGATTGATGAAATTGGATGAACTGTTTCTTTGAGTACATCGAACTGAATAGTTCAGAAAACAGGAAACATATTATTTGAATAGAGAGAAAAGTAGGTCCAGGTTAGCAAGATATCTAAATATTTGAAGCGGTCAAGTCGCCAATTGTAATGGAAAGTAAGTGTAAGAAGCTTGTGTGTGGAACCAGGAAGATGAAGTGTCAGCGCCTGTATTTTATATGCATATATTATAAAACCCACAAGGAGGTCAAATGCAGTCAAAGCCGAAGGTAAAATTAGCTAAGTGGTTTACAAACGGCTCAAATGTCATCATTTGCAAATAATGGCAAGTTTCATTCTCAATGACATAATTATTGGGATTGGCCTGAATGTGAATAACTAGCAGTTTGACACTGGAAATAAAGTGGCAAAAATGGTGCTCTTGATGAGTGGAAAAATAACAGGAACAAAATGGCAACTTGACTAACTTGGCGGCTTATGGAACAAATGCCTATGACACATAGGGGCGTGAATACCAAGCCTTATTGATTCTCATGACATAGGTTCTATAAATAATGCGTTTACGGTTTTGTGGGTGATGCCAGGATTACACCAATATGCCACAGCTTATATAGTTATAATTTCACCATTTTGCACTGTGCTTGGTATCTTGGAATCAAGCTCAAACAGGGCTGCCCATAAGCTAATGAAGCCCTACAAGGCAATTTATGGCTGAACCACACCAGCATTCAGAATCTCCATATATTCCATTGTATGACATAATAGTTTTAAGACTGCAAGAACATAATTTAAATATATACGGGGCCTTGTTCATGTAAATGTTGGAAGGGATCCGAGGTAGACTGAGAGAACAGTGTAGTAGTCAGACAAATCAAATAGACTTAACACTAGCATCTCATATATAATACAAACCAGCAGGTCATCAGAATGGAATAAAGGTTTACTTGCAAATAAAACAAAGACTCATATCCCCAATTAAAATAAAATAAATAAAAAGAGAAGGGTTCATAAATGGGTTAATGACCATGTTCTTACATCTAACGTGATTGCTGGTAATAAACGTTTCTGGCCTTGTCACAGATACTCCCACACAAATGCACTATTTCTTCTTGAAAACATCCACCTCCTTTCTTATCAGCAACTCCCACGTTCTTGTGATGTCTTTTCCAAAATCCTGCAACCACTCTCCAGTTATAAACTGAGCAAATTGCAGTCACCCGTACAATATAACTGCTACTGCTTGACAGATCGGGGTTTCCTGGCAATTCAGTGCCCTGAAACCATCCTGCCGAAACATTACCAAAATATTTCACAGAGGTTAACACTATGCAAATATATTGTCTGGGGCAGTTTTACAACTCATGCAAAAGAATTTTGGGCTCTGTAAAACAATGGTAAATCATTTCTATAGGAGCTGGCTTGTTAGAAATACATTTGGTTGTATGAATGCAAACACTTGAACCTAGCATTCACTATTTTGGATTTTGAACAATGTTTTTCACCTTTCACTAATAAAATGTTCCATGTTCTTTATAATCTTGTTACAGGGAGCAACTTGGTAAATGTGTAATTGGTATCAAATTAGTCAATAAACACCTTGGAATATACAATAGAACCTTTATTACTTGAGTGTACATATTTTTTACATTTTGGTAATAGAAAATGTTTTTCTGGCTTACTCGTGTTCTTTTTTATATTCATATTTCCCATTTGATAATAAACTCTTGTCTACTGACTATTTCATCATTGGAAAACATGTGACTCTCCAGCAATTGGCTAGCAAAAGGTTCTGGGACTTGTAGTTTCACAACACCCGGAGAGACCACAGGTTGTCCAGGCCTGGACTATATGACAAGAAGCTTTAAGGGTTCATTCACAACAATCCACTGTTCATTCCTTCAACACCTGAAAAGCTCACTTGAAATAATTTACCAGTATTATGCTTTACCAGTACAAGTGACTGCACTGGTAAAGGTAAAATGAATGGACTGATGTGAATGGTTCAGTATTCTCTGTGTAATATGGTTGCGTAGACAAAATAATCATTTATATCAATTTTATTCTTACGGGTTGTGTCCTGGCTGCATTCATCGCACACCTACAGCCTTAATACAGACATGCATATAATGATGAGTTACAGGAAGGAGGTGCAGGCTGTTGTGCAGGGATCAGACCCCTCTACACTCTCCAGTGGGACTTTAACTATACATAAGAGCTGCTAACATCACCCAAGCTTAGCTATTCAGAGTTTGCTATATAGCCCCATATCGGCTTCCCCAAAGAGAACTATGAGGACAGCGGTATTGATCACTAGTGTACTATGCCTGAGATACCTGTTTAAGTTGTGTGTAGGTGACAGGTCCACTGAAAAAATTTGCAAATCAGCTTATGTCACTCAATCAGTGTTTTACTTTCCCTGTGCACACCCTTCCTCAATGAAAGGGGGACTTTATTATGTAAAGGTTCACAGTCTGGCCATCCCCTTCCATGCTGCTTCTTACCTTATAGAGCAGACAGGCAGAAGCGGAGGATGTCGGTCTGTGAGCTCATATGATCATAAACATCATCGACCTTGCAGCAGCAACACTTCCAGCATCACTGATATGGATTAGCAAAATGCAGGTGATGTGTATGATCACATGACCACACAGGCCAACCTCCCCTGTACAAGTTTAAAGAGCAGGGGGAAATGAATTATAGGGGAGGGTAAAGGGGGTAATGAATTCTAGAGGAGGGGAGACAATGAATGAATTACAGGGAGGGGGAATCACTAGGGATGCTGATGGGAATATGAATTACAGAGGAGTATAAGAGGGGATCGAGTTCTAGAGGAGGAGAGACAATGAATGAATTACAGGGAGGGGGAATCACTAGGGATGCTGATGGGAATATGAATTACAGAGGAGTATAAGAGGGGATCGAGTTCTAGAGGAGGAGAGACAATGAATGAATTACAGGGAGGGGGAATCACTAGGGATGCTGATGGGAATATGAATTACAGAGGAGTATAAGAGGGGATCGAGTTCTAGAGGAGGAGAGACAATGAATTACAGGGAGGAGGAATTACTAGGGTCACTGAGGGATATATGAATTACAGTGGAGGGTGGGAGGGGAATATGAATTACTGGGCAGTGGGAGGAGGTAATTATAAGACAGAGTGCAGTGCTTGGCTGTAACATCATAGCCAAGCGCCACAGTCGCAGTCTGAGGAGCCGAGGACGCCACTACCACCTCCCGCCTGCCAAGGTAGGAAGCAGAAAATGAACAAGAGGCGGAGAAGGCTGTGGGGAAGAAATGAATTACAGGGGAAGGACCTGAGCATGACGAGGACACAAGTGGCAAGTGCTCGTGGAATCTCTGGGGTAAATGGCTGCGAGTGATGTGGACAGTGACCCACCTCCTGCAGCAGGGTGAGGGGTACAGGATGACGATTGGCCTAGGCTACCTAGAAATAAGTAGTGTTTTTAAATGATGTATTTTAGCAAACTGCACAACAGGATCAAATTAATACACATGACCCTGTGAAAATATTCACAACAATAAGTTTAATCGCATTTAATTTTATGTGCTTATTATTTCTTATTGGTGAGTACGCAGTAACCAGAGCAGACAGGAAATTGAAACTGTATTCATTAAACGCCTATATTTTAATGGACAATATTCCTCTGGGGTACATAGTTTGCCAAAACTTGACACTGGGAATCATGCCATTCTACAAACTCTCTTATTAAATAGAGATCACATGCTCAAAAGAGTATATTCCAAAGTACATAAAAGTTTAATTAGCTTTATTTAAAAAACCCCACAAAAACTATATATATATATATATATCTATATAATATTCCAAGAGGGACTGCACTCAAATCACATCATTTAAGCTGTGCAGTCCATAAAAATAAGAAAATACATACATGGGTATTCAGTGTATATGAACTAGAGATGCTCACTGACCCCCGTGTTTTGGTTTTGTTTAGCTATTTTTTATTAAATTTCATTTTTTGGGGTAAAATCACATAATTTCGTTAATATTTTGTACCTACATTATTATTAACCTCACTAACACTAAATTCCAGTGATTTCCATTAAATTTTTACCATCTCACAGATCACAATATGCTTTTCATACACTTTCAGCCAAATACTGCAGAGATCTGGCTGGATGGTAAGCGACAGAGCAATGACTCAAACACACGGCAGTTCCTACCACATCTAGGACACATTGGCACACAGCAGTGGCAGAAAAGAAAAGTGGGGCAAGATGGAATTGTCCTTGGATCATGAAAACAGTTATTGTTCATTGGATCGCTCCACCTGTTTCTTGGATAAGTGAGGTAATTCTACAGCTAATACATGGCAACGATCGCTCCACCTGTTTCTTGGATAAGTGAGGTAATTCTACAGCTAATACATGGCAACGATCGCTCCACCTGTTTCTTGGATAACTGAGGTAATTCTACAGCTAATACATGGCAACGAGCGCTGACCCCCCCGGGATGCGTGCTTTTATCAGACACACACCAATCCAGGGTGCCAGACAATGCACTAAAAAGAGCCATTGAAATTCTCAGCAAAAAGCCAGTTCATCAGTGAGCTACGAATCAGCCCCAATTCCCACAAAATTATAATCTAGTTAGGTACCTTTTATGTAAAGTGCCGATTACAAACACAACAAAACACGTGTGGGAGAATGTGCCCTCTAAGGGGCTGACTACTAGACACAAAGACATTGCATGGATGGCTATCCAGGGATGTCTGCCTCTCAGGACATTCACGCACTCTCGGAACCTGTGCCAATATGTCCACTGCCCCTCTTACATACTCAGTGATAGGCAACCCAACACACTAAAAAGGGGCCACACGGACAGCCCTCTAACCGTCAAAAGAACCGCACATTACCTTTAACCTCATTAATAAGTCAAAACAATACATTGAATTAATGAGTCACTTATCTGTAATATCAGCAGGAATTGTAAATAAGTGTCACAAGCTACAACAAACAAATCTGACAATAAAGCAAGAAGAAGCTGGGGGCCGCAGGTCAAGGCACACAGGGCCACATGCGGCCCTAGGGCCCCCTGTTGCCAATCACTGCTCTAAAAGCACATTAACTTATTGTGCAAGTTCCCAAATTATTTACCAGTTACTTCAAGTCAACCAGGCACAAAATCGACTCAAACTGATTTATTAAATGAATGAACAAGACACAGTTTTAGTGTAGATAACAATTACACTTTTGACATTTCTATCAGTAAGAAAAAAAACAATAACAGGATTCTAATCACGGATGAACGAAAGTGTGGGTGTGAGGGTTAATAACCTGAAAACAGAGACAATACTTCATTGAGCCTGCTGGGCATAATAATTAGCACAGACATCCTTCACAATCCAACAACTCGTGTCATCGGTGAGACTCACTTCAACAATTACACTTGGAAATTATTCTGCTAAGGTTTATATGAAGCACTGGGGGTATTCAATTGTCAGCGTTAACGCTGAAAAACGAGCGCTCAAAAAATATTACAGTTTATACTGTAATATTGCGCCCGAAAAGCGTTAATACGGTAGTTTACTCTTGGAATTTCAGCTCGTCGCTCAGGGGGCTGCGAGCTGAAATTCCGCGAGTAATTACCGTATTAACGGTAAGATTTTTTGAGCGCTCGTTTGTTAGCGTTAACAATTGAATACGCCCAGAATCAATAACCGGTAGTGTATTTGTGCTGTATGGGGTAACACTGTATCAGCTACCACTACGTGAACTGCAACACTTTTTCCTATGGTCTTTCTTCATTTATCATATCCCTGTTCTCTGTTGCTTAATGTTATTTTTACAACCTAAGTTGCATTCACCAATTTAAATGCATTAATTCTTCTGCTTTAAAAGGGCTTTCCACCCTCTCGGTACTTGATGCACTGATGATTACTTTAGAATGCACTGGGTAATACATGACCTGTGTTATATCTATGGGCAACAAACTTGCTTAAATATAACTAGGCAACAATGTGCAGGGGAAAGCTAAACAGATGCAAACAACAACGAAATGCAAGTTGTAGTAAGCATTTACATTCAGTATGTGAACGTAATCCAAAGGTAACCACCACCCCTTTTCAAACACAAATATATATTGAGTTTTGCAAACGAACAAGGCAGTCAGTCCCTTAATGTCATCACTTAGTAACTGACAACACTGATTTTGTCTGTGCAGATGTTAGTAATACGCCCATCAGGAACAGATCAGGAAGAAATGATTAACAAAAGCCTGTGCAAAAGGTAAGCAATGCTTGTGATTAAAATATCACAAATTATCCATCAAAAAGGCAAGCCGAGACTGTTAGGAGCATTATAATACCATAACTCACAGGTCATACATAGGGAATGATGTCATCTGGAAAACATATTTATAATTGTGCTAAATGAAACCATTTCAATATTTAGTCCTCAGAACTGATTTAGAGCACTCCGTGTTGGGGCTGTCAATGTGTTAATACATTACTCTATTAAGAAAAAGTCATTGGCCAGTTCATATCCAACCTGAAAATGAATAGTCTGGGGAGAAAACTACAACACCACAGTTATGACGTACCTTCAACAAAGAATTGGGTGATTTATGTTTCTAATAATATTTCTTAAGCAGTCTGTCACAAATCTTTTCCTGTTAAACACATCTTATCTTCATGTAAATACGTTTGGATGGCTCTAGCAAGACTGGACTATACTTGCGATTATTGTGAATACCATAGTGATTTACACTAAAGCCTTATTATAATATTGTGTATGCATGTTTTACTTTTGACCATTCACAGTTCACTCTATGTTTGCATTAAGTGCCGACATATACCAGCAGATGGTCCTGAATAGGGACCAATTGACCCTATTTTAAGGTATTTACACTGTGTTCACCGCAAGGTGAATAAAGTGATGGACAGCAGTCCATGGGTAGATGTAAAACCGCATGACTTCTGTACAACGGATTGCTGTGACATCACAGGATGCTTCCAGCATTGGTATCCCACAATTCCAATTGGTGCATTTGACAACAGTCTGCTTCAACTGTGGTCTTTACAACCACAACAATAATAGATTAACAGAATAAATACATGGGCTATATTTGATGTGATTGCTTTATAATTATTTACAGAAAAATGCAATATCATCTATCTTTGATTAGTCCCTACAAGCAAAGATAACCAATATAATGCTTATCAATAGTGATATACTCGGGTACTTTGAGACTGCCTTCTTAGGTCAAAAGCATCTAAACGCAGTGTGGGGTCATATACTAGTCCTGAAAGTTATTTTATTTCTCTATGTACCAAACACTTTATGACCACTGTTAGTTAAGCAAAACAGATGTATTTCAGGTTTGCAGAGAGGATGGTCTTAAGGTTGGAAGCTCTAATTGGCATGATAATTCTATATATAAAGTCTACTGGAAGTGGCTGGGAGCCTCTGCATGAGCTGGGCATATCTGGCAAGATTTGATTTGAGCTGTCTACATTCATTCCTATGATGCTTTGTTCCGCTACTTTTCTTTTGATTGAAAGCCCAGGTACAATGCTTTTGTGCAAAAAATGTGCACTAAAAGGTGCAGAACTGGCCCTCCTCTAAAGAGGAAAGGCCCTACTCCCTGACCCTTCAGGACCAAATGGTCGCTTAGGGGGTAAGAGTCTTCAGAACCCCTTCGCCGCAAGGCAAGGGGACCCCCTTTTGTCCATGGGATCTGCCAAAGCTTCACCCAGGGCACAACAACTTGGGAGAGAGGGCAACAGTGGGTTCAGGGGACCGAAACCTCAGGGCCACACAGCCCACCCCTAGATCTTAAGGGTAAATCATAAGGGCTAACCGCACCACTAAAATTGTGAAACAAAAACCATAAAAGTCAAAGTGACATACAAAAAAGGAAAATAAATGATGAGTGGGTAAGACCCCAGCCTAATGGCTTCTTGCACAGCCAAAAGGACAGGGCAAAGGAATAAGGGTGGTGCACAATAAAAAGTGGTCCAATGTGCAGGGTGCCAACATAATCACGTGTTTAAGGTGCTAGACCAGTGATTTATGGCACCCCTGGGCGGCCACTAGAACCAGGTTTTCAACGTCGCTCCCCGGCCCCTGGACAGAGGACCAAGTTTAGCTCTGTTGTAACTGAACTTAATCTTAGCCAAAAGGCTGAGAAGCGAATGTCCCGCTACTGCTGAACCTCCCTATCAATCATGATAAATATCAACTGATGGGGCTTCCATCCTCTTTAAGGCGATCCTCTGCTGGGTAGAGACTCATCAACAAAGATGTAGAGTAATAAAAAGGTATCAAAGGTTATCACATGAATATACAATTTTGGATTCCAAACCAGTATAGTCAATTGTATGTAGGTTAAAATAAGATTTTTGATGATTAATATTCTTACCACGGAAAACTGTATGTACAAACAGGCTTATTCATAAACATGTGGAAAATTATGTCAGCATACAGCAATCTAACGAATGCTAATATCAGATTGGTTTGTATGGGTTACAGCACATATTTTACAGTCACAGATGCCCATCACTGGTCTACATAGTATTTCATCATCATCATCACCATTTATTTATATAGCGCCACTGATTCCGCAGCGCTGTACAGAGAACTTATTCACATCAGTCCCTGCCCCATTGGAGCTTACAGTCTAATTCCCTAACACACAGACACACACACACCCAGACAGAGAGAGAGGGAGAGACTAGGGTCAATTTTGATAGCAGCCAATTAACTTACCAGTATGTTTTTGGAGTGTGGGAGGAAACCGGAGCACCCGGAGGAAACCCACGCAAACACGGGGAGAACATACAAACTCCACACAGATAAGGCCATGTTCGGGAATTGAACTCATGACCCCAGCGCTGTGAGGCAGAAGTGCTAACCACTACGCCACCGTGCTGCCCCAGTATAGTATTTAAAATATTATCTCAGAAAAGGTTTCTACATTTAGGGGCTTTTGATAGTTTAGTCACATTAACGTGCCCATCTCTATACTGGACATAACATCATCACCATTTATTTATATAGTTCCTCGAATTCCGCAACCCTGAACAGAGAATTTTTGTCATTCACATCAGTCTCTGCCCCATTGGAGCTTACAGTCTAAATTCCCTAACACACATATACAAGGGTTAATTTTGTCAGCAGCTAATACCAGCATGTTTTTGGAGTGTGGGAAGAGACTGGAGCAGCCAAAGGAAACCCACGAAAATAGATAAGGGCATGGTCAGGATTCAAACTCATGACCCAAGTGTTGTGAGTCAGAGGTGCTAACCACATATACACACACATATATATACAGGGCGATTCAAAAGTCGCAGTACACCCTTTTATTTCAAAAACTCTACAGGAAATTGGGAAACCTGAATACTCCAGTAAGGTATGGGTGACGTGGTCTATCTTTTACGGTATGTACCAAACATGGGCGCCATCATGAAATCGGCCAATCGGCCCAATTCCTGTAGAGTTTTTGAAATAAAAGGGTGTACTGCGACTTTTGAATCACTATATATATATATATATATATATATATATATATATATATATATATACATACACACATAAATATATACACATGCATATATACATACACATACATATATACACACTATTAGGTTGATACATATTATAGTTCTCTATATTTACAAGTTAAACCGCTCTGAATGCAGGCATGTAGAATTTCCAGTCATTTCCTCTCCAATTGGCATTATTATATGCAATACAGTGGATATGTGCATTATTTAATCTATAGGAAAGTTACAATTGGAAATATTGTCTTGTTTTTTTAAAAATAATAAATCATCAATGTAACCAGTGAAAATATGTCAAATATGTCAATAAGTAATTGAACACAAGTACCCACTCACACAATCAACCGCCTGTGCCTTTAATAACACACTATCTGCGGGGAACAAGCAATTAATGACATCTGCAAAACACTATTGAAAGAATACAATTGTGTATGGAAGTCCCAAAGACGATAAAGCAAATTAACCACGTGCTAACCAGATGGGGGTTAGTGGGAGATTGTGATTGATGGATTTGTACATGTGATCCCAGAAAACTGTAATATAACCCGGTATGTCTAGCAGATTTCACCACAGCAATCAGCTATTAGGCAACTTACCTTACACCACAAACATGCTCATTTATCTTTTGAAGGACTCAACGACACTTCACAGAAACTCAATGTAATCTGCATTGAAAATTACACATATTATTAATGATGGTACTGGTCCCACTTATGTGTTGAGAAGTGACTGTGGTATGGTACAGTTTTTAAAACAAGAGTGTAAACAATGTGGGTTTTCTCCCTGCTTACATTACTTTATATATATTTTAAAAAAAAATATTAAAAGGTGGTTTTGAAACCTTGAAAAAGTGAACAGCATAACAGCAGCAATGAAAACTTCAATTTCCGTGATCAGATCTTGGGGAAGATCCAGTCAGCATTAGCTATTGTTATTTGGTATATACCAGTAACAGCCATAGACCCAGATAAGCAATTTCTCTACTTATATTTGCCTTATAATTGTGCTTAAATTATCTCTATACTGGGTGAACTCCTCTCCTTTCCCTTTGTTCTACATGTGACATAAATGGGCAGGGTCTGTATCTTGTGTACAGACAGAGTCAGAAGAAAAAGGTCCCTCTTGCTATTACCAAACCGCACAGAAAACATTTCACTTAGGCCAAATATATTGTTACCCTACAGCATGTAATGAATTACATTTATATTACCTAAAGTAGTTATATATTATACATTTCTTCCATGACAAGTTTTGCTACCAGTCACTCTGATTCGCACAAAACTAAGAACATACCGATAGTTTATTTGTAGCAGACTATTGTTGGTTCACATCAAAGTCATGTATAACACATCTCACAATACACTTGATTCTTTACGGTATACCACACACAATGTACAAAGCAGAGGCGTAACTAGCGAGCTGTGGACCCTGGTGCAGGGAGGCGGGGAAGAGGGAAGCGTGGAAGAGGGAACCGGGGATAAGAGAACTGGGACCCCCGAACCTCTCGATTTGCCATGCAGTGGGCCCCATTATCTCCACGGCCCCCAGTGTATGGCACCTGCCACACCAATGGTAGTTCCGCCACTGGTACAAAGATCCTGATGGCAGAGTTTCCAAACGTTTGCCATCTTGTAACTATACAGTATCATATCCATTATACAAACACAAAATACACATTATATACAGAGTCCCATGCCCGCCTTGCGCACTCACAGCTGGTGCCCTTATGCTAGTCCAGCCATATACAAGAACAACTATCGCTTACATTAATTACAGCACTAAGGTTGCATCACTTCCTATAGTGAACGCAGATAGCTTTTGTGGACCTAGCGCCTCGTGAAAAAGAAAAACCCCATAATGACTGCAGCTACTTACAATGTGATGAGCAATGCAGATTGTAATAAGGGGGTCAGTAGAATGCACATTAAATCTAAATAGGGCAGATCATTTACGGCTTACTGTGCAGTAACTGGATGATTAGACATAAGTCACTCTAGTTGCTGCAATCATCACGACTTGCCACTCATTTTCTCTACAGTAAATTCCTAGTGTCCAACATGTCAAAACATAACAGAAAGGTAATATAGGAATGGGCAACTAAAGCAAAACTAAATACGGTCAAAAGCTGACCCCTAGAATAAGTAAAAATCTGCATATTTTTCATAATGTGTTCAAATTTGGAGACTTCTTAAACAGAACAGAATAAAGGTGTTCTAAGCAAAGTCCAAAGAGCAGAAAGAATACATAACACCCATACAAGTGTAAGAAAAAAGTAGTTCATTTCCAACACATTTGGTAAAGACATAGAAAGAAGGGAAAACGGACGTTCACAATACAATTAAGGATGAAATGTTTACATTTGTGTGACAGAGGCATCCAGAGTACTGTGGATACTTAATACCCCTTCAGAGTACATGCCTTTGTTTTGACTCATAATCATTTAACACTGATGTTTAAAACCGTAATTAAGAATATTGGTCACATTATTTATTTACTTTAAAGCTTGAGAGGCCAAGTAATTATCAACTTGAATTTCACATTGAATGTTTATAATTACTATTGTCCTAAACATTTAGCAATCTGCCACATTTGATATATAAGAGCACATGATGTATTTCCAAATGAACTGGCTTAACCCAACCACAAGAATTGGCCTTTATGTTTTATACATGTGGCCTTTGGCAAGGCTGATAAGATGCAGAAAATCTATGTCTTACAGAAGTGTGTGACACTATCTACAGTACAAACATAATGACGTGTACCTCCATCAGCCTCTCAAACTGCTTTATAGCCAAGTCAATATTCTCTATAAAACGGTGTATTTGACATGAGATAGACAAAGGATGTATAAATTCCTGTCTTGCAATGGGCCATATACACACGGGCAAGACGTAAAATCTCAGTTGTTGCCGCAGTGAGCTGCCAAAGTGGGTGGGTGGGCACTACTTATAGTTTAATTGTTCAGTTGCCAAATGTGGATTGCATAAGTAGTTGTTAAAAGTTTTCCTGAAGGCATTGGAGGTTTGGGGAGCTGCAGAGTTTAGGGCCTTCAGTAAAGTTTCTCCCAGTTTTAATGGATTCCATCTGCAGTGTGTCCTTTGGTTATGTGAAGGATCCTGGTGGTTTATAGTAGATGATATGGTCTGTGATGTACACGGAGCACTGGGTTTTGAATTGTAGGTGTTGCTAGATTGGAAACCAGTACATGACTTTCAGAATTTTGGAGTTCATATTTTTCATATTACATGTATTTATTGCATTATCTGTTTTTGTGTCTTGTTTATATAATGTATTGTTTATTGAATAAGAGCATTACAATAAAATGACATTTAGAGCCGTTGATATGCCATATGGTCCATCTAGGAGTGTACCATGCATTCTGTGTTTGGATCTACCAACTTTGCGGCAAAATGTCCCTAAACAAATTATCCAAATGCTGCCCAGTAAAGGGAACTTCCATTGTCTATTCTGTAAGAAACCAAAAGAGCAGGTAAGGACACTTTGCACATAGTCCACAAGCATTAGTGTTTTAATGATGTGTGGGGAATGCTCAGTACATGTGACACCAGTGCCTTAGAGAGATGCCACTCATCTCATTATCATGGCAGCGGGACATGTGCTTCAATAAAGGCTACCCCATCTGTAGTTTACTTCCAACTCCTGACCTTGATTGACCATGTAATGACTCACTGCTGCCCCTCCCCCTGGCCCTTGACCTGTTCGCGACCTTCAGGTTTGCTGCATATATCCGATAGTAGGTGTCAGTTACTGTTAATGTCACACACATTTAAAGCTATATGCACATTTTTTTAAAATACAGCACGGTAAGTGCCCAAATACTACTATTAGTACATCTTTAAAAATCCGCAATTTACATTACGTTGCATTGATCATAAAAGCGAATGTGGGAATGTTTGTTTTTTCACTGTGTTTTCAGATCTAATATAATATACGCTAACAATCTCACATAACTGAATTTAAAACGATCACTATTATAGCACATATCAGTCAATAGAGCGCAAGATATTCTGTTATACGTGATATTGTCAATTAGTAGGAACACCATAAGCACATAACAGCTCTTGCAGCAATCTGAAACATGCGTGGTCTGTACCTACTGTTTAAATGTGGGAATGTTTACCTGTCGTAACAAATGAACTTGGTTTAGAACATCCTTATTTACCAAATACACATATTTATGCATCTGTATAATGGCTTTTAAGCTGGGTACACACTACAGAATATTCATGCAATTACTGAGCAAGTCACATATTGCATGATCACACGAACATGTTTTATTGCACCAAGGCACACTGTATTCTGTGATTTGGTTTTCTAAACTTCCTAAAAATCACGATCAATGATAGAACGATGTCAGTCAAATGTGGAAGTGTGTACGCACTCGCAACCAGCAGTGTAGGCAGATCTCTGCAGAGTCAGGATCCTTTCAGCAGATGGTTATGACAGAAGAAGGTAAATCATGTAGGTGTGTAATCTGCTCTTTTGGGCTTTCAGTCGTTGGTAAAACAGTTACCAAAATCACATCTGCAGTAATTTTCTGTAGTGTGTACCCAACTTTAGAGCTTACTTTGGTCTCAGGAACAATAACTCAATGCAGTGCAAGTTTACATGTAGTCTATAGCCAGGCCTTATTGCACACTGCTTATTGGGATTAATAATGTACCATAGTACAGGGACTGTCCGGGACTCAGAGATGCACCGTTAAATCAGAATGCACTTCAGCTATTTCCTTTGACATGGTGGCTGTGACTTAGTTACTGTCTTGTTTGGATTCTGCATTTTTTCCTATGGGTCTCATGAAGCTTTTTATGTCTGTACTTGAAACCACATTGGCCACACAATGTCATTTTCCACTTGCAAATTATCTGAATTGTAGACTCTTCACATAAAAAGTGTTGAAAACACCTAGATTGAAAAGCTCACATAACCTATATTTTAAAAGTTATGACAAGGTAAAGTAGTAAGAAATTTCTTGTATACTCTATTACCAGAAACTTGCAATAAATGTATTTTTTTGGAGTATTCTTTATGAGTCAAACTAGAACATAAGTGTTTTCTGCAAATGTCTCTTCTGAACCCTGGCGAAGAGCATTTGTTGGCATCTATTTCAGTGTCCGTTAGGAATTTAGTGTTGTGCTTGTTATTACTTTCAATGTGGGAACCGCACCCTGTCCTTTCCAATCTCACCCATATGAGGTCATTATCTGCTGTTTTGTTTCATTCACTGACTGAACGTTAGACAACGAGTATAAAAATTTAACGTAAAATATTAAAGAGCAAAACAAAGTTCATGAGGGCACAGGAGCAGTGTCCCAGTAGAACTAACAAAGCTGCAAGTTCTGCCTCATGTAACTGTCTGATTGTATATTGAAGGGACAGCACAAATTAAAATTCAACCAGCATCAGCTAGAGTATGCACAACCCACTGCTATATACAGTTTTAAGGAGACACTTTAAATTTGAAAACAATATATTTTATGTAGCACACCTATCTGAAACCAAATATAAGCAATATCTACAATATAAAATATTTGTTAAATCATTTTGTGGTATCCTCAGAGGCAAGAATGTCAATATAATCATGCTTTCCTTGCAAGAGTCCAAGCTTGTGTCAGAAGTCCTGAGTTTTGAACATCCGGATCAGGACCCTTGGGCTTAGCTGGCTTAGTAGACGAAGGTGACGCTGGAGCGGTGAGGAAGCTTCTGCTCATCTGGGCCTTACCCGCAAGAGTGGTACAGGTTCTGTTGGTACTGGTGGCCCGAGCACGAAACTCAGAATTGGAGTTTGAACCAGAGATCTCAGGACTTGAATCTACTGCAGCAAACTCAGGACTGGAACCAGTCAGAGGACAATAAAGACTGAGACCTGCACACGGACACACGGACCTGGAACCAGCTACAGGGAACACAGAGCTGGAATGAAACACAGGAGACTCAGGACTGGCATCTGGAGAAGCAACCGACGGAAGACTGAACTCACGGTGAGGATTGTGAGATGGATGCAGGAGGAGGATGCCGTGGACAGGACCAGAGGCACTTTGTACTGCTGACAGGAGATACTGCAGTCAGGAACAGAGCACTTGGTAATGCTGATTGGAGATACTGCAGTCAAGAACAGGAACAGAATCAGAGCCAGAAAACCTTCCCCTAAAGGATGAGCGTTGTTCTGGGAACATACAGCCAGCAGTTCCTGGTTTAAGTAGGGTGCCCTGTGCACTGATAAGACTGGCTGAATCAAATGACTGAAGTTGCAGGAGACTGGTTTGCCAGAATGAATCATGTGATACAATCCAAGATGGTCACGCCCATAAAGCAGAACCGCAGGAAGTGTTTGTTTACAGATAGTGACACAGGGCTGAAGAGTGCCATAGGAGGAGCATGGATGGCCGTGAGGTGACACCTCCAGACCAGGTATCTAATGTGTGACAGCTTAAGCTCAGCACTAATAAATATGTAGCTATTAAAATACTACAGAACAAGTATGGCCTGCCACAAAGCTTATAACTGCTCCATCACCCACTGAGCATGTGCACATTAGGACTCTGACTTTATATTTTCCAGTACAAGTTCTGTGTGTTCCAATGAGGTGGTCAGATAACTGTGCATTGCAATCAAACAGTTTTGCTGCAGAATCTCAGTAGTAATAATACTCACTATACCTCCCTTTCCTCCAGCCAATGCTCAGCGTTGCAGGCAGGGTCTTAAACAGCTGATTACGAGAAATCCAGCTTCACCACAAACAAACGTATACAAGACTCAAACATTTGTCAACCTTACAACATACAATTTATAATTACACTTTACGAGTTTTGGGTAAAAATACAAATTCTGCCTTAGCTTTTAAACTTAACTAAATACCTATTGTTAATTTACACATTTATTGCAGGACAAATATTTCAAGGTCAAGGATGATGAACTATGATCATTGTTTCCATTTGCTGCAGTCTAAGTAAGAGATTTTTGCTTGGTAGTTTCACAACATACAGACACAGCTAACAGAAATGTTCAAAGACCTATTTTAATATCTATGAGAGTTACTGGGTAGAGTTGTCAAGTATATCAACATAAGTTCTGAGTTCTGAAGAAAAAGATCAGACAAATCTTATGGAGGTAAGAGGTCTGCTTTCTTTGGTCACTTTAGATACAAAGTCAAATCACATTAAGACATCTGCCCATATGATGTTATTGAGGCGTCTAATTTATTACTAAAACTGAAAACTTAAGCTGTAAAACATGTGCATTAACTTGTGAAATATCCTTCAATATTCCTGTAATACCCCCTATAATACAGCTCTAAGAAATGGTTTCCCAATGTTCCTCTCTGATTAGCAGTATGCTCGCTTTGAAGTGATCTGACGCAGTATAGTGAACAAAGTGAGGGTCTGATTATGTTCAACATTATTTAGTCAATGGTTCAAAGACCTAGAGATTAAAAATCATTTCCAGATGTACGAGTAGCACTCAACTCCGCCTACACTACGTAAGTTAGCGTATAGTATATGCTGGTGTAATCAATTCCCATTTGCATCATCATACATTTGTGTTGTATACGCATCTGTATTCCTCAACCAATGCTGTATTTTTCCCTGAAGAAATGTCTCACTCAATACAGTAATCATGTGTGTTCTACAGGTTGAAATTTCTCTTATGGAGTGGAACCAGGTGTCTTCAGAAATAATTACAAATAAAACCTGACTTGTTGTCTGAACCACTGATGCACCTCTCCCTGTTTCGATGTCTCTCTGTAATCGCTACATATTTGTATAGTACATAAACATGTGCATTCCTGAACCATGCCTATATCCCTTCTGTGACCATGCCCAGTCCAATCATCATACATGTGTGCAACATGACACTACTGGGGTACCTTGTCTGCTTCAATCAGCAAACATGTGTGTTGTAACCTGTTACCACGTAGCCTCCAATCATTATACACCTGTAACACTGCACTACTGCTGTACCTCTCCCTGTTACCACGTAGCCTCCAATCATTATACATGTCTGTGTTGTACATACATCTGTAACACTGCACTACTGCTGTACCTCTCCGTTACCACGTAGCCTCCAATCATTATACATGTCTGTGTTGTACATACATCTGTAACACTGCACTACTGCTGTACCTCTCAGTTACCACGTAGCCTCCAATCATTATACATGTCTGTGTTGTACATACATCTGTAACACTGCACTACTGCTGTACCTCTCCCTGTTACCACGTAGCCTCCAATCATTATACATGTCTGTGTTGTACATACATCTGTAACACTGCCCTACTGCTGTACCTCTCCCTCTGTTACCACGTAGCCTCCAATCATTATATATGTCTGTCCAATCATTATATACCTGTAACACTGCACTACTGCAGTACAAGAGACAAGGAACGGAGTTCAACTTCTAGTGACGTGGGAAGGCCAAAAAAGCTAAATATAGTAATAAGAAAATAACATCGACACTAAAGTTATTTTGCAGATAATCTGCGTTCAGCACACACCCTGATCAGGAGCTGTGAACTTGATCTACACAAAGAAGAAGAAGTTGAGCTTAAATTTTGCAGTGCGGCCCAGGGGCCTTTTACTACACCATGACTCCCTTAAAAATAATTACAAATTTTGGAAAAGGATTGGTCTTAATGTGTCTTGCGGTAATTCCCTGCTTATTGCTGTGTCCGGTCTTGCACCCCGTCTTCTGCTCCATTGCGAAGGGTAGCACCCTCGTGATACACCTAGGAGTACCGTATTTCCTCATGTATAAGGCGCTCCCATGTATAAGACGCACCTTAATTTTGGCCCCAATGTTTGAAAAAAAAAGTATTGCCATAGCTGTCAAAAAAGGCAGGGAGAGTGTAATACATACATGTAATTGATCACAACCAGAGCAGCCAGGCAGCACACTCTCCCTGCAATCGCCCCCCCCCCCCCAACCCCGCTGCCATTGTACCTCTGGCCCCTCCTCCTGGATCCCTGCTGCCACTGTGCCTCTGTCCCCCTTCTCCTGGATCCCCGCTGCCACTGTGCCTCTGTCCCCCTTCTCCTGGATCCCCGCTGCCACTGTGCCTCTGTCCCCCTTCTCCTGGATCCCCGCTGCCACTGTGCCTCTGTCCCCCTCCTCCTGGATCCCCGCTGCTACTGTGCCTCTGTCCCCCTCCTCCTGGATCCCCCCCCGAATCCACTGTAATGCTGCCCTGCTCCACCTCGATTCCCCCTGCTGCCACTGTAACGCTGCCACCCCCTGCATCCCTGCTACCCCTGTATAAGACACACCCAGGTTTTAGACCCAAAAGTTTTGGGGAAAAGGTGCGTCTTATACATGGGGAAATACGGTATATCTTTTCTCAAGAAATGCATAGTCTTTCCCCTCAATATTTCAATAGGATTATACCACATCTGTATGACGCACATGATATTACATTTTACGGCATTTAAAGAAATACATTTTTGTGCGCATTCTCCAAACTTCTATACCTAAACCAATCCTGATTGTTTAAATGTGAGTTTGTGAAACTTCATGGCCCTAATGTCCAAAACCTTCACATCGTACACATATAAAAAGCTAATGATAAAAAGAATTAATGATGTTCTTAATGGTTATTTCTGGGAAGCGGTCCAGCTGCATAGAACACATCTGCATGATAAATCCCAGTGTTCTTTGTCATTATTATATAAAATAATCCTGGAAAGATGATGTGTACCATATTGCACTGGTCAGCACACTCGCCCCCACAATAACAACATTAAAAAAGGACATAAAGGTAAAAAAATAAAGCTCTAACCAGTACAGGAAATGGAACGTCATATATGAGCAATGTCCTTAGAGTTAGATAAACACAAGGTTTTGCTCTTGCTGATTTTTAAAAAAAAACCAGAAAAAAGTCTTTAAGGTCTGTTAAAACCAAGTGTTGTCGTATTGGTCTGTTGTTTTCAGTGCCTTTTAAATAACATATCAACTGCAGAGACTGAGACACCCCACACATTATTATTGTTGTAATTCCCATATTATTTATTATAAGAAATCATATTTTACAGCAGAGACATGTTGATATTGCTTGTGTCAGTACTGCCAAATTTTCCTTTTTTTTTTTACAGTTTATTGCTTTCTTCAAGCTTGGCATGGCGGGCTATAGCATATGAGTACAGTATGTAACATGTCATTTGATGCAGAAAGAATATAGTTAGTTCGCTGAGTGCAACACTTAGTGTGACAAAAGGAAAATTAAATACTCTGCACATCAGACCCAACTATCCACCTTATACAACCCTATATGTTAAACCATTACAACGTTACACGGCCAGCATATTAGTACCACTAGGGAAATGTGCAAAGTCAGCACTGCAATAGAATGAGAGAAAACACTATCTAACTATATGGTATTTTAGAACAGTAATGAGAACTAGGTTAAACTTAAAACACATGTCCAAAATATCTCTTCTACCCTGTGGCAGGACATGATGTTTAACACTCAAGGAAGCTGCCAAACCGAGCCCTATTTACCAAAGCCACCACTAATGTTCATACAGCCCTCCCCCCAGTACAACACCTACTACCAGTGAGAGGGGGCAGTAAGGGTCAAGGGCACAAGCAGGATTTGTAGAGGGGGGTTTCCACACCATGCTGCCAGTGGGCGTGACCAGCATGCATGGGGACGTGGCTATAATTGTAGACAGTGCCTGGCTGCTCTCCAACTCTTCCTATCCCCATAATATACATGGTCAATTCTGCGTGCACTACTGTTAGGTGCACGCTGCTCTCCCTTTTCAAGCAGAGCTGTGTGAAGCGGGGGCAGGGTCCAGCCACCTCAATTATACAGTTCCCCAGGTTTGGAGGGGGTTTCGGGGCACTAGTAAACCCCCCCCCTCCCCTCGGTTTGCCCATGAGGGTGTATGGTACACCAGAAACTGGTGTCTCCACTACCTCTGCATTGGTACGACCCTAGTACCATATATAATGTGGGATATACCGAGCGCGGGCTTGTTTTTTTTTCTCTGGTTTTGTTTCAAAATATTGCCCTTTTGTCATAGCAGCTGTCCATTAAGCCTATTTGAGGCACATTTGGGTGTGGCTCACAAGCCAGCCTTTGCTAGATGTAAACCCCTATACCTGGGAGGTGAGTGCATCTGATTTTAACTGCATTTTAATAGTGTTTAAAGCATATAGGTCAGTGTAGGACCTGCATATAATGAGGTGCCCTTGACGTTGGGATGCAGGCGTAAGTCTTTTGATCAAAATATGAACTAATACCTCATGTTTTCATTTTGCTAGACACACACAGATATGCAGTGCTAAGAATAAGCGCTGAAAACTGTCTTTTTGTTTTGTATACATATATGGGCATTTATATTGCCACGCAGCTGGTACCACATACAATATGGGATATACTGAGCGCGGTTTTATTGCCAAGCAGCTGGTACCATATATAATGTGGGATATGCCAAGTGCGGGCTTGTTTTTTCTCTGGTTATTTTTCACCAATCTATATATATCCAAGACAGGTGCTTAAAAGAAATCCAAATAGAAGCTGTGCAAAATGGGTTACTGTGTCTTGTATATTACCAATAAAATCTAAAATAATAAACTCCTCAAACATAGCACATCAGGCAAACCA
The DNA here is from genome assembly GCF_038048845.1 of Mixophyes fleayi. Classification (NCBI taxonomy): domain Eukaryota; kingdom Metazoa; phylum Chordata; class Amphibia; order Anura; family Limnodynastidae; genus Mixophyes; species Mixophyes fleayi. Next base: position 65,062,946 of record NC_134402.1, read on the forward strand.
CTCTGCCAAATAACCCCGCTAACTAATAAATACGTTGACAATATAACATATTTAAGGCATAGCTTAGCTTCATTTATGCTTCATGTTCTTCTTGCACATAATAATTACAGAACTAGAAAGCGGGTTCCCCATGGAGATCGTCATCTTACTAGTAAGAGTAGGATACATCTTGCATGTCTTTGGAGTGTGACTGCGATAAGGCCATCCTTTAGAGTGCATTAAATCAGACCATGCTGCAATACATGCTCTAAAGATTTGTATATTGTCTACATATCCATCACTTAGTGGGTGTATTTGGGACAGCATTACACCTGGTTCACTATGATAATGAGCTTTTATTCTATTTATTTGTTGTTGTTTTTTGTTATAGCTATGTGACTTTTTCTTTATTAGACAAGCAGTAGTAGTCAAACTGTAAGGCACGAACAAGTTTCTATATTACAAGGTATATCAATCTAAATATTATCTATACTATAATGAACACATCTTATAAAATACCCAGTTAGTTGCACAAACATAGCCAGACATGTATTGCTTGTGAAACTACAATAAAAAACATGTATTATGTAATCTTCCAAACCATAAATTGCAGCACTGAGAACCGGTCATGGTGTTAAATGTTAAGCCTTTGTATGTTTACAAAGGACATGATTTGTGGTTTGCCCGGGTTACAAAACAACATTACAATATTGGCATGCACATCCATGTCTAGAACGTCCAAGGACAAACAGTGTGATACAATACATGTTGGTACCAAAGTGTGTTAGAAATTTCTAGCTGCGGTAATGACAGTCTATTCTGCATCTACCTTACACTTTACAAGGAAACTAAAAACAGAAATTAACTGAGTGTCAGATATTCTTTTTGGTTAATTATTTAAAGATCGAAAAGAGTTAGAATTCATACATAAAGAAAAAAATAAAATGAGTCCGAGGACAACACATAATTTGTCATGTAAACAATACATAAACATTAGTTACATTTCAGACCACTAAACACTTTTCCTTTTGAATGGAGAATTCCATAACGGAAGAGAACCTAAAGGTTAGGACAGCAATAGGGTGTAGGGAGGGAGGAAGAATATAGCCAAACTACAGAAAGGGGAAGGGGGACTTGAGGTGTGGAGCATAGTATGTGAGCCTCAGCTACATGACAGTCCATATGAAGTCATGTCTGGGTGGTCAATAGGGTCTTACAATGTTATCTCATGGAACATGAGGCTGACGCCTAGGCCACTTACCTGCCCTGTCATGTAAACATTAAGTCATCCTTCCATAGTTTTGCTTACTCTTGCAATCCACAGTTTAACACTATTTCAGTTTAGCGAATAGCCTCAGGCGATGCATCTCTGTGGGATGTTCAGACAGTAAAACATAACTGATTTTTGCTTGCTGATTTTGGGGGGAGAAGGGGTACACCAGCCTCGTCTAATTTCTATTACATTTTGGTCCTGAAAGAAAGCCATTGGCCCTAGGTCACACTGAGGAAGAGGAGACCATGGAGCAAGGATCTACAGAAGCATGGAAGAGCCCAAGCCTAAGTGTGTTAATAGGGCCTTTAATAATCCAATCCACTTTGTCAAAGGCCTTATCTGTGACGGAGGAGAAAAACAATGCAGGGATGGAGTTCTGATTGACATAGTGGATGAGATCTAGTGCTCTTGTCACATGATCTCTTGCCTCTAGTAAGGGTTGAAGCCAACCTGGTCTAAGTGATTGAGGCTCAGCAACATCTCCCCCATGTGAATAGCAAGATTTTTGCAAAGACGTTATATGAACATTCAGTAGTGATATCTGCCTATAGCTAGGGCAAGCCTCCAGTTCCCTCCCGTCTCTAGAGAATAATGTGCGAGGTGTAGATATTTTGATAACCCACTTCAATATTGAAATTTTTTAATTATAAACTATTGTTAGGGCTTTAAAAACTCAGACATGTTAATATACTCAATCTGGAAATGTTATGTCACTGCCATTGAAAGGCCTACGTCAATAAACAGAGCTCTTCTCTGCTCTTTAGGAGGCCCTCACCCAGCTAGGGCCTGCAATAAATATATTATCCACAGCCTAGAGACTGTGTAAGATAACCTATTGTTATATTATCAAGGACAACTGCATGGAGAAGCCATCGCTGCATCTCTTTTAACAAAATGTATAACAATAGTTTTTCTTATTATTATTTTGTTTGCACAGCTTGTACAAGGTGAAAAGTTTATAGACTAAACTTACATTATACGTGCACGTAAATAGCGCCTAATGTTTCAGACCACTCTCCTATTTGAGGGATAAGTAGTTTAAAAAAAGAAATAATAGAGTGGACTTAGTTAGTTGGGGTGCCAATGGGTACTCAATCTGTGTAATTATAAATATGATGTATTTTTACCATCATGAACAAGCTGTTTGTGTTATGTTGTATTTGTGCTGAAAATGTTTCTCTAAGGTAAATGCAAATAGTATAAAATAAATTGACATTTAAAAAAAAAAAAAAAAAAAAAAAAAAGTAGTTGAGTTACCTGTAAGACGAGTCTTTCAAATGCTAGGCAGCTGTCCCACTTGGAGCACTGAGGATGTTTCAAGGTCTGGACTGTGGCCAATGCCAGCTGGAGTAGGCCACAGTGGTTTTCTAGGGCTTGCCGGTTGTCTTTGAAGAGCAGGACATGGGATCTGAGTTGCTCAGGTGTTACTCTACCTGTAGATGTTATATAAAGGCTTATTGAGTAAATAGGATGCAATGACAAGTCTACTAAGTAGCCTATGGTTTATAGCAGTGATGGCTAACCTGTGACACTCCAGGTGTTGTGAAACTACAAGTACCAGCATGCTCTGCCAACTATCAGCTAGTTATCTACTGGCAAAGCATACTGGGGCTTGTAGTTACAAAACACCTGGAGTGTCACAGGTTAGCCATCACTGGTTTATAGCATTTACTAGGTGTGCAAAAAAAGGGTGCAATCAAAACAGATACAGTATATTATTATAATTGTTATTAAAATTTGTTCACAATTGTAGCAGGCAATGACTGTCAGATTCACATAATATATACACATTTTCTTAAAATTTTTTAGGTATATTAAATGAGATGTAAATAAAAAACTGAAAACAAAAATATGACTAGTGTGAAGCTATAAATGTTCTATATATTTAAATCAATAAGATATAGAAATATCAACCCTTGATTAGAAAAGACTCTACCATTGTACCTTTGGACTTTACTTTTTGTTTTGTAAGTTATAGCCAATTAGGAGTAAACGCATTGATTTTCACAGAAAGGCTAGGAACACACTTTATCAGCCAATCATCGGGCCAAACACCCGTAAACGACAATTTGGCCCGATATCACATTAATGTGTATAGTTGCACAAAGAACGACAGTCGTTCAAAAGTACCAAACGTCCTATCATTTGATTGGTCAGTAGAACTAAAAATCTCATTCCAACCTCCTTCCAATCCTGCAGTGTGTATGTACTCACACGACTGGCGGACAAGAGAGGGAGGATGAACCTGTCACTGTGCTGTAAGTGGAATAATTCGTCCGTTCATTCTGAGGCTGAATGTTTTGTTGCAGAGTCACAGAAGCTAACAAAATTTATAATGACATTGTGGAAAAGTTTATTTTGTGTGTTAATCAGTGTGAGAGAAATGACCGACTACACGGCTCTTGGACCAGATGAAGAGCACAGATCTTAAGGTAAATCGTGCATAGTGTGTACACATGAATTGTCAGACTGTTTGGAACTTCAGTCGTTTGTAAAATCGTTAGTGATAACAAATTGGTTGAAAGTTTCTGTAGCGTGTACCTAGCTTAAGTCCACAAAAGTCCCAAGATGGTCATCAAACTAATTGAGAGCAGATGGATAGCTTACATTTATTTAATTTGTACATTTTTTAACAAATTTACATATAGTACACAAGTTTGCACTCATGAACAATTACAAATTGAGTGCTATTTCGTCCAGTCTTTCACTTCATGGCATTGGTCAAATATATGTGCAAATACATTTTGCACGTTTTCTCTAGCGACATTGTCCCATATAACACTCAATTTAGCGGTGAAGATCTTGGGCCTGTCATCCCCACCCTGGAACGGGTTTACCTCTAACAATGATAGGCGTTTTGCTGGCATTTTTAATATTCTGAAGTACACAGTCACTTTGCTGATTTAGAACTGGTATTTAATTTTTTTGGTATTTAACACTTCTGAGCATTGCATTTACTGTAAAGATATTGTAAGTTTCAGATTCAGTTCTGTATGCAAATAATACTGAGCCCATCGCTCCAACAAAAGACATCTATTACCTTTGAAATGACTCTCAGTTTTTCACACAGGACAACACAGAGAAAATTATTAATTTTATATATAAATAAACAAGGCTAATGTGGGGGTCCTAGCACCATGATTTTAGTCAGACTACAGAATCCAATCAAAAAATATGAAGTCGCCCAGGGTAATAACTTAAGATTACAACCGAACTTTTCAGGCAATCACACTCCATGTGAGCAGGAGAATAATTACTGAGGTAAAGTTCTTTAGGAATCAAGAAGAGAACTTATGTGGAAGTATGGTGGCGATGTTCCTATTGTGGTTTATGTGCGTAGCTGTAAGTAAGTGAATTTCACTCAACTGATGTTCTAAACCCAATAATGCAGATTCCACTATACCGTTATCACTAAATCACCATTCCTCTGCTCTCTGAAAATGCAGATCCGACCTAGGACACCCTCCCCTGGAGGACTCATCCGAGAATTGTTGGTGAAAGGGGGAAAAAAATGCCAAAATGACTACTGAATAAGTAAGAACAGTAGTAGCACAGTTTATCAGCAACTTATAAACTGCTCAGCCAGTCTACAGCAATACTGCTTTCCAGCTACAAATACTATCTCCACTCTGTGCCTCTTTGGGCAACTCAATCTCATGGTGCTTAGTCAATCTGCATCCTGGCAGCAACTATTCTATATGTAATAACACATCATCATCTGGCATAATATCTGCTGATAAACCATTCCTGGGCAAAAACGTATCTACCTATACATATTAATAAAGAGCATCAGGCGCCGTCCCCGCACTTCTGCTGGGTGCCGGAACGTCCACCTTTCCCATTGCATAGCGGCAGTCAGCTGGCCCCTGACCGCCAGAAATGACTGCAGGCCAATCAGACCCCTACATCCTCTATTCATAGGAGGCTCTGGCACAGTATCAGGTCCTCTCATGCTCCAGTGTTACAGGTTCTGTTCCTGCTTTCTGACGGATCTCCTGGCTTCTGGCTTGGCTATTCCTAACCCTGATTTCGGACATTCCACTGGGCTCTATTATCCTCGTCTGGCATCCAACTCCTGGCTACCGGACTACACATTTGGTTCACCCTCTGGTACCTTGCATCCTGCACAGCCTGACCTCGGACTGTACCACTTCGCCTGTTCACCCGCTACTTCATTGGTAGCTGGCTTGGAGAAGCGCAATCTCTCATCTCTTGCAGCAAAAATCACACCACCTTGCAGGGGTCCTTGGAGAAGACCAGATGCGCGTTAGACTCTGCGCCTCCCTGTTGAGCGGCGTCAATACCAGCAGGTAGTCATCGGTTTATCCAGTCCGTGACAAAGAGATCCTACAGGCACACAGTCTCGAGGTGCCCAAAACATCGCAGCGAGTGGTGGTTAGAGGGCATATAATTAGTCTACCTTTTGCAGTGGAACTGCTATGCTATTAATCATTCTTCTATATTGGGAAGTAAACAACCTTCATTTTGGAATGGTTTTTTTTCTTTGTGCAGGGGCAAGGCTTCAGAGATGTGCTCACTCCTCGTCAATTTATAAACCTGGAGACACGATAACACTGCCGAAACAGCCTATTACTGCTGCAGAACATAACACTCCATTAACAGACCGCAAACCTTCTCTCCAGCAAGTTCTGAAGGCTATCACTGCTTCAGAAAAGTGAGTGACCGTTGGGATAGGAGAAGTGCAGTCGGATTTATCTTTAGTACCTCAAGAACTTCAAAGGATGCAAGAAAAAATAGGAGAGGCTGAGCAGAGGATATCAAACATCAAGGATGTTACTAACACCATGAAAGGAGATATAACCAACCTAGTCTCACAAATCACTGCCTGCAGATAAAAATAATCTGACCTAGAGGGAAGTCTACATAGAAACAATATAACATTCAAAGGATTGGGAGTGGAAGCCTCATTCCTGGAAGGTTGGTTTACGCGGGAATTGAGCAAGGAAGCACTGTGGGAAGGGTACATCGTCTTCCGGCATAACCTCCACACGTGTGCCACCACTTACTTCCAATGTCTACACTACAGACATCCCGTTATCCCTGGCACTGGGTGATGGGAACTGTACTCTTAACACTATGGGGCATATTTAACAAATCACGGTAATGCACTATTGTGCACTTACCGTGGAATTAAAGTCCCGATGTGCCCTCCGCAAATTTATTAAAGGTGCATCGCAACAGATATCATGGATATCTGCTGCTTTGCACTCCTGATCGTTTTTGCGAGCAGTCACCATTCAACAGAATGGTGACTGCTCTGGCCGCAATCTAACAAATTTTTTTCGGGAACTTGTCTTGATAATGTACGCCAGCTGAAGCTGGCGTACATTATCAGAATTGAAGAAATCCACTGCTGTCAGCTCTGCTCCGCAGAGCAGAGCTGAACAGCGCATGTGTGGAGGGATTACATGATCCCTCCCTGTCACTCAGCGCGTGGGGACTTTGTGCGCATGTGCACTGCACATGCGCAATTGAAGGAAGAAGAGGAACGAAGAGGAGATCCCGAGACAGCGCATCCGAAGAGGGGGGTAAGTGTGATTTTTTCTATCACAGAAACAGCAGTTTTTCGGAACTGCTGTTTCTGTGTTCCCTTTTTAATAAATTTGAGAAATAGTTCAATCCTTATCCTTGCGATAAGGATTGATAACTATATCTCACTTTTGCCCATTAATGATAAATGTGCCCCTATGTTACACAGCATCGCCCAACAAAACAATCCGTGCGCCTTTGAAGAATTCTGAGGTAAAAAAAAACAACCCATTCCTACAATGTAATACAGAAATCTGCTACAAAGCAGATACTGGTTATTAATTGTGCCAATATTTTACCCGTATATACCACAAACCACTACGCAGACTTTTTGATTTTATTTTGTTTTCAGAGAAAATTTGGTTTAAAGAAAGTAAAAGTCTTTAGAAGATAAAAGCAAAACACGGATATTAAAACAAATTGTGGTCTGTCCAGCAGCTTTCTTCAAAAGCGCTCAACATTAATCTGTCATACTATGTACAAAAGAAGAGGGGGAAAAAAATCAGCATTTCTTTAAACTAAACATGGACAACACCTGAAATAACATATTGGATGCAACATCAGTGTGACCAAGTCTGAGCCTACAGCCAGCCAAAACACTGCAGAAGGAACTTGGAGCAGGCGGGTTAATAAAGCAAAGGGCATGGGGGCATGGCTATAATCATAACGCAGGGATGTGTTTAACAAGGGGCTTTACATGTTACATTGCATATATATATATATATATATATATATATATATATATATATATATATATATATATATATATATAAAACCACCAAACTAGACAGTGCAGGTTACCCAATGATAGTTAAGAGGCATCGTTTGCTGTACAGAATAATAGCTGTCAATTTAAAATTATGACAGAACCTCCATAGATAAACAAGCCCTTAAACAATTAGTAAAATAAGAGAAGGTAACTGATACGTTACAAACCAGCAGCCTACAGCCCCCTGAAAAAATCTAAATGAAATCCTTAGGCATTTCAACATATGCTTTTCATTTCCTTCAAGAAACATAAGCAAACATGTCATTTGTAAAATATACCCTTTATATCGGGAAAGGGCCTCTAGGGGGCACTGGCTGCAAAGTCACTGCCAGAAGTGTTTGTGCAGCATAAGAGACGTGACGATTAATGCAAATTCTGAAACATGTTGTTTAATTCCTTATGCCAAAAGTCAGATGCATTAAGCCACTCTGCTCTGGTAAATGATACACATAATGGTCCCATTAGTTTCTTAGCCTCACTAGGGAAAGATTACAGTACAGATTACTTTACTTCTGCACTGAACAAAGATAAATGACTTTGTATAGAAAATGTACAATGTGGCTGCACTGACCAGGTGGTAATAAGGTGCTTTCAAAGTCCTATTTTGTAACCTCTAAGAATAAAAAAAATAATAGAAAACATATTTTATCAGCCAAGTAAGCGAAAGTCCTTTAAACTTTAAAAAGAAAAATATAGTAACAAGGCCAGTTCTAGAGAACTGCTGAGGCTCTATGTAATATAACACATCTGAGGTCTGTTACGTGATGTAATAGCTGTACCCAAAATTCAATGCTCTTCATTTTTGTGTGGCCATTAGTCAAGCTTACGGTTGTATTTTAAGAAGATTTGTTACCTTCTGGTGAACCAGGAACCTCAAACTATTCATTTCAGGTCTGTGTCAATGTGCCACGCATCAAATGAAATTCCAGAAGGTGATCCTATAGTATACTGACACCTGCCACTTGACATTTTCAGGTTAACCTAATGAAAGGCTTCACAGTTCTTAACGAGCGATGCATTGAGGAGGAAATCACTTGAATGTGTGATGTTGACAATATGATGATTCTTATTAGAGGGAAAGTATATCTACTTCAAAATCCATATATGTAGCTGACATCACTATTTTTCCTGAATAGGAAAATAAAACGGCAGCTTTGTTAAGGAGAAGATGACAGTATTAGAATACCTTGGTAAGGGAGGTACTTACTACATACTAATGCAACAATAGTGCTGGGCCTATCAATCAGCAGGACAACTTAGCATGAACTGGCGACCTTAGAAACACGTTCAGAGACAACCAGCTTTATATTTGGAGGTATATGCTGCGGTCAGCTAATAAAGACGGGCGGAGGTGGGTGCATTAGCAGGAATGTTCTATATGGATCTGGAAACAACTATTAGGAATGTGTAAAAATTATCCTGTAAGAAATTTTTGTGGGAAAAATCCTATCACCAAGTATGAAGTATCCACCCGTACACTAAGCCTTTATTTTTTTTTTATAATTTTTTTTTTAATGAAATCTTGATTTAATGTGATTTTAGTGTGCAAGTCACAGTATTACTGCATCCAGTAGCTAAAATAACATAATATTTAATAATTTAAAAATGGATTGTTTGCATTCCTAATTAAGACGAGGTGGAATAGTTTAACGGTCTTATTTATCTTTTTAGTTGTTACTGAATTGAAAACATACTTGCCTACTCTCCTGGAATGTCCGTGAGGCTCCCAAATATTGGGTGGTCTCCCGGATTCCTGGAAGAGCAGGCCTCCCTCTCGGATCCCAACCACTTCACTACTGAAGTGGGCGGCGGCCGGGCTTGGCGACACAATCACGTCACAATTGTCGTCCGACCTCTCCCAAACTTGTCAAGTATAACTGGAAAATAAAGTTCCTAAAAATATTAGTAGTAGTTACAAGCCACTGGATTAGGGAGAATCACATACTCCCGGTTCTATATATTCACTGGAATGGACACAGACTGGTCATTGGATGTCCTCCTCACAAGTAGGGAAGACGTCATCTCGACCAGTTATAGGCATAATATTATACCAGGTTCAGACATGGCTGTGCTACTCTCAACTGTGCCAGGATTTCCTCCTTGTGTATAAAATAAATGTTGGCATCCAACTTGTTCAGGTTATAAAACTTAACCCAGGAAACTCTGGGTTTAAATATCAGCCTCCTGCTGGATTGCTTTATTATTATATTACTGATTGTCTGTAGATTGCAGCATGCCTGCATTTGTCTGTTGCGGATTATTATTGTGAATTCCCTGATTTAATAAATCATGCATATTCATCCATTTGGGAGGGTCCTACAAAAACGGTATACATGCTCCTTTGTGTGTAAAACAAGGGTATGTGGGCCGGTGATAATTGTATTATCTCCTGGTTGGGAACCGAGAAATAAATTTCACTGTAAAAGGTTAAGATCAACAACTAGAATTTATATACACAATCTATTCCCTGACTCCCTGTCCATTCTCTACTCAAGGAGGATGTGGGGTGGGAGGCAGGGGGGGAGAGAATAGGGAAAAAAGAAAATAAGAGAGGAAAAAAGGAGGGAATGGTAAAATGAAGAAGAAGGGGAAAAAGATGAAAAAAAGGGAAAACATAAAGCACAAATGAAGGAAAGGAAGAAAAGGGAAAGAAAGGAGATGTACACATAAAATAATAAAATACATTTAAGTGAAAAAGAGAAGGGAAGGGAGAGAAAGATAAGGAAAGGTTAATATTTTATATGGAAGATATTCACATCTGTGCATTCCCACACAGAAATGGCCTGGTTTTCTCAAGTGCTTGTTGTACATCACATAATTTGTATTTAGCCTCAGATGCAATTAAGATCTGAAGAGCAGCTCTCTAAGTACCAGCTTTCATAGCCCATTTGAATCCATTAAAGCAGTCTGATGACAATGTGAGATTAGCGAGCAACTAGTTACTAGTTATTAGTCACAAAAGCAACGCTGGAGCCCACGACGGTTGGGAATAATTCCAGCTGTGTTAGTCTACTGAACATTTCCCAGAAAACTGTTGTGGGGAAGTTGTTTTATATATGATAAGATAAAAAAATTATTCAGAATACCGCAGACATAACTGAACTGAGGTTTTAAGGTGAAATAAATGTTAACCATTTCATCACAGCAGTATTATTGGCAAGGGAGGTCCGATCAGGACCTCTCCAACACTCCTATAGGTTGCTCCTAAGACTAATGACACATCAATTTTTTATGATAGGGCAGTCCTGTTGTGTCACCATGATCCTAAACGGAGGTGACTTGATTGCACATGTATCATCAAATAGAAATAAAAGCCGCATAAATATCAAGCTATAGAACGTGGGTTGTGAGAATATCTTGGCTTTTGGCTAAGATCAAGTGAAATCTCAAGAGAAGTAGCTAATTACATTTTGGGATATATTCCAATAGTTACACTCATTTTACTCCACTTAAACCTAGAAGCAAATTCAGCTAAGGGTGCAAATTTGTACCTGGACAAACCATGCTGCAATGCAAGGGGTACAAATGCAATTTACTTTGCATGTACTGAAAATATTGGCTGCTTTACATATAGCAATATAACAAATACTGGGTAGCTTTATTTTTACACTGTGATGTACAGTTGAGTTAGGATGTTCCCCTCCTAAATCTGTCCACACATTTTAAATCTGCAGTAGAACAAAGTTTTGCCAAGGTGCAAAATTTCACCTTCTGACTGGATTTACTCCTTACTCTAAATCAGGCCTGTCCAACCTGCGGCACTCCAGGTGTTGTGAAACTACAAGTCCCAGCATGCTTTGCCAGTATACAACCAGTTGATAGCTGGAAGGGCATGCTGGGACTTGTAGTTTCACAACATCTGGGGGGCCGCAGATTGGATAGGCCTGCTCTAAATGATGTCCATTGTGTGATAATTATTGCCCGTGTTGACAGTTTCCCCCTCTATAAAGACCATAGAATGGAAACACACTTCTTCTAGAATGTTACCAAACAAGGCCTTATCTGTGCAGACTAAGAAATATAACAGGCACTTCTGATCATTAAGGAGGGAGAAGAGTGGGGAAGAGGGGTGCAGGGGGAATGGGTGAGGGGGCAGGATCTTTTTGGTATTAGAGGGCAGAAGGAAAACCACTGCCACAGTGGTGGCTGGATTCACCTTCCTGGGCACCAAAATGGGAAGACGTAACATATTGTAGAAATTTATTTCTATTGATCACACAGTGTCTCTTACTTATATTATTGTAAATTCAGAAAATGTGCTAAGGTACTGACATTTCTAACGTAGCATGTCATCATCATCATTTATATAACGCCAGCAGATTCCATAGCACTTTACAATTGGGAACAAACAGTAATAAAACAATACTGGGTAATACATACATACAAAGAGGTAAGAGGGCTCTGCTTGCAAGCTTTCAATCTATGGGACAATGGTTTGATACACAAGGGTAAGTGCTACATCATATTGAATATTTGTCCAGCTAGAATGCAAAGGTTGCAAAGTATTTAGCGGGCTGTGTGCTCAGTCACACAACTATGTTGGTCAGAGGGTTGTTGTCTAGATGTATATAGGGTGGTAATAGGGTAACCTAGGAAGATTAAGAGGGTGGTACAGGAATATTATAAGCTTGCCTGAAGAGGTGGGTTTTCAGAGAATGCTTGAAGGTTTGAAGACTAGAGGAAAGTCTTGTGGTGCAAGTTGTAGTCCTAGTTGTAATGTCCTGTGACCACAGCACTTGTGTGATTCTCAGACACAGAATATGGCATGTTAATTAAATATCTAGTCTGAGCCCAGTTAAGGGGATAACGTTACCTTGAACACCACATTCTTTTGGTTAAATGACTGGGCAATTAACCCTAGGCAGTATTCATGTAAAGAGATGCTAGTAGTGGAAACTACCCCAAAGCAGTGGTCGAAGTAGAAATTTAGAAGTGCTGGTATGGATCTTTCACTTTGATATGAATGTCCGGGGGCTGGGGGGTGACTAGGCTCCCTGAAGTTTTAGGGGTTTTGATAGAGGGAAATTAATTTGAGATGCATTTTAACATATATAGTATAATATTAAATGATGCAAAGCTATCCACCCTGTGTCCCCCATCTCTCCTGTGTCCAATTACCCTTCCTGTGTCCCTCCACCTCTCCCTCATGTCTCCTTTGTGTACTTCCATTTCCCCTCATATCTCCATAATATTATAATAAAACTTTCCAATATCTTCCATGCTACTCTTTATCGTTCCGTTATGTTTCCTTCCTCTGTTCCTAAGTGCCCCTATCTTCACTGCAGGTATCCCCCTCTCTCCCTCCCTGCTCTCCTCATGCCTCACATCCTGCTTCTCTCGCTCCTACCTTACTATTACTTGCTCTTATTATTCCATCTCACTAGTGAATTCACATTTGCCCCTCCCTCCATCGCACTTTTTCCCCCTCCTTCCTTCGCACTGCTGCCCCCTCCATCGCACTGCTGCCCCCTCCCTCCATCCCACTGCTGCCCCCTCCCTCCATCGCACTGCTGCCCCCTCCCTCCATCGCACTGCTGCCCCCTACATTCTTTCCCTTGCCTTTCTATGACCACCTTTTCTTCTGCTTTCTTTTGTTCATTTCGTTGGTCTTCAGGGTCTTCCCCACTCCTCACTGATAGTGTTGGGACATGATGATGTCACACCCAACAATCAGCAAGAAGGGAGGAGAGCGCCGCTGGCAACAAGTATTTACAGGGTTGGTGGACAAGTCTGAAAGGCATGATGCCCCCCGCCTTGCTTACCCCATGTTCCACTGGCCCTGGCTGCCTGTAGGGAAGTGGGACGAAGAATAGGCAACATATTATACCAGCACATACCACTCCACTTCCGGCACTGATCCCAGGGGTAAAACAATCCTGTGTAGGCCTAAGGGGTCATTTGGGAATCATATATCACTGTAAATTTTATTAAATCTAAATTTTGGAAAACACATTGTGTCCTGTGCTATACACTGTTGCTAACCAATAATATATAATGAAGTGCTACGGAATCTGCTGCTGCTATATAAATAAATGTTGATGATGATAATAACTATTGTGTGTTACTCTTTGCAATAAGAGTGGCCTGTCTTCATCACAAACCAGGGGACAAATGAACAGTAAATGAGCAGAAAGTCCTTGTCCATTGTCTCAGTTGCATCTAGTCTTGATTGGTTGGCTCAGTGCAGTCTACCCTCTTCCCCTGACTGGGTACCCTCCTCACATCACCCACTGGAATTGATGACCAAGTGATTACTTGAACTTAGGGCTTGGGTGGAAACTGCTTTACACTTTATATAAAGAGCACATGTTGCATCTGTCTGCCTGTGTATGAAAAATACCTTTTAATGGTTTGCAACAGCTCTTTTAGAGCTACTATTGAGCAATACACACTACTAATCATACAGAGACCACTCAAATGATGGCAATCTAACATACTTTATATATATATATATATATATATATATATATATATATATATATATATATATATATATATATATATATATATACAGGGGAAACTGCCCAATGAACATATGGAACCAGTCCACAAGGCTCTCCACCAGAAGGAGCTTGCACTAGAAGCATAGGGGCATATTATAATGTTAGAAAATACAAAGAGCTGTATCTTTAATACAAAACTGTAATTTCTACTATTTAATATTCTTAGATTCCAATTTCTCCTTCAAACCTAATAATTTGTAAAAACATTATAATAATTAAAAACCGTCCAAGATGCCTTTCCATATTACATCAACTCATCTTTTAGTAACCATTTGACATAAAGAGCAACATTAGCTAGGTAGGGGTGAACCGTTGCAAGCCCTGGCACTAGACTACCAAGGATCTGTTAATAGGCTCAACAATTGCATTTGAGGCCTTTGAAACAACTATACCATTCATGAGTGCTCAATAACTTCATGGTGTCTACCAGAATGCTTTGGACTTCAGTAAATTTGAATCTTGGGGTATTTTTCTATAATTTGGACCACCATGCCTAATTTTACTAAACCACAATTAAAATTACCCAGCCCCTGGCATTCCTCTACTCAATCTCATTACATTGTTTAGCAGCGCTCCCCACAACGTTGAAGGACGAGCTTGGTAATCATGTCTGGTGTGTACAACGATAACACAAAACTGCAGCAATTATTTACATTATTTTATTTTATTTTGGAATATTCTGGATGCTATGGAGCTTGGCATAAAACACCCCCTAGCTATAGGTTCTATGTGAAAATAAAACAAGTAACGTTGCTGGTGGAGTGAAGCCTACAATTGTAAGACTATTCCAAAAAGTTCATGCAGAAATCCTGAAAATTTACATTGATGTTTAGTTAACAAAGACGTCTTTCTTTTACAGTGGTTTTATGTAGACAAGTAGGGAAAATATTTGAAATGAGATTAAAAGAAAGATGTTGCCACATGAAAGGTATTCCATGCTGTGCTTTCTCTAAGGAGAACGTGGCCTAATGCTGGCATAATCAGAGCACAGAACAGAAAAAATTTTTAAAAAAAAATGACCATTCGTTGCCTATTCAGAAAAGAATATTTCAGGAGCTTGTATGCCTGTAATAACTTGGCTCATTGTAGTAACTTGCATCCTAAAGCAAAGCAGCTTGAATTGTGAGTTTGAAACAGAATCAGGTGAGTTAAAATGCAGAAACAGGTACACAAATATTGTCACTACCGTTAACATCTGCTGTAATGTGTGTTCTAGTGTAGTGCAGTAGATGTAATACATTTGTTATGCGGGAAGAATTCTGTAAACTCAGCTACTGTCCAACCTGTTAACAATTTTCTTTGTTGCAGGAGGAGAAAGCCAAACTGCTGGCGGAGGTATGGAAGAAAGAGGTCTGCATCCTTGAGGCCACCACTGCCTCAGAGAGCCCCCAGAAGACATTCTGGCTGGGACACAGACACATCCCACAAGCTGTGACATTGTAAAACTCATATGCTGCTCTTACATGGCTGGACTGTACAAATAATATAGGTAATACACAACATGAGAATACGGGGACTTCTACTAACTATAGGAACAGGTTAATTACATCTACAAAAATGACTACACTTATCTTGGGGAATTCCACTATAAAAGGCATATATCTGGTAAAAGCTACAGAAGTAGAGAAACAAACATGGTACTTACCTGGAGCCACAGCTCTAAGGCATAAAGAGTGCATGTTAAAAATCATGAAGGCAGCAATACAAGATGAGGAGATGGCAGTCATTGTCCACCTAGGGACAATTGACCTGGCTAATGCTGAAGTTATGGCCATAAAAGATGAATTTAGAAAGCTAGGGACTGCTGTAAAGCAGGTAGCAACCACTGCACTTGTTTCAGCAGTATTGCCAGTGCACAGAGGTAAAGAAAGAACTCACTGCATCAGAAACTTCAATGTGTGGCCAAGGCTGTGGAGTAACAGGGGCGCACGCAGGATTGTCAGGGGGGGTTTCCCCCCACCGAAAAAAAAACACCAAATAAACGAGAGAGCTGCTGCAGCTCCGTTTCGGCAGCACTGTACTAATACAGTAGCCACGGCGCTGTCAAAGAAGCGTCCGCGGCGGTGCTGTATACAATACAGCACCAACGCGGACGCTTCTTTGACAGTGCCGCGGCTGCTGTATAGTACAGTGCCGCTATGTGGGGCACTTCGTTAGCGGAGGGGAGGGGTTTCTGGAGACCCATAAACCCCCCCCCTGCGTGCGTCCCTGAGTAATGAGGAAAGATTTGGATTACTAGACCATAGTCATGCCATCTAGCAATATAGGGGGTTATACAAAAGTGGCAGCCTGCACCCATCTTCAAGAGGAACCAGAATACTAGGTGAGCAGTTTGGAAGCTTCATCAGGAACTATTTAAACTAGTAGATTGGGGCAGTGAACTAAATAGGAATAAAGAAATTTACTTCCCCGACCAAGAGGTATTGTTTTCCAGGCTAATAGAACCGGAATTATCCACAGCAACAGAAGACAACCAGGATCAAAACAAAATAGACATAGGCCGAGATGAACATAGCTAGGAATAGGAGATGCACAAACAAAACTCTCAGAGCTATGTGTGCAAATGCTAGGAGCTTAGGAAATAAATACCCAGAACAAAATGTGATAATAACAAGGGATGATCTGGATATTGTGGCTATTAGAGTCATGGTGCAATAAAAGTCATGATTGGGACATAGCTATACTGGAATATACTTTAATCAGGAAGGACATAGTGGGCAGAATCGGAGGAGGGATAGCAATGTATGTGAAAAAAGCATAAATACTATTTTAGTATTGAAGAAAAAACAGGCCCTTTGGTTGGCCATAGAAACGGGGGAGAAGACTATTCTTTATACTGGGGTGATCTATAGACCACCATGGGGTAAATGTATCAAGCTGAGAGTTTTCCGGCGGGTTTGAAAAACCAATCAGATTCTAGCTATCATTTATTTAGTACATTCTACAAAATGACAGCTAGAATCTGATTGGTTGCTATAGGCAACATCTCCACTTTTCAAACCCGCCGGAAAAATCTCGGCTTGATACATTTACCCCCAGGTCAGGACCCTATTGTAGGACATCATTAAAATGGCATTAAAAGGAGAGGTAATAATCCTGAGAGACTAATCTACCTGATGTGAACTGAAAGCGGTATTTTGCAAGTTCCACTAGAAGTAAGGACATTCTGAATTCCTTGCATAAAGCATCCATAAAGCAAATGATGAGGGAGATAACTCGCAAAGATGCAATATTAAACTTAAATCTTACAAACAGTGACAGAATATCAGATGTAAATGTTGGTGAGAATTTAGGATCCAGTGATCATCAAGCAGTATGGTTTAGTATAAAGACAGAGACCAACTCATACCACACAAAAACAAAGGTGTTAGATTTTAGGAAGGCTAACTTTGAAGAGATGGGAAAATGTGTAAGTGACTTTTTGTCGGAGTGGAGGAACTTAAAAGGAGTACAGGAGAGGGGGGATAAACGAAAAAAGTGAAATACTAAAAGCAACAGACCTTTGTATCAAAAAGGTTAGGAAAAGTACAAGGAAAAGGAAGCCAGTGTTGGTTTGCAAAAGAAGTAATAAGCATTGCAAAAGCAAAAACGCCTCTAAAAAATATAAGCAGACTCAGAATAAAGAAGACAAATAGGTGCATCTTGTTAGACAGAAGAAGAAAGTAATCAGATGTGGAAAGGCACAAGCTGAAAAGAAAATAGCCCTGTCAGTAGATAAAAGGGGCAAAACTTTTTAGGTATATAAGTAAAAGGAGAAAAACAAAAAGTGAAATAATAAGACTAAAGACAGAGAGTGAGGGTCTTGTTGAGGGAGATAAGGTAAGAGCAGATCATCTTAATGACAAATGAGGCTGAATAGGACGAATGTACTTAAAGGGCGACAGGGTTTGTAGTAAGCTGAACACTGACCTGAAGGTGTTAACATGGGTTGGCCCGACCAATGGTAATCCAGTGGGAGGGACCTTGATTGTTATAGGAGGCTGCACTTCCTGTCTGGTTCATTCCACAGCACGAGATCCCACTCACCCACTCCTTTGGTATGGTATGTTCGGTGATGTTGCGGTAGGAAGGCACTGCGTTCAGCGGCTGATTTGTGGACGCATTGGTAGTTGTCGTAGGTCACTGCCCCCCGTTGAGGCACCAGTAACTCCCTTTTTGGCCCTTCGGTGAGGAGGGTCCCTGTTCGACTCGGTGAGGGAGGGCAGAGTGAGTTTTCAAAGGGGCAGTCACTCTGACGCCAACTCAGCGCAAAAGTTATGTTGGGATTTGTTCCCTGTGTTGGTGGACGTACGGCGGTTTGCGCCAGTCCACTCGTGATAGTGTTTGTCAGCTTGAGAGTTGTTTCGCAGTGCCCTTTCTCCGCCACCATAGGTCTAGTTTAAATTAAAATCATAATAAAAGTTCTGGCAATTTTTTATAACTTATTCAAGTCTCCGTGTCTTTATTTGCATGCAAAGGGTTTTTTAGAATTATAAGGTTGATGTAAAGTTTACGAAACATACACGGTGAGCCCTTTATTATTTTTGCTCAGAATTCCCTACAGAAAGAGAGGGTAGTTAAGTTGCAAGTACATTCATAAAAATGAGGTAGATACAAGTACATTTACAGAGGAGAAGGTCCTAACAGAACTCTCAAAACTGAAAGTGGATAAATCAATGGAGCCAGATGGGATACATCCCAGTATACTAAAAGAGGTTAACACCATTAACAGAATTATTCAAATCAGTCACTAGCTACAGGAGTAATTACAAAGGACTGGAAAAAAGCAAAGGTAGTCCCACTGCACAAAAGTGGAAGCAAGAGGCGAGCAACTACAGACCAGTGAGCCTTACCTCAGTAGTAGGGAAATTGATGGAACACTCTTAAAGAAAGAGTTGTAGAATATCTCAAATCCAGTAACTTACAGGATCCCAAACAGCATGGATTTACTGGGGGGAGATCATGTCAAACAAATCTTAGTGACTTTTTTGACTGGGTGACTAAAGTAATAGATCAAGGAGGGGCGTAGATGTAGCTTATCTAACTTTACTATGGCTTTTGACACTGTCCCACATCACAGACTGTTAAATAAACTTGAAAGCTTGGGATTGGATTCTAAGATGGTTGAATGGATAAGATCTTGGTTGCAGGATAGAAAACAGATAGTTGTAGTAAATTAAGTGCATTGACAGGAGGGAAAGGTTACCATTGGAGTACCCCAAGGATCTGTATTTGGACCAGTGCTTTTTAATATCTTCATTAGTGACATTGCAAATAGTATTGAAGAGATAGTATACCATTTTGCAGTTGACACAAAGATATGCAACAGGGTAAACACACCAGGAGGGGTAAAACAAATGATTGATGATCTAGGACAGTGTTGGCTAACCTGTGACACTCCAGGTGTTTGTGAAACTACAAATCCCAGCATGCTTTGCTTATATATAGCAGCTTATTGCTGGAAGGGTATGCTGGGACTTGTAGTTTCACAACACCTGGAGTGTCACAGGTTAGCCAACACTGATCTAGGACAAGCTTGGCTAACCTGTGGCACTCCAGGTGTTGTGAAATTACAAGTCCCAGCATACCCTTCCAGCAATAAGCTACTATATATTGGCAAAGCATGCTGGGGCTTGTAGTTTCACAACACCTGGAGTGCCACAGGTTAGCCAAGCCTGATCCAGGAAGACTAGAGGAATGGTCAAGAGCATGGCTACTACAGTTTAATGCCAAAAAACGCAAAATCATGCACTAACCCAAAGGCTAAATATAGTATTAATGACACTTTAATGGAAACTACTGATGAGGAAAGGGATCTGGTAGTCACTATTTCATGTGACTTAAAGACAGGTAAGCAATGTAACAAAGCAATGAGGAAGGCAAGTCAGATGCTTGGTTGCATAGGGAGAGGAATCAGTAGCATAAAGATAAAAGTAATAATGCCACTGTATAGGTCATTGGTACGGCCTCATCTAGAATACTGTGTTCAATTCTGGAGGCCATATCTCCAGAAAGATACAAATACATTACAAACTGTACAAAGAAGGGCAACTAAAATGATGCATGGCCTACAGCACAAAACTTCCCCGGAAAAACGGAAATATATTAATATGCTTAATTTGGAGCAGAGAAGGGAAAGGGGGACATGATAGAAACTTTAAAATATATGAAGGGTTTGAACAAGGTACATTGGGGAAACATTCTTCAAAGCAAGAGGAGTATTAGAATATGAGGACATGCACTGAAACTGGAGGGAAGTAGGTTCAGAGGAAATATTACTTCACAGAAATGGTAGTGGATAAGTGGAATAGTCTCCCATCAGAGGTGGTATAGGCTAAGTAGAGCAGTTTAAACATGCTTGGGATAGACATAACGATATCTTTACAATGAAATATGAATCAAATAGGGTTGGAGGTTCCCATAGGTTAAAAAATATGCAGCCTAGATGGCCAAGTGGTTCTTATCTGCTGTAAAATTCTATGTTTCTATGCAACTAGAAGATGACAAATAAATAACATTGCTACTACTACAGACATACAAAGACTTCTGTTACCACTGACAAACTTCAGGTCTACTCACATTTCTAGGTGACTTACGAAAATAATGTTACTTCTGATAAATTCAGCAAATTTTATCTATATCAGTAAAAATATACAAATTTTTATCAAACTGACAATATTGTACATAAGTCTTGTTCATAGGATATCTATGATATGAGTTCCAAAGCCAGTATCACCACCCTTACAGAAACGCAGACACCCATGTATGCAACAGTACCCCAATTCTCATTAAACAGATTCAAACAGTGACTAAAAAATGATGGAATCTATTTGGGGTTACAGGCTTCAAATACGAAAAGAGTTCAGTAACAATAGGTTTTTTTCTGGCTATCCATATGCAGACCATTTAGTATAATTCAGTTATGTTTAGAGCATAATGCAATATCGCAAGGGAGGTGGGATGTTCTAATGACCCCCACCCAAGTGCCGCAAGCACAATGCTGACCCCACCTGTAGTGTTTTTAACTAAGTAACCTGTCCAACTGCTGCAGTGTGTACAGAGTGCTCATTAAAACAGAAATCCATGTAAATCTTAAAATGTAGTATGAGTTACAGGTTTACATGTAATCTATTGTTTTACTTACATGTGCTGGATGTTCACCTGATTCGTCGGGTATCTACATCCTAGTCCCAAGCTGCCCTGTGGTATCTATCTCTCAATGACATGATTCAGACAGACCCAGCTTTTCTTGTTGCCCCTCATGACATTGCCAACAGATCTGCCAGTTTAAAATATACAGTAAAGCAGCATGGGACAATTGTAGATTACAGCAACCCCCAAGATTGGGCATTGTGGCATTGCATGCAAGAGCCCAGATTTAATCTTAGCAAATTATACTCCGTTTAATACAGCATTTTACGTCTTTCTGTGGAGTTAGTCTACCAAACTGTAAAAGGTTTACAGGTTGAGTGGCAGGATCCTCCTGGTCTCATCTGGATCAGTGTGGGCCTGGAAATAATATATTAACAATCTTATAGGCCCCAAAAAATGGAAATGTTTTCATGTTTAATTGGGCTGTAAATTAAGTTAATTCCTGGTGTAAACAAAAAGAAATGTGCACCATTCATTGTGCCAATAAGAGACTGCCACTGGTACCCTGCAACGGTAGTACACGAAAAATAAAGTTTATTTCCGTACAAAACAGAACTCATTAACAGTATTTAAATGATAGCTGAAAAATAAACAATTACATTTAAAAAAAAAAAAAAAGTATATATGGTTAAACTTTTAAATCACTAAATGCACATTAAACAAATTATAGTAACAGTTTCTAAAATATTACTTTGAATTGTAAATGTGTTTTTTTAGTAGAAAATTTAGTTTGCGGCATTGTCATAACAGCTCAGATATCTTCCTGCAATGAGAAATACACTGAGCAATATTCACAGTGGGATGAATCCTGGCAGTACCATAATAAAGGCTGGCAAAACGTGAACTCCGTCAATTTATAAGCTATAGACAGAATTGCAGGGTGTGTACAAGTCTTCCAGCCATCATGGTGGTCTGCCTACATTCTATTTTAGAGTCTGGCAGTAAGGTGTGTTGGCTTTATGGGAACACAGCTTTCCAAAACACATGACAAAGTGCCCTGGCACCAACTTCCTTCCATCTGCTGTTTAAGTTGAAGTCTCTATTCTTCTGGAGTCACTTACTGAGAATCATTTCTATTCTAACATTCTATGTCCACTAAAAGGTACAGATAGGAAAATGCTTAATTTCATCCGATCATATCGACAGAAAAGAGATAGGTCCAAGTCACCCAATAATTCCGCAGAGCAGTACAGAGAACTCACTCACACCTTCATGAAAATCCTGCATTTGCCTCCGAGTATTTCGTTTTAAAGAGACTAACTATACTTTTATTTTCCCATTGTATTTGTATTATTAAAATATTAAGAGATGCATTTATAAAATATATAAACTACATGATGGTGCCAGTAATTCTACTTGCAGTGCTCTCCATTCAGTAACAGTGCCATTGATGTTCTTCTCTTTCCTATAAACCCTTTACTTTCTTCCACAGCTCTCCTGTCAATCGTATTTAGATGTAATTCATTCACAATACAATATCTTGGGGATGTGGCAAGGGGTACGTGTGACATAATTGGGAACCTGTTTTGATGTCATTAAGGGTGTGGCAAGGTACAGAAAGGTCCAAAATGACAAAGAGCAAGTAAAGACAGAACTCTCTCAGACTGTGCCAAGCCTGCAAAAAGGGATAACTTAAACCTATGTCTTAAAGGGAAAGAAACCTCAAGGATTTTCTTTCTTTGCTAAACAACAGTTAGGAGCACTGTGGAAATAATTAATCCTCAGTAATATAGTTGAAGCATGTTGAATCTGTATTCTCTTGGTAGAGAAAAGAAGTTATTATTTATTAGAAGTTATTTATATATCGACAAGATATTATGCAGCAATTTACAGAGGATATTTTATCACTCACATAAAAGCCAATTAACCTACACTCTTTGGAGTGTGGGAGGAAACCGGTGTACCTGGAAGAATCCCATGCAAACAGGGGGGGGGCATACAAACTGCACACAGATAGTGCCCTGGTCGGAATCAAGCCCACGACCCCGGAACTGTTGATGACGATGATAGCACAAAGAAGTAACATAATACGTCCTTAATAAATAGTATTTAAAAGAAATAACAGATTGTGCTATACAGCTGTTGACATGAAAGCTTGGAGAAAAATATGCCCACTGTTAGCTCTATGAATTAATCATAATTTCAGCAGTATGTATTACAAATCTCTCACAAAATAATGCTTATTCTTTTCTCTATGTTTGTGATCTGTTTGAAATCTGCTTTCCTTTCCACCGCTTCCTTAACAGAATCTCTACATCCCTTTAATCCAGGTGGACCTATAAATATGTACTTTTCTTTCCATATGATAGAGAGTTCCCTGCTGAGACACAGAGTGAGCAGAAAGGAAGGAATAGAGAAGTCTTCCCCAGAGCCAAGAATGCCCACCAGTCTTATTTTTCTACCATTTCCTGCAGAAACTTCTTATTCTTCAAATACAAAGCATTCTTCATATGTTTCATGACAATATATTGCTTGCACATACAACATTACATGCAGATATGTGAATTTATATCGCAACAAGCACAATGTTTCTCGAGGAGGGACAGAAGCATATGTACTTCCCATAAACCCTTTAATTTCACAGTCACAAAAAAATCCAGAGAAATCTTGAACTGGACACAAATGGACCTGTAAATAAGTTGTATAGATTTCCATGCAACAATATATTAATTAGCAAATCCAAGGCAAGAACTCGCCTTGACGAACAAAAAAAGGCCTTTGATGTTCTAGAAACCGCATTTTTAATACCCATCTCCTGTTAAACATCTCCCAAGCAACTATCAGTCTGGTTTCTTACTGGCTAGTGGCTGCTTAGTTTCCTTTCCTGCACAGAGTTTAGTATAGATAGAGAAAGAAACAGCAAAATCGGACAGCAGGCTAATAGCATGTCCACCACCTGGCGGAAGAAATCGATTTATGGGAAGTGTGAGAGACACAGTGGGCTGTGCACAGTATTAAAGTAATTTTATCGTTTTCCAATAAGCATTGTCTAAGCGATTTCTTGTGTTTCCAAAGCACAAACAATTTATTTATCAGATGCAAAAGTTTTAGCAATTCAATACATAATTATAATACAGTACAGCCGATACCAAATACATACATACCACTGCGCCCGCCTGCGCTCCACTGGTACCAGCTACAGTACTTCACACCAGAATACTGTGGTCAGAGAATGACTGGGCTAGTACCAGCAAAGCTGTATTATATACACTCAGTGTTACAAAGAAAACAATGCAGATGATGTGGCTTGCTTCTATTGGTCCAGGCTTCAGGAACGTCCAGTGTACTGCAGATCATAGGCCAGTTCAAACCAAAATATCCAAAGGTATCTCTCCAGGTGATGTGCTCCGACTTTCCCACCAAGAATTCAGTGTCAACTAGTCTATTTGCATTTTACAGTCTGTATCACTTTAAACTATTATTCCCTAACATCTCTAACTAGAGTATGCAATGTCCGATCTCTTCGGCAAATGAACCGAACAACTGCTGATGAATAGGAGATTAAAATGATAGCAAACATGACACAGTTCCTGTAACCTGAACCTTGAATATAACTAGCGTGTACATATAACCTTGATATATAATATATATATATATATATATATATATATATATATATATATATATATATATATATATATATATATATATATATTTATATATACACACACACACACACATATATATACATATATACAACCTAAATACCATCTGCTCATAAATCACTGTGGGATGGAACCATTATAAATATAAAGTATATAAATAAATAAATGTGAGAGTGCGAGTCTATGTGTGCGGATTTTATCGTGCGATCTTGCCGTGCCACATGTTACGTGCATACTGATCGCAATCGCACGGTAAAACAATATTAACCAATATACTTAAGTTCATCCAATTATACGACTTTGACAGTTCCACCCTTTGATAGTATAATAAACTATCACCTTAAAGATTTTAGATGCAGGATCTCAGTATCACGTTTCATTGCTCTGTAATGTAAGTCCCACTTGGTGTATGACCACGCTGTCTGTAGATCCTAGACAGGTTACCATAAGAGAGAGTCTTAATCCTAGAAACAATTTTTCTTACTTTTACTATAGGCCGTATACCTCTGGAGCTTGGCGATAACCTTTTGTATGCCCTGCAAGGGTGCAATAAAACATGTAATGCATTATCTGGAATGGTACAGGGTTCGATAGAACATGTATCAACAATATAAAATATTCTACTACAGTTCTTCATGTCTTTAAGCTGAGACAACACTTAAACACTGCATGTTCACTAATAACATCATCCTATGTCTATCAACAATGTCATATACGATCTCCTTCAGCTTGAGTTAGTACATATATCCTAATAATGTCATCAGTTCTTTCCATCAACACTTGTGGGGCGGGCTATTGTCTGTTTGTTCTCTCCATTCTCCCAATGCTCAATTTTCCTTGTAACAGTGATCAGTTTGCCAAATATTGGGAGACTCCAAACTAAGGGACCTAGCTGTCTTACCTTTCCCCTAGTGACCTCCCACCCCATAATTCGGGTACCTCAGGAATATTTAGTGGAAAGAGAACTAGTCCTACTCGATATAATCTCTGAGGCACGTGAGAGCTCACCCAGCACTTTTTGGTCTACAACCTTACCCACCCAAGAATGATAATCATTCTCAAGGATGCCTGCTGAAGGCCGAATATTACTGGACTGGCATCGCTGGATGTATCTCTCTTCAACTATGGGGTCAAAGTACTTACAGACGTAATACTCCTCAGACAATACCCCCTTCGCACTTTCTCCAAGTTTTCCAAATTTTCCTTTACCCCTGAATTGAATAGAGTAATTGGCTGGACCGATTGTGCTACCAACTTCTCCTTCATCCCCAACTCCTCAATATCACTACCTGAACCAGCCTCTGTCACCTGTCTACCATCGAAAGAATTGACTGTCCTGAAAAGAGAATGAGACAAGAAAAACACAGAACAGGAAAAACTACAACTTCATGCTGGACTACTGTCTTAGTCTTTGGCTCAGGTGTTGCTAACTGCATTCGGGGCCTTCCAGAACAGATTCATGAGTGTAGTTGGAACCTTCTCTGGCTGTTGGCTCCTCTGCAGTGGGTGGAATGGGTACCAGTGTCTCTCTGAAACCCCTAAAGACGTGATGCTGGTAGCCCACACTTGGTACCTGTCTGTCAAATAACCTGAGCCTAGGAAATTACTGTTCCACAACTTACTCTCCCGGTCCAACATCCTGACAGTTAGTGTAAAACCTCAGGAGACAGTGTTTTGAGCGTTCTCGATTGCTGTCTCACTATTTACCTTTCCTCTCAAGGTCTAGAACAGTCTCTCAGTTACAAACTCATCACAAGAAAGTCAAAACCATTTCAAAAGACAACAGGTTAAGAGGCAGCTTAGGAGTGATCTTGATAGTGGGGAGGACTAGTGGGCAAAGCTATCAGTCACTTTAATCAAGTTTCAACCCTCATTCTATTCAATTCGTTCTAACTAGTACCGTTACTTTATTCTCACACTGGTTTGTGGCTAATCAAAAAGTATGTAATTTGTTATCACTGCTCATAAATTATACATTTATTATCAATAACATGAATACCCCTATCACCTATTATAACTCTAGGGCTATCACACTGAATAACAAAAGCCCTGAGTATGACACAGTAATACATTAGAAACATTTCAATACACCTTTACCCAGATATATATAATCGGTACACCAGTGCATACTTGAGGATTCTGCAAGGTGGTAATTGGATGACGTGGATTTGTTTTACCTGGAGACATTCTTCAGGTAACACAAATATTCATATATTAACTAATATGTGTGTGCATGCGCGTGTGTGTGTGTGTGTGTGTGTATGTACACAGTTTAAAACAATACAACAAAAAAACAAAACAAAACAGATTTGTCAGCTGTCACATAAAACCCTGCTGTCTATTTGACAGCCATGTACGTCCTGGTGTGACAGCCATGTACAGTCGTGTGTGTAAGTGTGGACTTTACTAGCAGCTACTTCAGTTGGTAACTGTGTCACTGTCACAAGTCCTCCATGTAATGTTCTACTAATGTACTACCATTGCTATATAAAAAGTTTCGCCTCAACGTCGCCCCCTAGACTAGAAAAATGCTGAAGACCAACGTATATCAATTGATTTCCCTCTGCCAACTCACATGCCATTTTCAATCCCACACGTTCAGCTACTTGGCTAAGTGAGAAGGGCAAAGGGGTCTATCTCTATAACACTTTCTTCAAATATAACAGTATCCAGTACATGTCTGTCTAACAGTGAAAAAATATAAAACATGAAAATTTTACCTTTTCTAGGGTTTCACATTATGTCGTGTCTTATGGCAAAAATCCTACTCGAATGTTCTACACAGAGATGCATATCTGTATGTCTAACCTCCAGCAATCTGCTGTCTCCACCCTTTGTGCATATATATATATATATATATATATATAAAAATAAAGGCACACTTTGCGCAGGAGACAAAAATGCAGATATGCAATGTATAAAACATGAATCATATTTCCACAACAAAAACCTTACTGCTTCAAATCAGTAGCTTCTATACACATAAAATCAAACCCCTAGCTGCTTCTGTGACTTATGTCAATATAGTGTGTGTATCCCTGACTCCGTCTGATGTCACCAATGTCTTAGACCCATGAATGAGACCATGTCTATGTGTTTTCACATAGAAAATTGGAATTGGAGAGCAACGAATAATAAGAATACAAGAATTTGAATACAAACAGAAAGGCAGAAAAGGAGATTTTACAGCAAACATAACAGCTGGATTGGACACTATGGGAAAATGGCTGTATTTATTCCACTAACCCCCTTAGCTATTCGCTAAACTATTACCCCTCCCCATACTTAACTAGGGGGTCTTACATCAACCGTGCAATCCAGTGTTGTCCATCGTTAGCTCATATGGAACTCGGTATCACCATAACTATATACCTTTGTGACAGACTTCCTAGCTTATAATAGAGAAGTGAAAAAAATTAACTCTTAGTGACTCATACTTAGTATCTTACGTGTGTTTCCATCTGAAATGCATAAAACGACATATAGAGCAGTTCTAGTCCATGGACAATGCATTTCTACATGTCTTCTGGGAACTACGCCATCTCTGTCCGCCTTCCCATTGGGAACTGCTATTGTGCGGACAGAATGCAAACCTACCAAATCACTACATTCTGAACTAGTTGCTGGATTTGCTGTTGCAGTATAATGGATGTCCCCCCTTCTATTAATCTCTACATTATTCTCACCAATTTCAGCCGCTGCTCCTGCTGGTGGAACTGTTCCCCTTCCTTATCCATGTGGTGCCTCTTGCATGTTGCTAGCATGGGCAATGGCTGAAATGACGGTGGGTTCACTTTCTTCCCTTAATACATTATCCTTAACATAAATTATAGGATAGGAAGTTTCTGGTTATATTTTTAACATTTTTGGTATCGGCTGTACTTATCACCCCAATCACATTTAAGTCGAGGGCGCACATGCACTCAGTTCTCCACGTTTCTCAACGCTCACTTCCGCTGAGTGCGCGCTTCGCGCCACACCTACTTCCGCTGTGCACGCGCTCCCTTGCCACGTGTACCCTTCCTGTTCCTACAATTTTAAAGTCATCATGTTTAATTCTCGTTTTTGTTGGTTTAATCAACCGTACTTTTTGTTACATTATTCAACACCTCTGAATTGAAACTACCGATCTTTGGAAAAGGTCTCTCACAATCCTTGGTCATCCTGACCCATTTGTTGCAATACGCCGTTGCGTACGCACCATATTTCTTAAACATAAGAAACCAAACCAATCGTCCCTTCCTTAGGCATAACATTGACCATCTCTAGCGTATGCTTAGCATCCAAATTGAACAATATCAATATCTATGCGGACCACAGGGATATCAGCTCCTCAATACCCTGCCTCTCCAACAAATACTTTCAACACTCTGCAACACGCAATCTACCGCTAGAGATCTTTAACGGCCGAGGACATATTTGCTCAAGCCGCGTCCACTCGCTCCATCAAATACCAAACGAGGACCCCTAATACAGAAATATCAATGCGGACCACATGGATATCAGCTCCTCGACACCCTGCCTCTCCAACAAATCTGTTTTCACCGTATACCTTGTATACTACTTATTCAAACCATATACTTCTTCAATACACCGTATACTACTCACAATACCGTATACTACTGAAAAACCACACCGTATACTACTCACAATACCGTATACTACTAAAAAACCACACCGTATACTACTCACAATACCGTATACTACTGAAAAACCACACTGTATACTACTCACAATACCGTATACTACTGAAAAACCACACCGTATACTACTCAAAATACCGTATACTACTTAAAAACACACCATATACTACTTAAAATACCATTTACTACTGAAACTAACACCGTATACTACTAATAAATACTGTATACTCCATTCTCTTTTCAAACACAACCTCGGCCGTCCAGCCCACCTCGTCACGCAGCAACAGATATCCCTGTCTTTTCAACAGTAAATCACCTCTTTGTCTTTCTCTTTTCAACAGTATACAAATTCTTCTCTTATCTGTCTCTTTTCAACAGTAAATAAACTCTTGTCTTTATACATACCATTCACATACACATACAACCTTTTGTTTTTTGCACAGTAAATAGATTTCCCAAACAATAGTAATATCTTTTCAGAGGCTTTTAGCAACATTATTTATTATAATAATAAATAATGTGGTGTGATTTAGTAAGACAAAACATAATTGTGGGAGCATACACACTCTTGCAATATCTGACCAAAGGTTTGTTTATTGTGTGATCTCCACAATCAGTGCATTAGTGTGTGTCCAGCCTAAATGTAGCCTCGTTTTAACCAACTACATAAAAGGTAAGCGATGGCTTATCAATTTTACTCAAGGCTCCCGAGTTCTGCATTATTTTATTCATCCCAGAATTTCACTTGAAGGATGAGAATCTACTATGTTCCTGTAATGCTACATTTCATGAATTGTACAGTTTCCTCTTACATGACAATCATGTCTTTGGAGGCATTATACGTGTCTTAGTGACATGTCAAAACCCTAAGCTGTTATTCTGCTTTAGTATGGAGTCTAACATGAAAGATATAGCATATTTTGTATCCAAACACAGATGTATGTGAAAATCACAGACACTTCTCCAAGATTCCTGGAGGGAGAGCTGCGAGTTTTTCCAATATATACACTTTGACATTAGTTATCTAGCCAATGACAAGCCCAAGAGTGGCATTAAGCAATGGCACTAGAAGCATAAACACACAGATTACTGATTTCTAGAGTTATATAACACAATATGTATAAAATATACATTGTCTACATTTAGTATGTAGAAACAATGAAATGTAGAGGAATAGGCACATAGAAACTGTGTGTGTCTGCCCTTACAGTGTAACAATACTTTGTACATAATAGTTTAGTGCAGCATCCCCTTTTGTATAGATAATAGATTCAATGGAACCCCTGTAAAATACAATTTTATTTACTCATCATTGGTATTATTAAATTCATTTTACTATAATTTGACACAACCTGTGTACGGGATTACAAATGTGAAAAAAAAAAAGGAATAGAGGTAATATTCAGCGGATCCAAATTCAAGCACTGGAATATCTCTCCAGCTGTAATCTTCCTAAACTACAACTACATTGTATCCGTCAACAGCCCAATTACATAGGAATAAAGCCTAACAATGAAGGCTGCTCCTGTCCCTGGCAGGATCCCCACTCATAATTTACCAAAAAAAATGAGTCATTTTATTCTCATGCCACCACTCACAGAAATCATTAAATCTATTAGAGATGGAGCAAACGTTTGTTGAGCCAACACAACTGCCACAATCACAGTTGTCCATAAGGAAGGCCAAGAGGCAACATCCTGTGGTGGTTACCACCCAATTTCTATACTAATTGTTGACTAATATTTTCACTACAGTCCTGGATAACAGGCTCAATTTATAGATCCCAAAGATAATTCACCCTGACCAGGTTGCTGTACTTGGATAACAAGCACTGGACAACACACCTTGGGGTAGATTTACTAAAGTTTTTAAAAGGGAAAAGTGGAGGTGTTGCCTATAGCAACCAGAATCTAGCTGTCATTTTCTAGAATGTACTTAATAAATGATAGCTAGAATCTGATTGGCTGTTATGGGCAACACCTCCACTTTCGATTTTAGAAGCTTCAGTAAATCTACCCCGAGGAGAGCAATCAACTGTTCTACTTAGAGCATTAGACACTGAAAAAGCCTTTGATTGTGTAGGATGGCCCTTCATGCTGAAGGCCCTAGAACCCTTCGGACTGGAAGGGGAGTTCCTAACTGTGATTACTTTACCACAGCTTCAGCCCTAATGAATCAGCACCCACCAAGGTTGTCCCTTTTCCTCCTTATTTTTGCATCAGTAATGGAAGTCACTGAAATCCAGGATTCAACAAAACTCTGACATATTGGATAGTAGAGTGGATCTCATGTAGCTTTGTATGCTGACAACATTCCACTGTCAGTCTTCAAACCAACGATCACCCTCCACAATGTATTCAGAGAAGCTAACCAATTTGGCCTTCTATCCAATTACAAAATCAACAGTAGCAAAACTGAAACTTTATACTTTTTCTTACCTCATAGCTTCTAAAAAAAAATATTGAAATTAACCTTCAATTCAAGTGGAAAGTAAATAAACTTAAGTATCAAGGAGTTTACATCACCAAGAATAGAGATTCTCTTTAAAGCTAACTACTCCCTTCCCCTTGCCACAATCAAATCTAACCTACCAACATGGAATACATTGTACATTTCCTGCATTGGGCACATCACCTCAGTTAAAAATGAACATATTATCTAAACTCCTCTAACTTTCACTAGCATTACTCAATGTCACCTTTAAGATCTTTTTGTCCTTTCAGTGGATGGTATTTGCGTTCATACGGTCAGGGAAAAAACTTAGACTTAGAAGTGGCACTCTGCAACATCCAACGTTGGAAGATGAGCTGGGAGTTCCCAACTTTAAAAAATATTTATTCGCTATCATTTTATCTCTGTCAACCTGAGCCTGCTATAGTAAACTGTATAACTTATCTCCTTCGCCATCCGCCTTGATACCACTCAATCCAGATGCACACAATCAGCTTTGCTAACACTGCATTTCCATGTTGGTTAAGGCCAACTTTAGAGGTTTGCGTGACTTAACTAATACGGGAATATTTCCAACTTTTGCAAATTTATAAATCTATAATCTCCCCTCTATAGCCCTGCATAAATATTTACAAAGCAGATATTTTTATGATTTGTCAATGACCAAATTCAAGCAATGAGCTCCATACACTGCACACTTCACCATGTGGTTTCACCAGACTGGCAGGAACCAATCATAATGGGAGCAAAGTGAAGAAGAACAAGGAGTCCTGGAAGTGATAATATGGCCCCCACAGAGCCCTGATCTCAACATCACCCAGTTTGTCTGGGATTACATGAAGAGACAGAAGGATTTGAGCAAGCTACATCCACAGAAGATCTGCTGTTAGTTCTACAAGATGTTTGGAACGACCGAGTTTCTTCAATAACTGTGTGCAATTGTACCTAGACAAATTGATGCTGTTTTGAAGGCAAAGGGTGGTCACACCAAATATTGATTTGATTTAGATTTCTCTTCCGTTCATTCACTTTGCATTTTGTTAATTGAGAAAAATAAAATATTAACACTTCTGTTTTTGAAAGCATTCTTACTTTGCAGAATTTTTTCCACACCTGCCTAAAACTTTTGCACAGCACGGTATAACGTCTAGAAAAACAAAATCATTATTTTATTGGTACAATTACCTTCCACTAATTACTATATTCCCAGCCCTATATTCTAAAAACCCATATATCTTCTAATTACTATCTGCAGCCCTACCCACTTAATAGAGCTTTATAAACATATAACACGTATCTCTATATTATGTGATGTGCAGGTACATTGTACAAAGCTCACCCATGCTCATTTTAATGGGCAGTTTCTCTCTGCTGGCTGCATCTACAAGATGTCTTCTCACTTCCATCACCGCTTCCTTCTGCTTCATGTGCATCATAGACTCCCACAGAGATTTGGCAGCAGGATCTCTACAAAACAAGATGGGACTATTGTGTACAATTAATACTTTCATCCACTAATTTTCTACCATCACGCAATGATCTCTGTACATTTGCTGGCTGACTATAACAATACTGAATTTATGTTCATCTGGGCCACAGCTGGAGAACTAACCACAACATTTAATTAACATCTTAGAAATAAATGGATTACCCTCAAGCCACACAGCCAGAAACTTACATATATATTATTTTGTCAAGTTTAAAATAAAAATCAGTCAATAGAAATATTGTATGGATGAAACAACAATGGTACTTTGTGAAAACTCTTCTGTTAGTGTTCAAAGAAATACCACATTAAATGTAAATATTCCTATGGCAGTGTTGTCCAGCTGGTGTACTGTATAAGACCACAATACGTATATAGCCTTGTGTGCATGAAAACACCACTGCATGTAATATACTGTCATCTAAACAGTTCCCAATGTGTGATCATGTGTTTATGCCACATATAACCTCAGGGGCCTAAACAGAAATGCCTGGCCCAGTAACACAATTCTAAGTCATGACAATGTCAGCTACAATCCCAGTGACTATCCAATCAGGCAGATAAGTAATTACATTAGTAACAATCATACTCGCCAACTCTCCCGAAATGTCCAGGAAATTGTCACGGGGGGGCGGGGCCAAAATGACGCAATTCACCGCACCCCGCCCTCCAACCACACCCCCTGCCTGGGATCTCCCGGAAAGAACTTTAAAAAGGTTGGTAAGTATGGTTGCAATCTGTCACATTAGTCTGAATTATACATATGGTGATTTTATCCTCCTTATTTTTCACCTCATATAACTACTTAGATAAATTTAAAGCCAAATTAAGTCCGTACTTTCAGTGACATGGTTTCCTCTATGAGTCACCTGTGCTGTCAGACCACACTGCAGTCACTAGGACGTTGCTATACGTATAGATACCCCGCTGTACACAGTCTAATGCTGGGTACACACTACAGAAAATGTAAACTAATGCCATATCAATAGCAATAGTACCAATGTCTGCAAAAAAAATAGTCCTGATCAGCATGCGGATTCTGTGTACACTCTATACAGGTTTTAAAAGATTTACTGTCAGATCTGTGCTCCTCATCTGTCATAACCATCGGCTGAAAAGATCATGACTCTTTAAACCTAATGGAAATCCTGATCGTAAGTGCGTACACACTGCAGGATTGTAACGGAATTGTTTCATCGATGAACAAGCTTTTTAATCCGATTAAAAAGCAAATGAAACAACACAATGGGCTTTGGAACGATAATCGCTCATCGTTTCAGTGTACTCACTGACACAATATTGGGCCAAACAGTCATTCATTTTGTGATCGGCCCGATAATCATCTCAAAAGCCTGTAATGTGTACCAAATTCATTGCACGTAAACATTCGAAATTAATGTCACTTGTTCCTCAAGGTTCAAATTTTGTATTTTTCTATACCCATGAATAAGTATTTATGACAGTAATCAGTTTGTTATTACAGAGAAGTACACTAGTAGTAGATTATTAGCTCCAGGTGGTAATGCAGCTTTAAAAAGAAAAATTAAAATGTGAAATAACCTTCATGGTGTCCTGTTGACAGATATACAAGAAGCCACATTCCTTAATAGCATGAAAAATGGGAAGGACTTAGTGGGGCATTGGTTGGACCAAGAAATATAATTCCAGCAGCACAGGGGGTCTGAGAAGAGCCTCCAATCAAAGCATATTTTCAGTGTTGTGGCAATAATTGGGGTATAATTGCTGCTTTTATCTTTAGCAACACCATTGGTTGCACTGTATTATACTGCATCGTAACATTCACACTCAACATGCATTTATGATTGGAGCATTACACACTGTCAATTGTCATTTTAACTTGCAATGTGCTATACATTATTGCTAAAGTAACAGTAGTTCATTATACAAAAAGGAACCTCAAGTAATTGATAATGACAAATAGACACAAGAATTTCCATCGTCAAGTCTTCAAAATCTGGGAGGGTCCCTGGAAATTAGGGACAGTGTGCAATGATTTACTTCTATGTCGTACTGTATTTGTGTGCTGCATGAGAGTCATGGTTATACAGGTAACGCTATTAAAATCAAAACAAGCATTTAAAGAACAATGAAACATAAAATACAAGTTGATACAATAAGAAAACATATCATTCACACATATATACATGTATGTAAAGTTGCCATAGAGTGATTAACCACAGGAAATTGGCCAAACCTTTGTTTTTTTGCTGAGTACAAGCGGTTTGTCCTAAGCTATGAGCCATTCTAGGTTCTGAAGGGTCCATTGGTATGTACTTTCATATGCTTCCAGACAGATGCTTGATTTGCATAGGAAAAAAAAGGCTCCCTCCACAATAACAGTCTTATCATAGACATCACTAGTTCTAACAAGTTTCTTATATTCTAATATATCTGTCATATGTTTCTATGTATTCTTATGAGTTTTTTGTAAGTGTCCTAGATATTATAAATGTCAGCGGTATCTTTTTTTTTTTTTTTTTTTAAACTAGGTATGTTTTTATTGAAAATTGTGTACATAATAGATTAAGAAAAATAAAAACAAAAACAAGGGGATAACATCAATATGGGACCAGTATCTATTTTTTTTATTAAAAAAAATATATAGTTGTAACCAGAGACTAAATATTTTGCATACATACTATATATAATAGTTGCTCATTTATGTAAAGGATTATATAATTTATGCTAAATGGACATTGTGACACTATTAATTTGTTTCTTGCATGACCGTGAAACCAGTAATGTGCAAACTTTTTAAGGTTAATTCCACTTAAAATAACAGTAGGATTATGGTATTCCTTCTGATACAGTTCATATATGAAACAGAACCAGACAGGGCTTCCTGCCCTGGTGATGGAACGATTAGCTATTATCATCAGCACCTATTTATACACAGGGAACTCACTCACAGCAGTCCCTGCCCCAATACATTCTAAATTCCCTAAAACATACACAGACTAGGGTCAATTTGATAGCAGCCAATTAACCTACAAGTATGTTTTTGGATTGTGGGAGGAAACCGGAGCACCCGTGGGGAAACCCACGCGGGCGGGGAAAATATACGAACTTCACATATATCAGATCTTAATCTTATAATAGTGTGGAGTACAAATCAGGGAGACTATCTCAAAGAACTCATTATTTGCGGATAATATTCTTTTAACATTAACTCAACCTTCAATCTCACTGTCTAATTTAGCATCAATATAGTGACATTTGAGGATAGAAGATTGATTATTCAAAATTTGAGGCCATGATTCTACCGCTTCCCCCCAAGACAAAGACTGCTTGACAGCGAAGCACAATTTTAAGTTGCAGAAGAAAAATATAAAATATTTGGGGGTTAACTCAGTGGTGGGCAACAGGCGGCTATAGAGCGTCATGAGGCTCTCCGAAGCTCCACATGTGGACTCAAGTTTTATCGTCGGATTTGTTTGTTACAGCTGGTAACACTTGTCTAAAATGACATGTTATTACAGATAGGTATTATATAAACTTATCACTGAGATTAAGGGTATTGTGTGACCCTATTAAAGGGTATCAGGTTGCCCATCACTGCCCTAGATACTATCTTTTGTATCAGGAAAATTTCACTCCGTTGTTTCTAAACTTCAGGCTGAGCTGAGCTCTAGGAACCGTCACATTATTTTGTGGCTGTGTAGGATCATCACTGTTAAAATTAGGGTTATACTAAAAATGGCATTTTCAAAAGCTTCCAACCTCTGCCCCATTCACTTTGCTAAATAACGTCCAAAGGCTTTATCTAGACCACCATAGGGGGAAATCCAGCCTTCCCCCCAGAGATATATGACCGCCCCCCAGATGAGGAGATTTATGGTGACATAAGGGAAGAAATAGTGAACCAAATAAATTTCTAGTTAAAGGAAATCCCCGGATAAAGTCTACTATGTATGGTATTATTCCATGAATGGATTGAATAAGATGTTTCTTAATACTGATCCAGGATGCTGGCGGAATTGTGGCTACAAGGAAACTCTGCTTCAGATTTGGTAGATCTACCCGGTAACTGCTCTTTATTGAGACATGGTTCATAGCCTTCTTGACTTTATGGTTTTTTTTCTCTTCTCCTACCCTCCAAAAAACCTCATCAAAGACTCTAAGAAACTTGTCTCGCACATCCTAGCGGCCGCTAAATGTGTACTAGCTAGGTACTGAAAGAACCCTCTTCCTTTTTCTTTGGAGGAATTTAAAAACTATATTTGATGGGTAGCAGCTATGGAGAAAATAACATAATATCTTAATGAGAGAGGACATGTCTCTGGGTAGGTCTGGACCCCATGGTGGTTTAGGATAGTCCATCTTAATTTAATCCTCTACAGCGCTTATTCCCAGGATAGCTGCCTGGATCTCCACCCCTCTCGATAATTAAAATTTTTCGTTAATAATTTTCTTAACTGGCAACCTGTGGCTGACATGTGCACTTAAAAACAGAAACAAACCTTTTCTCCATAAAAGCTCATGATATAAGTCTGTAAACCTCTCCCCTCCCCCATTTGTACTTTGTTTTAGTCCCCCATAGTTATAAAAACTGAGCCCAGGTTCACAAGTGGAGGACATGGATGCCATCAATTTCTGGCTTAGTACTTAGTGCTGGGGAGGAACCATACATAGAATGTTTTGTATTGTGGGCTGGGTGACCAACTCTAAACTAGTTGACCGGTGACTAGCGAGGTGACTGAGTGCTTAGTCAGAAGCAGGGTTGCAGGAAATTGTAAATACTTTTGTTTATTTAAATGCTGGAACTACACCTCTTGCTGATTGTGCCATTCTGACATCCCTGAATAAAGCACAACAAAGTACACACATACATATACAAACACACACACACACACACACACACACACACACACACACACACACATTATATATATATATATATATATATATATATATATATATATATATATATATATAAAAATAAACAACTGTGGAATTAGGTGTGTTATAAGTCCTATTTATTATTTTCTTGTTTTCTGTGGATCTGACTGGCCCACTGAAAGTTTGTTAATGAAGAGTCTCCCTACTACTCTAGTGGACCTTTATTGTGGCCAATGTCCCTCTATCCCAAACTTCTCATTGTAACAGGTAAGGGGCGTTGACAACCTAAGCAAAGCCTAATCAAGCTAAAGAGAGAATCCGCTAAGGCTGTTATATGCATCAGGGACCAGCGGGCTTGAAAGACCCATGGAGAACAGGGGGGAAAAATAGGATTTTATTTTAAAATATCTAATTCCACCCAAAGCTAAACTTTGTACATATAACATTACCAGGCCCATTTATAAACACTTCGGCTCCACGGGAGGTTTCTGTCCTCCCTGAGCTCGCCTCACTTGTTTAATGGGTGCTGTCTTTACTGCAGTTGCTAAATTATAACTTTATGGAAAAATCTAACAAAACAAAATGACCTGTGTGTCTAAATCCCAGTTGTGCCTCTGAAATATCACAAGATGTTTGTTATTATTAGCCAACAGGAAATGCTAACTGCATAAATGTGTTTGGAAACTGTGGGGTTTTTAGAATGTTAGTCAAGTTCTGAATGAATCAGTTAAGTTTTGGACAGGACACGTTTCTAACACTATGCTTATTTTGCTGGAAGAGCTTCAACCTTTGGAAGAAGCAACAATGGGAAAAAACAACAACTTTGCAATGAGTTGCAGGCCCAAAGCGATTAAAGGGTAAATACATTTGATCGTCTCACGCCCAACTCCATATGGAAAACATCAACTCAAAATCAATGGAGATTTCACTAAAACAACTTACACTAATGGAGCTGAAGTAAAGCGCACATATAAAGAAATTAATTAAATTTCTTGACGGATGGTTAATTGGAAAATATTTTTTAGATAAAACATATTTTTTATATTTCTGGTGATACATTTCCTGTTAACTGTTTACTGTAATCTGGTATATTTACTGCTCGTGGATAAGAATTAAATCACCAGCTCACATAGTTATCTCACAGAGGAATAAACAGGGAAACTGAATGCTGGTTATTGGAATATAACAGATTTTAATGGGCCACTCAGCCCTACAGGTAAATATATTGTTTGGTATTAATCTGATATTCTACTGCAGTCATTTAAAACAGCTGATAGGACATCTAAAGAACAATGTCCTAATGGAATCTGATGCAGGTCAATAAGCTGTAAATACAGTAATTTGAGTTGATGTGACGTAATTGCCCATGTATGAATCCACCAAAAAAACCAGTGCTTTTCTGCAAAGCATGTTTGTCAAGATGTCAATCACTCCATGTCTGCTCTGTTAGGGAAACACCCCCTTCTAAAACGTCACCCTGTTGCATAAGCATGAACGAGAGCATGATGAATATTCTGTATTTAGAAATATGTAAAGTTTCATGTATATTATTCAGCCTAGTAATACACAGCTTTTGATAATTAATCACATTTTGCTTTTATTGATGTTGTACATATACACTTAAATCTTACAAATTTAACAAGAAATGAGCATTGAGAGAATATTGCATGTAACTTCCAATTATATGTGCTTCATATTTTTTTATTTTTTTTTTGCACAATGCCGCTTGTTACATAGTTGTCCATGATACTTGGATAATGAACTCAGAGGATAGGTCACAAATTGACCGTTGGGTCTTGTAAACAAGTGTTCCACGCCAGATGGTCTAAAAGAAGCATCTCCATAGTTGTTACCCTATATGGATCGACAACGTACATGTAGCTTTCCTAAGTTTCAAAAAATGTTTGCGTTTGTATTTCTTTTTGAAGAGAGGCCTCCAATCAGGCCATTTGTAAAAATAAAGAATAATTTCTCTTTAAATAAGTGAAGGAATGGTGCTCTGGATCCACATGTGGAGAATGGTCTATCTGTCTGCCACAGAGATGGCCATTATTAGTTTCCCCCAACCCCCCTATGGAAACTCTCATCTCTCTCATATGGTAGGATACCTAGAATGGCCAATTCCGCTGTGAATGGTAAATAGATGACCAATTCTTCTATCGCAAATTTCCACACCCAGAAGCCCGGATGAGAGGGTGTAGTAACAGGTAGTATAACAAAGCTACTGATGATTCTTGACATTTGAGACACTTCATGTTTTGGAGAGTTCTATAATATAGTTTATATGAGGTGAAAGGTATCTTGTATGGAAAATGTTAAAGAACGTTTCCATATCTGGATGCCAGGTGTAAGTTGATTGAAGAACGTTTTTAGTAATTTATCCATTTTCAGATTGGGGAAGTGTTCAAGACACTTTATAAGACCTTACTGTGTGGTCAAGAGGGTCACGCAAAAAATTATAATGCATAGAAATTGCCATCTTTCTACAGGGGCTGGCAGTAAGAGAGTATCTAATTGGTTATCATCATCATCTATTTATATAGCGCTGTACAGAGAACTCACTCGCATCAGTCCTTGCCCCATTGGAGCTTACAGTCTAAATTCAATAACATACACATGCACAGACTAGGGTCAATTTTGTTAGCAGCCAATTAACCTACTAGTATGTTTTTTGGAGTGTGGGAGGGAACCGGAGGAAACCCACGCAAACACAGCGAGAATGTACAAACTCCACACAGGCCATGGTCAGGAATTGAACTCATCACCCCAGTACTGTGAGGAAGAAGTGCTAACCACTAAGCCACTGTGCAGCCCACATTATAGCAGTCCAAATGAGAAAGAAATTTAAACGTGTTATTGGCATAATGCTGATCTTTGGCCTGTGATCTAATGTTTTTTTTAGAAGTTTATAAAAAAAATAAAAAAAAACAACAATTATATATATATTTGTTTTACTGAGAATATCTTCGACACTCCTGCACCAATTAGGATGAAACCAGCGCGAGGTGGTCCAGTTGGATACTGGCCAGGTTTTAGGGGGGTAAGGGGTCCCAATCGGATCTCCCTTTGGTGTATGCTGGCCTGAAGTACGACTCAGGGAGCCTGTCGTGAGCCTTCCACTGGATGGATTTGGATGAAAACTTCACAGTAACCTTGGATCCCAAGAGACATAATAGGAGGTTGATGGCCCGGTCGGACTACCAGTTGGTGAATGCTGGAAAGAACTGGGGAGCCTATTCTGGGCCTTCCACTGGATGGATTTGGATGATATTTAATAGAAAAAAAAATGACAATGGGCATCCACCTCATGGGTGTGTTGGAAGAGCTGCTAAGCTGCTAATTATTTTTTAAATATTGGCAGTTACATAAAACTCACTGAAACATGAAGTTTTAAACCTGGGCAATGTCGGCTACTTCAGCTAGTATCCAATAAATATCCAATTATAACCCAATAATTTACCCACTGATTTTAGACTTCCTGCTTCTATTGAGGTAAAGGGGTGAGCCATCATGCAATCTTGGAAGTCAGGGTTCCCTACAAAAGGTAAGGCTATAGATTTAGATGGGTTTAATTTACAATTGTGCCTTAAAATATGTCAAATCTTGCAGACTGACATTAAAGCGGGTTATCTAAAATATAGGTAGGTATTTCATGATCATGGAGATGCAAGAACATTTTTCTCCAATATAGTATTTGTGTAGGTACTCTTGAAGCCAGTCTCTTAGGTACCTTATTTTGATGTTCAATAGTGACATTACTCTACAATTCAGGTTTATGAACTAAATTAGACCTTGTTCAAAACAAATGACTAAAATGCTAAAAAAAAAAATTTGGTAAAGATTTTGGCCTCCATTTAATCCAAGGTCAGGTAGCCATAGTGCAAATACAGAGAACCTGTTACCGTGTTCTCCGTATCCTATTTATTATTTTATTATATCGTACCTTGAGCACTATATAGTTACTCACAACCCCCATAACTCACACCGAGTTGAGCTACAAGCATGGAGAGAGAGCATAATATTACATGCTATCTCCCAGATAAATGAGATCATAGAGGAAGCCTGTTTACTTTGCTAAACTGATAGGGGCTGAAGCAGAGTTGGTCGAAAATGGGATTAAATTAAAGAAAAGAGCATGAAAGCACAATGTCACAAACTTACTGGCTCCTGTGCTGCTGATTTCCCTGCCTCTGTGTACAGCTCAGCACTTCCTGGTTTGGGCGGTCACATGATATCTGCAGACTAAATAAAGCTCACCTGGACACTGCAGCCTTTTCACAGCAACAAGTTACCACTTTGTGCCTGGCTCTCCCTGTGCTGCTTCTGGCGTTTCCCTGTGTATGAACTTTGGCTTGTTTGACCTCTGCTTCTGGATCCGCTGCTGCCTGTGTATCCGACCTGGCTATCCTTATTGACTACGCTGGTGCCTGTATATCAGACCCGGCTATCCTTATTGACTACGCTGGTGCCTGTATATCCGACCCGGCTATCCTTATTGACTACGCTGGTGCCTGTGTATCCGACCCGGCTATCCTTATTGACTACTCTGGTGCCTGTATATCCGACCCGGCTATCCTTATTGACTACGCTGGTGCCTGTATATCTGACCCGGCTATCCTTATTGACTACGCTGGTGCCTGTATATCCGACCCGGCTATCCTTATTGACTACTCTGCTGCCTATGCACCTGTGTATCTGACCCAGTATCCTTACTGACTACGCTGCTGCCTGTTCACCTGTGTATCCGACCTGGCGACTCTCCTGAGCGTGGTGTATCCTCAGTGTATCCGACCCCGAGTTCCACTGTATGGGGCTTGAATTCTTCTATTTGTGCTGTGTTTCTTCAGCTAACTGATCCTGCTCCTCTGTGCTATACTATACTAGCTCTACAGAGTCTATTCTCTTTATTCTGCTGGATCTCATCCGGAATTTCATTTTAAGTGGTATAATTTAGGTTTACAGTGGCACCCTTTTAAATGCGAACACGGCAGCACTCATCTGAGCTCTTTTTGTCAATTTTATTGGAGGTCCAGAGCTGATATTAACAAACTGTGGTTGCAACCTTAGATTATTGCTCACAATATATATATATATATATATATATATATATATATATATATATATATATATATATATATATATAGTGGACAGAAAGTGTAACACATATCTCCACTTAGTCAATTGGTGGATTCATCATGGGCCTTATAGGTGTCTACCATGTCAATCCTACAATACTATGCCTATAATTGTCATGAGTCCAGCAGTCAATAATAAATCTAAACAGCATTATGTGACTCTTAGAATGCTGAGATACAGTACCTAGTATTGATGATGTCCCTCTTGTTGGCTCATGAGTGGGTTCAGTTCCTGTATAGAACTTTCAACAGTAGATCCAAGGTCTATGTACTTAACCCTTATCATAAATCACCTTACTTCTTATGTTTCCAGAATAGGTGTTTAAATGAGAAGTAGGGAGAGCAGTAACATGAGTAAAGTAGTAACATCAGTAAAGTAACACCCAGTAACAGCAGAAGTGAGCTTCTCAGACCATTGACAAGTCAGTAGAAAGGAAACCACTGATAGATAAGCAGCAGTGTATAGACAAGGAATGCAGCGTAATGTGGTGCAGAATACGGATAACAGAACAAACAGCAGGGCAGAGATAAACCTGCAATAGACAAAATCCGGTCCAAGCAAATAGGATAATTTCAGTCACAGGTTAAGATTTGTTCCAGGCAGCAGACAATCCCTTTATTTTTTTGCTGTTAACCCCATTTATACTTGTGTATCACTGTCCCTCCACTGGGGTTGGAATCATTCCCCATTATATATTTACTGTTCAGTTTGTCAGAGTTAGAGGTGACACAGATGTCGGGGACTCCCCGCAAATTAAGCACATTTGCCGCTCTGGAAAATGTGTAAAATATTGACACATAATGTTACGGGACTAAACTCTCCAGATAAGAGAGGGATGGATTTTTTAGAATATGTCAAGTATGACAATAATGTGAACTGCCAGGAGACGTACTTCTCATCTATCCGGACAGGAAATAGATGAAGTAGTATGTAGACATACTTAATCAGGTTAGGTCCATACCCACCATGCCATCCCAAATCACATATCTTAAAGCACAGTTCAGCTCTGTTTTGTCTGCGGCTACTGAGGAGACATCCAGTAGACTAATAAATAATATATTTGTTGCTAAGCCACACAGTATAAACATGCTGGGACACAGTGGAGATCCTGAACTTACTGCAGTTTTGGTCCCAGCTTCTGTCCATAATCCTGACATCTAACCCTAATAGAAGACAATTACTCCAAACGTCTGCTCTAAAACCAGACGTTTCTTTGGCCCTCAATAAAGAGGTAAAAGTAGAAGTGCAAATGATTATTGCAAACCTTCCAATGGTGGTAGTCCCTTTGGCTAGATCACGTAGAAATAGCTTATTGAAGATATTTATTTTAATTAGGAGTGCAATGCACCTCTGTATATCAATGTTCTTATCCATTTGTATTGGTATGTGTTTTGTATGGAAATGTTGGACTTCTGAGACAGTATGTCATATTTGGGTTTTGCATCCATCTAGAGTCAGGTAATCTCATGTTAATTCATTGCTCAGTGACCAAAAGGTCTGTTGAGCCTGAAAGAAAGGAGGAGGAAATTATACTTGT
The DNA here is from genome assembly GCF_038048845.1 of Mixophyes fleayi. NCBI lineage: Eukaryota > Metazoa > Chordata > Amphibia > Anura > Limnodynastidae > Mixophyes > Mixophyes fleayi. The sequence goes on from NC_134402.1 coordinate 65,107,869, forward strand.
TGGTAGACTCCCCTATGCAAGTGATCACAGATGAATGTGAATTTTGTATGTTAAATTGCGTTCAAACCAAGATTATAGAAATGTTATATCTTGATGGTAAACATTCAATAGAAAACCTCAGATGTAGTAGGGCCGCTAATAGCAATGTAAAAGGTGTTAAACCCCTCCAGGCTGATTTTGTTAAAGGGGCAGAAGGCTGGATTACCTCCTGCCAAGCAAGTGTCCAAAATTGTATTTAAAGAGCACTGTTTTACACTGAAATGTATTATACCATCTGTACCTTTCTGGATGTCACTAGTACCTCAAATTAGTGTATGTAACGGTCCTTTTTAGGACTACCTGAGCTAATAAATAAAACTTCTTAAGGAACCTGCCTTGACACCTACTTAACTGCTGTAATACCTGTGACCACAGACTAGACCAATCTAATCCGCTATCCAGCTGTTCTGGGGTTGCATCCAGTACCAACGCTCTGCCCGCAACCATGCAGCTCTGGCCAGTGTGATAGATGTCAGGAGAAACCATGCACAGCAACCCTGATCTGAAGACAAGAGGTCAGGGGTACCAGTCTAGGTGTACCAGTAAGGGGTACACTAGCAGCGAGAGTTACCCAGAAGGACACGGTTCTAGGTGCCGCTAAGGAGCCTAGTGGTGGCAGCAGCAAAAGCCACTCCTACTGCAGTTAGAGGGCGAATTCGGGAGCAAGAAAGGGGACTGTGGCAAGGCAAACCCAGCCGGTCCCCAGCAACACAACAGACAGGGTGGCATAGGAAGTCCCATGACCTGATACAATCGCTAGTCAGTATTATTAGAAACAATTCAGAGATATTTAGTACACCATGGGGTTTCTATTTTTAACCATATTCAGTAGGGGAATCTAATCTCAACCAAAATTAATGTGCAGAAGTCCTCATTATTCTCAAATCATAGAAGCATCTACTCTATACCCTAAAAGTTATGAATCCATATACCTCCAAAATTTGAATATAAACTTTCTTAACTCCGTGCACAGACTAGTACAAAAAGGCCAAGTGGTATTTAATAAAATAGAAATGCCTTGGATAATACACAAAGAGTAATCCATTCAACAGGTCAATATTACCCTATTTTACCAATTGACAAAGTGTGGGACCAGACAAATCTGTCCTCTCTGCCCAGGCATATTTACCTAAGCAATAACACCCTTGCCTAGGATTATTAAAGCTAATTCAAACATCAAGGATGATGAATATACAGATATCTCATCATTAACCTATTCTCAAATTCCAATAAGGTCTCCTATGTTGCACGAGACAAAAAATAATATATTCTCATGTCATAATGTCACCCATTCAACAAGCAGTAATATTCAGCACATACAGTGAGCGGCCAATCTTACACTTTAAGGTGGTTTTCATTTTTGGCTCCATGATAGTATGGATGTCACATTTTTTTAACACCAGTTCAGTGATTGTAAAAACCCATAGGAGCAGTGTTGGGGACTGTTTGCCAAAAAAAGTCTATGTATATAAAAGTAGTGATGTGTGGAGGGACGTGAGACAAAACACTTCCTGCTAGGACCATAAGGAAAGAAAAAAGATTTTATCTATACTTGTTTGGTATATTAGGCAGGGGTTTTAGGGCCTGTTCGTTATACTGGGACCATTGAGGTGGCGAAGCTGACACTCCAGGGGCCCCAATCTTGTTCATTACCAGCTATGGATGTGCAGCAGCTCTTTTCAGCGTGAGGCTGGTAGTGTCTGCAAAGGGACTCACTGGGTTTTACAGGCCATTTACCAGAGAAGGACGAGCTTAGAACTGGCTTTCACTATAAAAGGGGTTACAGACTGGAGTTACAGACTGAAGCCCAGTTGTGGCAGGGTCCAGGGGATGGAAAATATCTTCACCCAGGTAGCAGACTGTATCAATCTTGTAGGTAAATCTCTTTTATACTTCTATCAGTATTTTCCGGGAAGGGGCTGAAGTTAGTGAAATATATTGGTCAAAAAGATGGTATACACGCCACGTCTCCTAATGAGTTCACTGTAAAATTATCAAATCCCATTGACTTATATTTTCCATAATGCCACCACTAAGTTCACACTTCAACCAAATTATTTATATTATATATATATATATATATATATATATATATATATATATATATATATATATATATATATATATATATATATATATATATATATATATATATATATATACACATATATATACATACACACACACATACATATATACACATACACACATGCTGGGCCTGATTCATTAAGGAAATTAAAGCAAAAAATTGAGTAAGTTTTCCCCTGAACAAAACCATGTTGCAATGCAAGAGGATGCAAATTGGCACTTAACTTAAATACTGGCTGCTTTTTCATGTGGTACACAAATACTTGATAGATTTATATTTAAACTTAAAGTTGCTCTGACATGCCATACCCCAACTATAAATCTGTCCACACATTTTAAATTTACATCCCCCTCAAATGCAACATGGTTTTGTCAAGGTGCAAAATTACTCTTTTTTTTTTTTTTTTGCTTTACTTTCCTTAATGAATCAAGCCCACTATGTTCCAATATTAAACCTAATTAAACTATTGGAGAAGTAGAAGATATATACCACATGTCTTGGATTAGCTTTGCCTGTTCTTGTAACCTGCATCAAAAACTTTACAAGTTTTTGTGGGGAGGGGATCCCCGATTATGTTTTACACAAGTATTCCTGGGAGCTTAAGTTTCCCAGATTTGATCATATATTAGAAGGTGTCTATAATTACTACTTACCCTTATCACTGTAGTGCAATACTTTTAGTAGCGCACAAACTGAGACTAACGGCAGACCCACTATTTGATTCAATAAACTATTGTTGAAAAAATATAATATCTCCTACTATGATTTCAGAGTAAAGTTTCAATCACACTGACTACAACAGATTTTTGGAAGAAAACAAATATTCAGACACCCAGAGTTCTGTAGACATGATACTTAGCATATTAAGCTGGTCATAATTAAAGATGAAGTAAAGAACACAGTGTAAAAATGCAATATCAGATCATCCTTACTTTGTTCCAAAGCCTTGAGTTATTTGCAGACTCAATTTCCCATGTGTACTTTGGCAGGCACACAACATGTAGAGGCTATTTCTTGATACATGTGCCAAAGCTTCCACAGATAAACAATGAACAGAAAAGGCGTCCATTCACTCAAACACATGTTCATAGAGAAGTACTATTATACACTAAGAGGTATATTTATTAAACTGCAGGTTTGAAAAAGTAGAGATGTTGCCTATAGCAACCAATTAAATTCTAGCTGTCATTTTGTAGAATGTGCTAATTAAATGAAAACTAGAATCTGATTGGCTGCTACAGGCAACATCTCCAATTTTCCAAACCCGCAGTTTAGTAAATATACCCCTAAGGATTTAGTGCTATATAGTATTATAGAATAGAGGCTCTGATTGGCCAATATAATTAGCCACAACAGGTGTCTCCATAGGATGTTTATGGTTAAAATCGACACTCATATTTGCTCGCACCTCAGGGGCAGATACAATTAGCATTGTTTCTGCACCAAATACAGTTGATTACGGTACAGAAATAGTCGCTTGTTTGCTTGTGCCTCTGTGCAAAACATAAGCAAAGATTTCTGCACCATAATTGCCAGAATTGTTTGCTGAAACACCTTGCACCTTATTGAATCTGCCCACATTTTACAGCCAATAAAAGAAGAATCCCTGAAGACTTGTTAAGATGTGACTTAGATTTGAATAAATTGTAAATTGAGAAGTGTCGCAAGTCGAATGACTATGAATGTGCAGATACTTTTCCAATATAACAGATTTTCTAAATGAGGCCCATTGAATGTACATGTGCAACATTAAAGGTGCCAAGACACTGGGCTCACACTTAATGAAGGTTTTTAAAGAGAGCAAAGCTGAGCAGGGCACAAAGACGCAAGACGCAGGTAGAGAGAGGAGCCTGGCGTGCAGCATCATAGTGGGTGGAATGCAGGTGCCAAAGCTCAGATTAAGGTTGTGTAATTCTAGAACATATATACCATATATATGTTTAAGCATTTGAGTTTCTGAATATGCTAAATTTTACGATGCCTGATTTAAGCTATAAAAGGACATCAAGCAGCCTTTATAAATATTCATTATTCACAGAGGATTCAAACACACTGCAACCCTGAAATGAAATAATACACAGAAAAAAATGTTGCTCATTCTCCTATATTAATTAAAATATATATACATATAAGACAACATAACCAAACTTCAGTGACTTTGGTTCCCATCTTATCTCGTGCTATCATTTATCATCTTTCACACAGACATCAGAGATGAGGACATGAATAAACTGCTACCACACACATACTACTATCTCTCAGAAATCAGAATCACTTTTTATGTCATAAGATTTCATAAGCCAAGATTAGTTCAATAGTGCCATATAAAGGCAAACGAATGTTCACACAAACAATATATATCTTGGCTCATAATCATTCACATGTAATTCTGGAAGGGATCAGTGTGTCTTACAGCATGTGATGCTGATAATATATCTGTGTGAACGGAGATAAAATGCAGCTGTCTAGAAAATAAATTGTGCATGCTTTGAAAATGGTTTAACAACGCAACTCAGATACATAGTAAACAATTGTGAGCAATTTATAGTAAACATCTGCTTTAGGCTGGGTACAAATTACAGGTTTTTCACCCGATTATCATGCCAATCACGCAATAAATAACCGATTGGCCCAATATTGCATTAGTGTGTACACTCGAACGATGAACAATTACCGTTCTAAAGCACGTCATCTTGTTTGATTTTATTTTTAAACCAAACTAAAATTCTTGTCCAACTATGTCGTTCCAATTCTGCAATGTGTCTGCACTCAGGACCGGCAGTGTCCATAGATCTCCATGGAGTGTGCAGAGTCACGATCTTTTCAGCCGATAGTTATGACAGATGTTGAGCACAGATCGAGTAAAAAGTGTATAGTGTGTGCACATGAATCGATATGCTGATTGGAACTTTTTTTTTTTTTCAGTCCTTTGTAAAATCGCTAATTATATCGCATCGGGAGAAATTTCCCATAGTGTCTACCCAGCCTCAGAGAGGAGCGAGAGAATGTGAGGCAGAGGGGAGAGCAGGTAGGGAGGGAGATACCTGCCATGAAGATAGGTGCACATAGGAACATAGAAAGGAAAACGATCAGGGAATGATAAAGGGCAACATGGGAGAAATAAGGGAGATAGATATTTTGGACAGTTTTATTATAATATGGAGATGAGGGAAAATGTAAGTACACAAAGGAGACATTAAGGAGAGATGGAGGAACACAGGAAAGGTAATTGGACAAAGGAGAGGTGGGGACACAGGGTGGATGGCTTTGTATCATTTAATGTATGCTATGTTATACTATATAGTGTTAAAATGGATCTAAAATGAATTTCACTATAAAAATCCCTAAACCTTTGGACGGACCTAGGAGGCCCATGGCTGCTCATTTCAAAGTGGAAGTTCCACTTTGACCACTGTGTGTATGATTATGTATACACATAGTAAAGATGACTTTATAAGTGAGGTTAAACAACGTAAATTTTATTCTGAAGGGAAAGGGGAGCCAACGGAGGGCTTTGCAGGCACAGTGGAAGAAGAACATCTGGGAAAGGAATTTTAATCATAATGCTGCAGTAAGGATGGATTTCAGGGTTATAGACGTCTATCAGGCAGGTCAGAGAGGAGAAGACTGCAAAAATCAAAGCGGGTATGGATAAATGTCCTGGTGGCATCCATCGAGAAGTGAAAAGGTGAAACTTGGCAATGTTGCAAAGATGGAGGCAACAGAAATGGGTGAGGGACCAGATGTGGGGATTGAAAATGAGGGCTGAGTCAATGATGACCCCCAGGATGCGCATGACACTTGATGGTGGAGAGAGGATATGCTCAGTTTTGGATATTTTGAACTTGAGGTAGCGTATAGTCATAGTGGTGGAGATGGCAGAGAGGCAGTCATGGGACAGGGAAGAGGGAGAGAGGTCAGGAGAGGAAAGGTAGATTACAGTGTCATCAGCATTGAGGTGATAGTGGAGGCCAAAGACCAAGATAGGAGATTTAAATAAAGAAAAGTAATGGGCCAAGAACAGAGCTTTGGGGAACAGATAGAGGGAGAGGAGGAAGAGGAGGGGGAGCAGGCACCAGTGGAAGAGACACTGAAGGAACGATCAGAGAGGTGGGAGGGAAATCAGCAAAGGACATAACATTTTTTCCACTCTTGTGATACACAACATTGGCTTTCTTTGTATTAATAATATTCATGACTTTAATTTTAAATTGATTAGGCTCCAATAGATTGCGCTCCATTTATATATAAATTGTTTCAGATTCCATCCATTTCTAAGGCTAGCTACACCAACTGATTATTTCAGAATGTATTACTAATCATCAGGTGTAATTAGAAGTGTTAAATGTAGGAGGTATTTGTAGTATATCTTGAGATATCACTATGTGTTTATAAAGATATATTTCATATATAGATGTAGGTGCTTCAGCATTATCTCAGATGTTTTACAACACAAATTGCTACAGAGAACATATTTTATCATTAGAGATAAGGGTAACTTTATTTTATTACTTGTTGAGATTATATTGCCAAGATATTAATATCTGCAAATATTTTATTAATTTTCCTGTGTACATATGACCAGTATATACGCAATCATGGGTGGTACCTTCTGTTATCTCTATCAGTAGACACTTTGACACGCAACATGTCCTGTCTAATTTGTGTTCTTGCTTCTTCCACATTATAGTGCTTTAGATTTTGTTATGTCTGGTGTGTGACCAAGTTTGCTCCCAAAATGAGCCGGATAATTATATTCAGTTATCTTCCAGCCGCCCTAGCAGAGGCCAGTGAAGAGGTCTGACTGTCTAGACCATGCGCCAAATGAATAGATCTTGTCCATCAACAACATCTGTGGTTGTACTGGTTCCTTATACTTATGCTTGGGGCCGAACATGCCTGTGTGTGTCCAGCATTAACTACAATCGTATTCCTGCAAAGGCTTGGAGAGATTTTCACCACAGTTAGGTATTTAAGATATAGATAATAGTATTCCATTCTCCTATCCCTGTGAGCTATCTCAAGAGCGAAATACAGAAACCTAGTAGATGTATAAGATGCAAATATAATCTTAATCATTCTGTAATATAATACATATAAAAATGAACATGTATAATCATAATAAAGTAGTGTTGCAGTTAACAATTCTGTACGTAGTCTATAATACTAGAGAAAAAGATAGAAAGTGACAAATATACATATTAATATGTCTATTTAAAATTATTTTTTATTGCCCCTGTGCATTAAAGTAAATAATACATAAAGTTTGGTTCAGTATTTATGGTAATTCAGTATGGACATTCCAAGGTGATTCAACAAAATTATCTGAGAATTTACTTTTTTTTTTTTACATCACTTCTTGAATTGGTCAATTCATCATAAAATATTGTGAAACAGAAGGGATTTTATAATAATTCTACTTCATATTTCCTAGTGTGATTCAGGTAAATTATACCATATGTTCATAAAATATTTATCTCCCCCAAGTTATGGCTGGGAATGTGTTTCCGACAAACACTACTGCACGACTGCAAATACAAAACCATTGCAGTGTCACAAGATAATAAAATGGTTGCTGCTAAAGGCATACAATACCATATATCTTACTTCATAATAAAATTAAATGAACACACATGCTGTAAACTATACTAACTGATCATACATTGGATTCATTAGTCTATCTTACACCATAGTAACCAATATTTGTACACGAATACGCAATTGATTGATAAAGCTTTATGTACCTCAGGGTCATTCCCTGCTAAATCATCACAGCCTCCAACCCAACCATCTCAGATTTTCGTGAAATTTTGTAGGATGGTAGATGACAAAGTTACTTTCACATACCTTCAGAATTTTAGCCCTCAGTGATACACGGTGTTCATGCAACAGGGTTGCAAACATGTCAAAAAATGTAACATTTATGCTTGCCAGGTCAACTAAAACTAATCATAACTGTGCTCTAATTGTGGTAGAGCTTTCATGTTGGTCTTGTTTTGAAGCTAAGGGTCCTTCGTTTTCATAAGAAAATAGTTTAATATTTAAATATTGACTTCTACATTTCAAGGTCATATGCTTTGACCTTTGACCTTGAATATCTAAAAAAGCATATATTTAATTTTTGGGGGCATAAAGTATGTTATGCAGTTAAATATAATCTCTCTTTGGTATAAGTTTCATTTTGGGAAGCCTTTGGTAACAGGAGTAAAAAAAAAAAAGTGAAAATTATACATACCACAATCAATTAAATACCTTAACACATGATTACAAGATTTCTGTACCATTGTCACGGGCACTAGGAGTCTTGCCCAGGATTTCACCAGTTGACTATGCTTACCAGAGATGCGGAGTTTGCACAGCGGTTCTCTGGCAGCAGGGTTAATAGTGGAACGTATATAACAGCAGATGGAGAGAGGATGCCAATGGAAATGATGATAGTCAGTGACTTGCAGCTATACTGGTAAATGAGTCAGCGACTTGCAGCTATATTGGTAGATGAGTCAGCGACTTGCAGCTATAGTGGAAAGTCAGGTTTGAACCACGGAGACCAGGTTGGACGTGAGCAGGTGAAGGAAGGTAACAGGAGAGTCAGTGGTCTGCGTAAAGCAAGTTGTACCACTGCTATGGTGAGAAGACTTGTCCAGGTGCAGGTAGGTAGCGGGGAAGTCAGTGGTCTGCGTACAGCAAGTTGTACCACTGCTATGGTGAGAAGACTTGTCCAGGTGCAGGTAGGTAGCGGGGAAGTCAGTGGTCTGCGTACAGCAAGTTGTACCACTGCTATGGTGAGAAGACTTGTCCAGGTGCAGGTAGGTAGCGGGGAAGTCAGTGGTCTGTGTACAGCAAGTTGTACCACTGCTATGGTGAGAAGACTTGTCCAGGTGCAGGTAGGTAGCGGGGAAGTCAGTGGTCTGTGTACAGCAAGTTGTACGACTGCTATGGTGAGAAGACTTGTCCAGGTGCAGGTAGGTAGCGGGGAAGTCAGTGGTCTGCGTACAGCAAGTTGTACCACTGCTAGTAAGTGAGGAGTAGATCAGGTGCGGATGAGTGGAGGCATGCAAAGAGTCAATAACGGTATGAAGACACTGAGAGCACAGAGGAACTTGTTCCAAACAGATATGCAGCGTTTACAGCCAATAGTCTATAACGGTATGTATACCGCTGCTGAGTAGAGAGGCTTGCACAGGACGGATATGCGGGATAATAACTGATAGTCAATCACAAGTATGCATATCACTGCTGAGTAGAGAAGCTTGTTCCTAACAGATATGCAGCGTAACAACCAATAGTCTATAGCGGGTATGGATACCACTGCTGAGTAGAGAGGCTTGTCCTAAGCGGATATGCAAGGTAACAGTTGATAGTCAATAACAAGTAAGCATACCGCTGATGAGTAGAGAAGCTTGTCCACGAGAATATGCAGGCACAGCAGGGACGCTGAACAGTTGTAGCGGGTATGGGAACCACAGGTGAGCAGAGCAGGTAATCAGAAGCCAGCTGAGGACACGAGCAGGATACAGGAGTCTGTAGCGGGTATGAGAACCGCTGATGAGCAGAGCAGGTAATCCAGAAGCCAGCTGAGGACACGAGTAGGATACAGGAATCAGTAGCGGATATGGAAACCACCGATGAGTAGCACAGGTAATCAGTAGGAAGCTGAAGACACTTGCAGGACACAGGAGATACCTTCAGAGACTCACATGGAATGAGACTCAAGATCAGGCAACGAGGTAATAAGCACAGGTGCCTTAAATAGGGAGAGGTGCCTGATCCACCAATGAGATTAAAAGCAAAGGTCATAAGTTCTTGGATGCTGCACATGCGCAGTGCATCAAGATGGCGGACGGCCGCGGCTCAGGACAGGCGCCGGCAGGAAGGCTAGGGAACCACGCACCAGCGCAGAGGCACTCACGGTCCGGTGACAACCATAGAATGATGTATGATGCTGTGTACAATTCTGAGGAAAACTGGAAGCGTGTGGGATCAACCTTAATGAGAACTTGTTCTCTTGGAATGTTCAAGATGTCTGGCTGATGAGGGTACACATATGTTGGGGATGGAAAAAAAGGATTAAAACCTCCTGTGATGTTGCATTCATATTCATAACACAATCTAACCACCAAGCATCATTATAGACGCATGTCACAAAACCTCTAATTGTTGCAAAGGCAATGTTTCATATGGAGTATTTGTTTCCTTCACTTCACTGGATGAGTCTGTAGAAAACCTTTTCATTATTATTAATCTATTTCGTGTTCCTGGCATAAAAGCATAAAATGTTTGAGTTCCAGGTGCTCATCATGCTTCCTCATGTCGGTAGTGTACCATTTGCTCCCACAAGAACACAGTGTTTTGAGGCAAATTTGAGGCAAATTTTGAAAACCCCACTTTTATATCGGGATGTGATTGTTTGAAGTGTTCATACACTTCTGAAAGGTTATTTGCAATTAGCCTCTTTTGTTTTTGTTCTTTTGTACCACCACTTCTTAGTGTCACAAAGATTTTCTTTGACATTATCACTGCAGTAGAAGTTCTTCACAGTCTCAGCAATATCTGGGTCCAGGCTTCTACCTGGTTTAGGATTTGGTAATGACAAAATGCCAGACTCTCGTACTAATTGCTTTGCTTTTCTTATCATATAGTTACTTGCTTGAGGAAATTGTTGTTCTATTTTTCTAATACACCAGTCTTTTGGAAGAAGTGTTAAAATTACTCGCACAACCTGTTGAGGTCTCTTCTAATGTTTCTTTATGTTGTTGCAGTATGACACCATCACAACATTGACTATTATCAGACATAGGTTCCTCAGCTGGAATATGGAATATATAATTTTTTACAACTTCTGCAATTTTTACAGCTTTCCTTTTGCAATATTTTCTTCTTTTATTCTTTACCTCTTGATAGGTGATGCTCCCATACAGCCTAAACTTTCATTTAATGACGGCAAAGCTAATTCAGTCCTGCAAGTTGCCACTTCTGTGTCACTTTCCTCAGATGTGCTCATTCCTTTCTCAGCAGTTAAAAAATTCCTTTTAATTTGTTTCCTACAGTTATCACAAATCATTTGATCAATATTGACATGCGGCAGTATTTCAATCATCCATGGTAGATCCTGCCTTATTTGTTTTCTACTGCTGCTGTGTCCTTCAATATCAAATTGTTTGCAGCACTGAGTCTTAATGTACTTCTCATCCATTTGTCACACTCTTGAACAAACTAACCACTATTCACTGATAAACTGTATTAGATAAACTGTCCTAGTCCCTTGTATCACCAGCTCTCAATGCAGAAGCTGCAGCCAGACTGAGAAGAACGCAGAGACACTACAAGACAAATCTGAACTTGTCTGTTGCATGGTTAATGCAAAAAGGGTTCAACTGCCGTACTTAATATTTGTTTTTACTCTGTTCCCAAAGGCTTCCTAAAATGAAACTTATACCAAAGAGATATTGTATTTAACTGCATAACATACTGTAATGTCCCAAAAAATAAACATACACTTTTTTAGATATTCAAGGTCAAATCATGTGACCTTGAAATGTAGTCAATATTTAAATATAAAACTATTTTTTATGAAAACTAGCTTTTTAGCTTCAAAACAAGCTCTACCACAATTAGAAGCAAAGTTATGATTAGTTTAGCGGACCTGGCAAGCATAAATTTTACATTTTTAGTCATGTTTGCAACCTTGTTGCATGAACACCGTGTATCACTGAGGATTAAAATTTTACATATGAAAGTTACTTTATGTCGTCTACCATCCTACCGAATTTCACCAAAATCTGAGATGGTCGAGTTGAAAAGTTTTGTAATGATTTGGCATGGAATGACCCCTCATTGAATGCACACTCTGTTTGTAAGAAACTATCCTCCATACATGACCATTTCCTCTCAAACAACCTCAACCTTCTAGGAACAGTAGTAACATGGTTCACACATCAGACACTGCCTCACCTGAACCTCTTTCCCACGATAGTCTCCATTTCACCCACAACCTTGATACCTGGGAGCAGACAAGATGTTGGGCTTGGACTACTCCTTTCGCCACGTTGCACATTTACAGTTCTACCAATGTCCTAGCACTCATGTTCCAATCTTTTCAAGTACATATTATCCATTCTCTCTGTATGTTGTGGTGATCTATTGCCCACCTGTACCACCCCAACATTCTCCTGAACATTTTTCTGCCTAGTTCCTTCAATTCTCCCCACCATTATCTTGGGTAATTTCAACACTGAACTGACCCCCTCCACGTCACTGAACTGACCCCCTCCACGTCACTGAACTGACCCCCTCCACGTCACTGAACTGACCCCCTCCACGTCACTGAACTGACCCCCTCCACATCACTGAACTTACCCCTCCACATCACTGAACTGACTCTCCCCGTTCAATGCAGTCTTTATATTGTGTTCTCTAGACTATGTTCAGTTTATGATTTCTTGAAAATTCACTTCCCACTCTCAGATCATCTCCTTATCTCCGCTCCATTACTTAACCTCTCTGTTGTCAAACTCTCCAGAGACTCCAAAGTACCTGCATAATTCTCAGTTCTATTCATTATTAACAACTGTCCACCTTTCTGCAACAATTTATCTCCTCTCCTGATCTGGCAGAACCACATATTTACTAAACCCCAGCAACAACCCTTGATCAAGTGGACCCAAGCAGGTTTTACACCTTGTGTAAACTACAAGCCCTGGCACACTAAAGAAACACAATGCCTTCAAAAGCTTTCTTGCAAAGTAGAATGACCTAGTCTCACACTTCATCGCATATACTATTATCTATCACGCCTATTGAAATGCTCTGTCTAATCTCTCATCTCTGCTCAGGATTCTAAATCCAACCATTTTTTTTTTATATATAATTCTTTATTTTGAATAGTCAGCTGAGAATACAGAAAACAGAGCAATGAGACTGACATACAGGGCACAGAACACATATCACACACATCTCATCCAGGTCATATAGGTACACAGATTTCACAGGGCGAGTACATGATCAGTAGTGCCGGGAACCACAAAATAGCACAATGTGGATAACCTCACAAATTATAGAGAGATAATTCTAGCCCCCTGTGTCATCCAGAATCAAATTCAAATTACTCACGCTTACCTACAAAGCCCTTAACAATACCACCCCTGCATATATCTCATATCAAAATACTCTCCCTCCCGCCCATTTAGATCTACCTCTGACCTTCGGCTAGTATTTTCTCTGGTAACCACCTCTCACTCCCAGCTACAAGACTTCTCTCGTGCTGCTCCACACTTATGGAATTCCCTACCACACTTCAAATCTTTAGATGCTCTTTGAAAACCCATCACTTTTTTAGAAGTGACCTTATCCCCGATAATACTATTCACACTAATGCACCCTTACAACTGTCTCCACTTTGAGCAGCTCCTCTTGTTTCAGCTGTGCCCTCTTCCACTTAGAATGTAAGCTCTCTAATGAGCAGGGTCCTTCATACCCTTTGTTTTCATGTCTGCATTTATTTTGTCTATCTTGTATGTCCCTGTTTTATGTATGTACTGTTTCCCCTATTGTACGGCGCTGCGGAGCACTGCGGCGCATTACAAATCTACGATAATAATAACAATAATAATAAACAGTTAAGGGTAATTTAGGTTGGGTAAGTAGGGAGAAACATTGTTCACTCATAGGGCCTTATTTAGATTTAGAAGTAAATCCAGCAAAAGGTGCAATTTTGCACCTTGGCTAAACTATACCCTTGCACTGTAACAAATATGCACCTCTATCTGGATTTGCTCATAACTCAAAATGAAGACCATAATCTTCCACATTGACTATTGCAACTGCCCTCTTACCGATTTTCATCACCCACAGTATATTTGAATGCAGCTGTGAAACTTAGATTCATTACAAAATGTTCTTCTACTGCTGCTCCACAATTAAATGTATTGCCTGTATTTTACTGAATTTGATACAAAATACTTCTAACATACAAAGCCATTAACAAAACACCACCAACAAACATTTTTTCACCTCACTCAAAAAAATATCCCAAATCAACCTCTCCGCTGTGCCCAAAATGTACGCTTCTCCTCGCTCCCATTCACGGGTTACAAGATATTCTTGGTCTGCACAAACTCTGTGGAATTCCCTACCTCGTATTAAGATTTTCCCCTAGCGTCCAAATCTTTAAGCTTATCAAATTCCCAAGCGAACCTTCCTAGGTAATTACTACCCTTCTGTGACAAAACGAGTTTGATAACACCCTAACCAGCCTGTCCCTCGTTTCTCACTAAATGTGGATTATAGCAAGTACTTTTTATAGCCTTTGCTTTTGTTCCCCAGCTCAACAGAGTGCAACTGCAGTGTCTAATTACATGTGGATAAGGGGATATTGTAGCTCATTGTAATTATGTATATTGTTTATTGTAAATTGTTGATGTGGCAGTGAGGTTGTTATTCATAGTCCTTAAAGTGAAGCCAGGTGGGTTATGGATAGGGATCAGGTTCATAGATACTGGTGAGGGGGGCGACTAATTAGTATCCATTGTTGTCACAAGACCACTACATACGTTTGGTCCACAATCTGACGGGAGTTTCTGTGGAAGTACAGCTCATCTTCACTCCCCTCTCCAACCCCCCCTAGTCCACCACTCTCCAATGTTTAACAATGAGAGACCCAGGGGTTTGACAAGGGAGGTGACATTTGACCCTAGATATAAGGAGCTACTCCAGGGGGAAAGGATATATTCATTCTGGGATTTGATTCATGGAAGGTGCAGTGTAGCTGTATCGGGAAACGAGGTGTTAATATCATCTCAACCTGTCAGCACCTCGTTTCTCACAAACTGTGGACTATAAAAACATAATTTTTCTAGCCCACTGGTTCCCCATATTTGTCAAGACATATTTAAACTTGTATATATTCTATTTTGAAAGTAGTTAAAATGTCTGCCGCCATGGTTTGTTATCTTGCAGACTAGTCCATTGTGTCAGCCTAGGAAAAAGGATTATTGTCCACCAGTCCTGTATGAATGTACATCACACCAGGGGTCTCTTGTTTTTGTTTAGCTGTGGGTCTGTGTGTGCTAGTATAGGGAAAAAGCCCACCGACAGAGCTCTATGTTTAATTACAGAGGACTGCATTGTGTATTTAAATGTAAATGTGTCTGGATTGTGATCTCTCCTGTTTAAACAAACTCTTCTGTATAGCCACAGAACAATACCTGTCCCTAATTAAATCATGAGTGGCTCATTTGCTATCCCTTTGTCTGTATGTTTACCTGTGGAAAAGTAAACACAGAAAAGGACCAATCAGGCAGGTCCTGAAATTGCGGATGAGTCATTTTTGGGCTTAAAAGAGAGCTACAGAGGACAGCAAATTGGCATTCACTACCAACTGATAGCCGAAGTCAGGCTGGCGTTGAGATATAGAGCTCTGTCCCTGACAGGAAAGGGACAATCGGTCTCTGGAGTTCTGCCATTGCCCTGAAATACCTCTCCAGGTCTTGGGGAGCTGTGTGTCCGACGAAAGCGGAGAGACAGTGACTCAGGGCTGCTACCTTTGCTGGTAGCCTTAAAGGAGAGAGGGAGATAAGCTTGTATTGATAGACAGCAATCCCTGAAAGTGACAAGGATACTGGTGAGGTGTTTTCATTATACCCTGCATCTTCTCTGTGCCAGGCTGTACTGTTATTTGTTGCAAGTTATTATTTAAATATGTTTATTGCTGTTTTGTGCTACCATTTTGCTAAATAAACTTATTTGTATTATTTTGGATATTTGCCTGGGTGATTTTGAACCTTGGGTAGGTACCCGGGTAGGCCAGCTGTGCGGCGCAGAAGGTTACGTTAAACTCGGTATCCTCTAAAGCTGGTTTTGCGTTTTCGTTCTCTACCAATGGACTACAGCTGTAGCTAAGAGAAGATCTTCATGGGTCTTTAAGTCAGGACCATCCAGGTGACTGTAGCGCCTTAAGCTAGTGGGGTAAGGGACAGATGATATAGTAAACCTGCCTGGCATTTATTTACTGTGTGTATATAATAATGTACAATAAATGTATTGCTTTACTTTTTAACGCATTTGTCTGAGTGACTAATAAGAACCTTAGAATGTACTGGGTAGGCTTCCCTAGCCTAGGAAGGCACCCGTGGGTGGCCAGCCAGAGTGAAGTGGGTAGACTTGGGCCAGAAAACCCGGTATCTACACACCTTCTCTATATAATTCACTGAAAACTCATACTTAATCTCCATCTCAACTCACACAACTTACTAACAACCTACTGACTACCAGACCAACATTCCTGTGTGACTAGAACATACAGCCCCACTAAGCACATTTTACATTGCAATCTAGCTGGACCAATAGGCAACATGTGGCACCTAACCCTCATGCATCAAATTATTTTCCTATGTATTATAAGCTTACGAGCAAGGGCTCTCTTACCGGTTGTCTATTTGTTAATTCCCAGTCTTGTTTTATTAGTGTTTGTTCTCAATTGTAAAGTGCTGCAGAGTATGCGAAAGTTATATAAATACATTTTTCATATGAATAAAAATAATAAAAATGTCTTTTCTCCAGTGGCAGTGGATGTCCCCTTGTCACTTGTACTTGGAGTATGAAAAGTTCATTAGATGAAACGTTGTACTGACCTTAAGGACAAGTACTAGTGCCATCTGCAAATATGGGCACCTGACTTTCTAGGCCATCTACTAGATGGCTCATAACAAACCTAAAAAGGACAATGACATTTTTTAAAAGGATTGGCTACATAATTTAAAGTATTTCACTAAACTGATCTGCCATAATTGCACTCTTGACATGACAGTTATTGAATAGATGTTCTCTTGGGTACTGAGAACCACAGTCTTCAAATACAATTATATTTCTCCATGGAAATCCAAGATAATTGGAACACGGCTTATCAAGTTGTGTTAGAATTCTGTTTGAATCAGTGGTTGAAGTGGAAATTTAGAAGTGGCGGAATGGAAAATTAAGGTGAGTAGAATTTGATAGTTTTACAATCTAAGCAGTAGGAGAAGTGGCGGTATGCATACGACCCAGCCTAGACTACTGGTTCGAATATAAACAAAAGCAAAACAAAGCAACAATCCTGCACAAGACACACACTTCTTTAATCGTGTGATACAGTGTTAGACAATTATTTTCTTTACTTACTGTGATTGTGACAAGCATCCAGGTGCTATAATCCCCTCATTTTCACCATCAATTCGTAAATCTGTGAGCATATCCATGTTAATCATCACATCAGTTGTGTGACCAGGAATACAGGGAAGAATGGACAGGAACTTCTCTACAAGGCTGTCTCCATGATGACCAACAGCTCCTAAAACAATAAGAAGGAATTCAGTAGATCAATATGAGAAATGAAACGCCTATAAACTCCTTATACTATATCTTAGACATACTACACTGAAAGGAGAAGGCAACACTCCAACTTTATAACCCAAGCAAAGTAAATTAGATTTCAAGGTGTCATTTCAACATCATTTATTTAAGCCAAGGTTAATTCAATTGAAAACGAAATTGGTGAAAACATAAATGACCAGTAGAGTAAACAGCTATTCCACAATAAAGACAGCATTTGCCATATAATTGGGGAAATGAACAATGCATACAATTAGACTTTCACACTAGCATTCCTCTATTCCTCCAATTCCACTATTACTCTCCTCTACATTGTGTTTAACACTTCGTGTAGAATGCAATTTATTGCAGTGTGTGAACAGAATTTGTGCAGGAAAAGAAATACTTACCGATCTAAATAAATATTAAAAAAAAAAGTGCAGTAACTAGTAAAATATCACTTTTTGTCCCCCAAAAAAGTGATATTGTCTTTGAAATTTGAAGAAAATAAGTAGTATTGATTGTAGGAACAAATAAGTCCTAACAAAGCAAGGGAAAACTTAAAAACTTAATTTAGTAATGGGTACAAGACACTACGTTGGAGAGGACAACTTTTAACGTATCTCAAATTTAGGTGGTATAAATATATTATTTTATTATTTTTGTTTTGTTCTTGTTTACACTTACATAGCGCAATGTGCTAAAAAAACAAACACATTAAGCAAAAAGTAACGCTATATTTAATGTAAAATGCTAAATATTTAACATATCTGGAGTTTCGGTCTATTCTAAACATAATAAATTTCACCCAAAACTAAATCTTATGTTTTGCAGGGAGTTATTTTTTTAAAGTACTTGTCTACAATAAACGCATAGCAAATTGACTGGTGTTACAATTTAACTCTGGTTTCTACGTATTAGAAGTTAGATAACTTTTAAATTTATTGGCCTCCAATTCAATGCTACATGAAATTCAAAACATTTCTTACTGGTTGTTTGCCCTAGAGTGCCTAATTAGGGTATGCAAGCTGAGAAATTCTTATTATGCTATTGTGTGGTACAATCCTCTTAATCTATTTTCTTAAAATAATATTGATTTAAAAAAAAAAAAAAAAAAAAAACTGAGAACTTGACTTTGGTTTAAACAAACCCAGCTCACTTAAATAATGGACAGTTTAAAGCACAGAAGTGAAAAAAGGAAATTTTTTTTCACAAAAACGGTTAAGTAATCAGGCATTGTCAGGATGCTGATTATAAACATAGATTTTAGGAAAACTAAGGGCTAAATAACACTTTAAAAAGAAAAAAAAACAAAGAGAGAGAGAGACTGATATAAGAATGTTCCTCTCTTTATTGGATTGGTTGTTTAGGCAGGTGTAAAAAGCAAACCAGATAGAGGTCTCACACCATGATGGAGAGGGAAAAAATAGTTTTAAAAGGTTTTATGCCCGAAACATAGGGTAGTAACCTTTAATTATTACTACTAAAATAAAATGCAAACAAATATTTCTAGTCTCTGGCTTATGATTTTGAATCGGTTTGCTGTTTTCCATGTGTTCCTACAAGAGCCTTACACATACGCTCAGTGTGACTTGGCGATATATGTATTATTAATTATTTTTGTTATTATTAAACAACTACAACCCATGTAGCCAATCAGAATGGACATTTAAGACATACTTACCTCCAACATTAGCCTATCTAATGATTAACTCCTTCGCTGTAGGTGGCAGGAAAATTCAGAAACTTTGTGATATTGAAAGATAGAGGTGTCTTATTTGTGATTTTAATTTGTTGAGAGCACTGACCAATCAGGATAAGAGAATGACCTAAGAATCTGGCTTCGGACCCAAGACATTTTGAATAGACTGGCAGGGCTTTCGCAAGTATCTATATAATTGTTACTGCTTGAATTTTACTTTGCCCTGCACCGTCTTTCTCCCACAATACCCATATGACATCCCAAGGGCTACATGTCAAACAGCTATGATAATGATTACTAGGTGGTCTTCAGCAAATATGAATGGGAGGGTTGTTTGCCCATGATGAGGTGAATGGCAGCAACAATAGGATGGCAGTATTCACACCCATCAAATGCTACCACCATTCACCTTTTTATATTTTCCTAGGCGTCCAGCCACTATCAGCACAGTGGGGACAAACCTTCTGCTGTATCCTCTGGGCTCATCCCACCTCTAACTAAAACCTGTAATCACTCTCTCTCTACTGGTATCTTTCAGTCATTATTCAAGCACAGTGATTACTCCTAGTCTGCAAAAACAAAGCTCTAACCCAAACACTCTCTCAGAATACCGTCCCATATCTTGGCTTTCATGCCCCTCCAAGCTTCTCTCAAGAATGGCCTACACTTGTTTCACACACTTTCTTTCCTCACACAACCCTACTGGATCCTCTTCAGTCAGGCTTTCGTTCTCAACACTTCACAGAGACTGCATTGATGAAGGCTGTCAATGATTTAATTACTGCTACATCTAAAGGCCATTACTCTCTTCTAATTCTCCTGGATCTCTCTGCTGCATTTGACACTCTTGACCACTTTTCTTACACAAACACTACAATCCCTAGGTCTTCAAAACACCGTCCTATCCTGGATCTCACCCTACCTATCTAAACACTCTGCTCCGCTTTATCAGTTGGAGTACCACAAGGCTCAGTCCTAGGTCCTCTGCTGTTCTCTATCTATAAAACTTCTCTTGGAAAGCTAATAAACTCCTTTGGATTTCAGTATCATCATCTCAATGTTGATGATACCCAAATTTATCTATCCTCTCCTGATCTCTCACCATCTGTGTTGTCCACATTACGGACTGTCTTTCTGTCAATTCATCTTGGATGTCCTCTCACCAACTCAAACCCTCAAAGTCTTTCAGAAAGTTTATAATATTCCCACCAGCCAACAGAAGTTACCTAGCTAACATTTCTATTTCTGTTGACAACATAACCATAAATCTCACCCCTAGGTGATCTAAAAAACATTTCCAGAATATGTACATATTTCACACAAGACACTGCAAAGACTCACCACTACAATCTATTTTGCACGCAGTTGTTGGATTGATTTTCCATGCAAATCATTCTTCCTCTGCTGAGCCACTCGGTCAGCCTCTACAATGGTTGTCCCACCTTACACAATATAATAATATACAAGGCCATAAATAGTGCACCAACATACATCTCCTCACTTGTCTCAAAATATCTCCTAACTGGACATCTCCATTCTGCATAAGCTCTGTATCCCTTATCCACACTCATTACATGCTCCCATTCCCAGTTACAGTACATTTTCCCTCCCTAGGACAACAAGATTTTCCTCTGGTCTTCCAAGCTTCTGGACTCCCATCTCTTCAGGCAAGCTTATAAATTCCTCAACCACCCTATTAACCTCACTAGGTTACCCTATTACAACCCTCTACACAGTTCACACAATACTACAACCTTTTGACCAACATTGCTGTGTGACAGGATCATATAACCCACTAGGCACATTTATCTTTGCAATCTGGCTGGACTAATAAGCAATATGTAGCACTAAACCTCATGTATCAAACTCTAATTGTCCCATAGATTGTGAATATGCAGGCAGGGCCTACTTACCTCTCTACCTGTCTGTATTACCCAGTATTGTTTTATTAGTTTGTTCCCAATTGTGAAGCACTATGGAACTTTCTGTCGCTATATGTTAGGAACCCCTCCAGCCGGTACAGCACAACCCGGAGTCTGCTCTGCCACTCAGGTGTTCACTGGAGCCCCTAGTGGTGGGGACAGACTTGGCCGCAGACTAGCAGAGGGTCGTAAAGTGTGTACCGGCTGGGGAGAACCCAGGTAAGCGAAGTGAAGTCCAGGCAAGGGTCAAGGGCCGGCAGCAGAAAGCAAATCCAATAAACAGGCTGAGGTCAAGGGTCATGAGCAAACAGGAAGGTCGGTTAACACGCCAGAGGTCGGGGTCACAAGAAACACAGGGCAGGGTCCAAATCCAGGCAAGGGGTCATACATGGGCAATCCAACAGAATATCCAAAGGACAGGAGCTAGGAGCAGAGCAGGTCAGCAGACTGGTAACAGAAGCTATAACCGGCAGGGAGGCCGCAGACCTCCCTGCCTTAAGTACACAGATGGACCAATCAGGGCTTGCCCCTGGATATGCACACTTGCAGGCTAATTGCCTGCTATACAAGTAACCAATCAGGGCTTGGCCCTGGCATGCACACTTGCAGGCTAATTGCCTGCTATACAAGTAACCAATCAGGGCTTGGCCCTGGCATGCACACCTGCAGGCTAATGCCTGCTAATTCAGCCCACAGGCTGACTATTTCGCACATGCGCCCAGCTTCCAGCACTGCCGGGATGCAGCACTACAGAAGAGACGTCCGGCCTTTGCCTTGGCGACGGCCGGGCAGGAAGGGGAAATGACGGCCGGGACCCCAGGGAGAGCCAGAGGCGGCTGCGAGTACCGCCGCGGCTCGTGACACTATATATAAATGTTGATGACGACAATGTAACTGTGTGTGACTGTTATTCTCACAATAAAACACTAGGGAGGTGTGGCTAGCTTCTTTGGGGTTATAACCAGATAAATAAAACTTAACTTACAGAGTAAGGAGAAACATATAGCTTTGCTTTTTATTGAATATCAGAATGGATCAGTTTATTAAGAAAACCATTGAGGTGGTGTTAGAAGGGCACTGACATATTTCTGCGAAAAATCAGAACCAGACTCATATCAATTGAATGAATCAATAAACAGTCCAGCCTACAGTAATGTACGGGCAGGCCTTTTTACAGTGCTCACTGATCAGGATGTTAAATAAAGAAATATAGAGCAAAGCATTTTTGTCAACATAACTGTGTCTTTGATGTTGGTACATATAGTACAGTATTGCCCACTGTCCATATAGGTATATATTTGAGAACTGAAATAGCAGTATAATACACAATTAGAACTTCATTTAGAAGCTATATCTGATCAAATAACAAAATTTAAAATGTTTCGAGGTTGTGTCACTTTATTGTGGTGTCAGATGGGCGCGCTGTACTCCAGCATTTTTCTAGCTACAAAAGTGCTCCAACCCTCCCTGCTGCTACAATGAAGTAAATGGGGACTGCCTACATGGGAGTGGTTATGCTCAGACAATACTGCACGCAGCATCCTCAGAACTAAATCTCTCCAACCTGATTGGGGAACACTTATTCGCTTTCACTTCAATGTGTCAACATGGAACAATCTGAGCGCTATAAACACTAGTGCTTTTCTAGATGGGAAAGTGCGATCCTTCACAGGGACTGTCTGACACCACTATACTAACACGTATTTTAAAACTACCTGGATAAAATAATTCATTCATATGAAACAGATACATTTAAAATTTCGGAACTTACAGTTCAGTTCAACAACTTCCGATTTTGCAGACTGGGAGCTGTCATTATGATGTCTTGCAAAGTGGGCAGTATTATATAAACTGCAGGATAGCACAGTCCTGGTTTAGTTCCACTTTAAAAAGAAAGCTCCTGCCCTTGTAACGTCCAGGTGAGGGATACAATGATAAACAACTAATGTTAATTTCTGAGTTTAAAGAAACTAAACTAATCCATATCTAAGGTTGTAAAGTTACTGACATGGTTCAACTATTAAGCACACACAGCGAAACGCGCATCGACGTTTGCTGGATGCTTCTACTTACTTCTAACTAAAACTTTATTAGATCCTTACCATTGCTCCTATTAGATTCAAAGATAGATGGAGCCAATGTTGGGTAGCTAGCAAGACACTTTATAGCAATCAATGGGGATATCTTGCTAGATGACCGAGTCTCATATGATCAATTGATATTTAGCCAGATTAGGTTTTATCAAGTCAGTCAGCAGTAAATGGGAGTAATCCTGTGATAAATGATTAGGTGACCTCTGTTCAAACCTCTGGGGTTATATTATTTATATTATTCAGACCAGACGTGGTGTGAGAATTGACTTATTGAGCAAGTTTATACCAAATTGAGAAATACTAAGGATCTAAATAGAATATACGAATAAGATAAGTACTGATTAGAGTATCCAGTGAATTTTAAAAGCACATCATGTTTTAAGTTTTTTTATCTTTTATTTTATATTTCGCTGATATGTCAGTAATAAAAGTTATGTTTTAGGTGTTCGTTACTCCATAACAAAAATAAGAGCATTTGTGCACCTATTCAGCCCTTCTTTATTTAATTCAATACTGTTTCTCAAGGGATTGGTAGCACCCCGCACATCAAAAATTCTACTTGAAAGCGCTAATACGGGACATGCTCTAGATCACTAGTGCGACAGTTCTAGGCCCCTCCCCCTTTTCTTATACCTATAGCTAAATTGCATGGTTCCATGAGGACGACAAACCCTTAACGGTTGATTCAACCATTATATAGTGAAAAATGAAATTGTATTCAGCTTAACAGGACAAACTAGTTCTCTGCCCTGGCAACTACAGCATACCCCCTTTCCACACATTGGAAAATGGGCAAGAGTAACGGCTCAAAACAAATGGTATGCATATCGCCAGCTTCCCGGGGATGATAGCACTGGGTGAAGTTACTGCCCAGAGCTGGCATGTCGAAAACCTGACAAGCAAGGTATATCTATAGAGCCCTTCCGGACACATGCTAGCTGCAATCAGAAACAGAATATATAGGGGGAGAAACTATACAACAATGCCCATGGGTCGTAAGTCTGACAGTGAACAGCTGGCATTGTAGGTCAATAGGTTTTCCTATTTGTGGCCATTATTGCCTAATCTTTACTATGGATGTTGCTACCTTACATGCATCATCAATATATCCCAAAAACTATTTGTGTGACTTACAGAGAGTGTAATGTTACAACATTTTTGACCAAGGCTCTTAAGTTTCGGAAAAATTTGTCCAGCTCCGATTCATATAACCCATAGATCAATAAAAAGACAAATAACCCCACAAGGATAAGATATTAATACATTTATTACACAAAATATACAGATATAAATTTTAAAAAATCAAAACTCTTAAAGTTTCATATAAATATACAAATTACTTCCTCACAGAGAAGTCATTGCACACCTATGAGATGTAAATGTTGCAAAGACGGCCACAACATTTTGTTTGTAATACACAAACTAATCTACAGAACTATTTATTTTTTTACATATTTAGTTACTGTAAGTAACAATACAAATTATATTATAGATTTATATAGCAAGTGCCACAGTACAAGCCGAAATTTTAGCAACAGGAGCAAATAATGCCTTTTAATCCATTACTATCCAATGGTATTTTATACTACCATAACAAATTAAAAGGGAGTCATTTCCTAAGCCTGAGATTTGCTATGTTGACATTGATCAATTGGACTGGTAAATTACATATTTACTATCTACAGTTTGCTTTACTTGTAATTATTTTTCTATTACTTTTTATTGGACCAGAATACAAAAAAAATGAAGTTGATCAAATATGTAAGGCATTATTATAATTAGATATTTAGGTAAAATGTACTGCATTTGCTACATTTTGCTTGATGCTTATTGCAACCATCAGTTCTGATCTGCTCTTTTTTACAAATGTCATTAGTTTGTGTTCCAAAAATCTACTTTCTCCATTATACACCGATCAGCCACAATATTAAAACCACTGCCAAGTGAAGTGAATAACACTGACTGTCTCATTACAATGGCACCTGTCAAGGGGTGGCAAGTCAGTTCTTGAACTCGATGTGTTGAAAGCAGAAAAAATGAGCAAGTCTTAGTATCTAAGCGACTTTGACAAGGGCCAAATTGTGATGGCTAGACAACTGGGTCAGAGGATCTCCAAAACAGCAGGTCTTTGGGGTGTTCTGGGTATGCAGTGGTAAGTACCAACCAAAAGTGTTCCAAGGAAGGACAACCAGTGACAGGGTCATGGGCACCCAAGGCTCATTGATGCACATTGGGAGCAAAGGCTAGCCTGTCCGGTTCAATCCCACAGAAGAGCTACTGTAGCACAAATTGCTGAAAGACGAAAGAGTTAATACAGGCAATGATAGAAAAGCGCCAGAACACAGGGCATCAAAGCTTGGTGCGTATGGGGCTGCGTAGCCACAGACCGGTCAGAGTGCCCATGCTGACCCCTGTCCACCGCCAAAAATCGCACGTGAGCACAAGAACTGGACCATGAAACAATGGAAGAAGGTTGCGTTGTCTGATGAATCATGTTTTCTTTTACATCATGTGGACAGCAATGTTCGTCATTTACCTGGGGAAGAGATGAGACCAGGATGCACTATGGGAAAAAGGCAAGTCGGTGGAGGCAGTTTAATGCTCTGCGCAATGTTCTGCTGGGAAACTGAGTCCTGACATTCATGAGGATGTTACTTTGACACGAACCACCTACCTAAACATTGTTGCAAATACACCCCTTCATGGCAACGGTATTCCCTGTTGGCAGTGGCCTCTTTCAGCAGGAGAGAATGGTTTTAGGAACATGAGAGTTCAAGGTGTTGAACGACCTCCAAATTCCCCACATTTTGATCCAAGTAAAAACCATGGAGGCCCCACCAAGCAACTTATAGGACTTAAAGGATCTGCTGCTAACGACTTGGTGCCAAATACTAAAGGACACCTTCAAAGGTCTTGTGGTGTCAAACCCTCGATGGGTCAGAGCTGTTTTGGCGGTACAAGAGGGACCTACACAATATTGGGCAAGTGGTTTTAATATCGTGACTGATCATGTGTCAAAGGTAGAGTCTCATACAATAAAAGTTAAATCAGGCAGCAGCACATCCAAGGCTGTATTATAACAAAAATAGCTTAGCTTGTACCCTAACCATTGCAACTTAGGTCTTTGAATTTCTATGGATACATGTGTGTTGA
Source organism: Mixophyes fleayi (assembly GCF_038048845.1). Lineage (NCBI taxonomy): Eukaryota > Metazoa > Chordata > Amphibia > Anura > Limnodynastidae > Mixophyes > Mixophyes fleayi. Next base: position 65,134,209 of record NC_134402.1, read on the forward strand.
TAACATAATGATGGATTTGTTACTTGATGCAATAAAGTCCAAACGCATTTCGCAGAAGCTTGTGATAGTTTGCTATCTTGATAGGGCACCTATGATAGATAGATATATATATATATATATATATATATATATATATATATATATATATATATCTCTATCTATCTTCAAAGGAGTTAAATAATGTACATCTGTCTTGAAATGTACTGGTTTGGAAAAGGGCTAGAGCAATCACATCCAATAGTAGTAGGGTTCTTGATGTTATCTGGCAGAAATCTTACATAACGCAGACACAAATTTCCCATTCGATTCATTACGAAGTCAGTGAGTTGTCACCATATTTTTCTACTTAGAACCAGATACCAGAGGACAGGTGTCTGGCACTCACCTACACTGCTTACATCTAAATTTGCAGTAACCAAAGTAAATAATGTCTGAAGGTGATCCTCATACCCGTAACATCCAGGTTCCTGTCTATGAAGACCAGTGATGCCTTGTTCTGTGCGGTCTTCCTGCGGTTCTTCGCCTGGGGATAGTTGGCTAGTTCTCCAGCAATGATCCTGCTGAGATGACCCACAGAGAAACACTCCTCCCGCACCCCAATACCATCCATGAGGTGGTTGAGTCCAGACACCAGGCTCTTGATGTGAGTCTGTAGCTCCTGGGGGAGTGAAGGTAAGTCCACATCTCCCAGGCCTGGGAACCTCTTCTTGTCTGGCCGGCTGCGGTTCAGGGCCTGCAGGTCTAGGGCTGGCAGGAGAGGGAAGAGAGAATGGAAGGCTGGAGCCAGGAGGAGATGAGGGCTGACAGGGGCCAGCAGAAGAGGGGCCCACAACACCTCAGCGGTGTAGCCCATGTTCCCCATCCACTCACACAGCTTCTCCTCCAGCTGCTCATGGGCGGCCCTGCCCTCTGGCTCCCCGGGACTCACCGCGGTCACCACCACGCAGTACTGGAAGGAGCTCTGGCTGACCACATCCCGGATGACGTCCAGCGCCCGGCCCCGCAGCGGGCTGCTCACCACGAACACAGCCTTAGGCTGGCCGGGGGCTCCGGACTCGAAGCTGGAGAACTCCTTGATGTTCAGCGCTCCGGCCGCCAGGAGCAGCTCGGTGCCGCCGCACCAGTGCAGGATCTCCGCACACGGATCGTCCATGAAGACCACCGCCCGCCGGGACTTGGCCAGCACCGGCTCCCAGACCTTCACACTGAACGCCGCCAGCCCGCTCGCCATGTTGACAGCTGCCGGCTGAAGACGTCTCACACCAGGAGGGTCGCTCATATTACACGTCATCACTAACACTGTCGCTTCCCGTTACGTCACGTTGAATGACAGCTAATAGCACCAGATCAGAAGTCATGACATTTACAGTAACAACGTATTCCACCAGCATGGATGTCACGGATAATATACATAGTGTTGGATAATGTATTGTCTAAAATCAGTTAATTACTAGCCAAGGTAAAAAGCCAGTTTGTCCTTCCTCCCTTTGCCTTCTCATGACATGCTTGTGCGCCTGTGTCCATGTAACTGGCAGCCATATTTTGTTACCTTCAGAGCGGACACTGCATGCTTAAAATGAGCTTAACTTGCTATTTAAAGATTTTTTAAAAAAATCTTTTATGTGGGATTTCTGCTTCAAATTACACTAGATCCACAACCTCTCTCACTCCAACGGTTGTGAAACTACAAGCTCTGCCAGGACCCTCCTACCAGTGTAGGTACGCTACAGCTATAGTCAGAGACATAATAACAAATTGATGAACCCCATAGAAACATTATTTGGGGAAACCCGGGAATATGTATCCACTCCCCTCTGTAAGCTATCGCATTGCTCTTCTGAGTATGCACAGTGAGACCCATTTCGTTTCTGGAACTGAGTCCAAACAGGGTTTCTCGACTTGTGTGTTCTTGTTCTTGTGTGTTCTTGACCCTTTGCATGCTTACAACAAATGGCATCTCCCCTCCTACAGGTTTATCAGTATTAGGCTGCAAGACACTGGTGCTCTTCCAGATCCCCCTGAGCTGTGTAAGGTGGAGGGAAGGGGGGGGGGGGGGGGGGTAGTCTGTGTAATGATTGGATGACCAACTTTGTCATCCCTGTTATTCTGCTTAACAAACAATACATTTTAATTGGGCAAAATACACACATTCCCCACCACTCCCATTCAAAATGGTTATTAAAAGCGCCCTTTCCCAAAGTGATTTTTAATTTTAAAAAATTAAATTTATTTCTAAAATTTTTTAAAAAATAGAACTTCTTTAACATTTGGTGGTAACTTAAATATGAACTAAGAACAAACAAAATAATGTTTTAGAACTCCTGGTATGGGGTAGTTTAATAAATTTTAAATATGTGAAAGTGATAAAAAAAATATAGACTTTTGCTAACATATTTCTTATTTATCGATTAAAAGTTTAGGTAATAAGACTGTGACTGGCAGGTCACCTTTACCACAGCTGGAGAGACTGTCCGCTCTTACCACTGTTGAAAGCAATAAAGTTAAGAGAAAGGCAAGTCCTGCCCTCAGCTAATATGGCCACCATCACACTCGAAGCGTTGTCACGTGATGTTACTAGCGGCTTCCTATTGCATGCAGGTAGATCCGGCTAACTGCTGCTAAGGGGTTGGCGACTTCTCGCGATAACAATTCTTTCCCTCCTTCTCCGGGAAAGATGTCCGCCGGCGGAGAGCTGCTGGAGAGGATGGTTGTTACAACGGAGATAAGCGGCACCAATGCTGCAGCTGCTCCTTCCCCAACCAACTCCCCCGCAGCCCCGACCACAACCGCTCCCACGACGGTGACCGCGGATGGAGGAGGCGGGGATGAGGAGGAAGAATGGCTGTATGGGGGTATGAGGCGTGTGTTGTGTGTCTGAGCCTGCTGTCCTCATGACATACCCTGCACTGGGCAACTTCCGTGTATGTTAGTACTAGATGACCAGACAGTATATCTATGCTCGCCCCATGCCGGCTTCACTGGGCCTAAATATCTTTCTTTCTTTTAGAAGTGCAGAGGGGGAGGGTCTCTCGTTAGTGTTCTCACTGTGTGCCAGGGAGAAGGGGTCTCCCACTAGTGTCCTCACTGTGTGCCAGGGAGAAGGGGTCTCCCACTAGTGTCCTCACTGTGTGCCAGGCAGAAGGGGTCTCCCACTAGTGTCCTCACTGTGTGCCAGGCAGAAGGGGTCTCCCACTAGTGTCCTCACTGTGTGCCAGGCAGAAGGGGTCTCCCACTAGTGTCCTCACTGTGTGCCAGGCAGAAGGGGTCTCCCACTCGTGTCCTCACTGTGTGCCAGGCAGAAGGGGTCTCCCACTAGTGTCCTCACTGTGTGCCAGGCAAAGGGGTCTCCTACTAGTGTCCTAACTGTGTGCCAGGCAGAAGGGGTCTCCCACTAGTGTCCTCGCTGTGTGCCAGGCAGAAGGGGTCTCCCACTCGTGTCCTCACTGTGTGCCAGGCAGAAGGGGTCTCCCACTCGTGTCCTCACTGTGTGCCAGGGAGAAGGGGTCTCCCACTCGTGTCCTCACTGTGTGCCAGGCAGAAGGGGTCTCCCACTAGTGTCCTCACTGTGTGCCAGGCAGAAGGGGTCTCCCACTAGTGTCCTCACTGTGTGCCAGGCAGAAGGGGTCTCCCACTAGTGTCCTCACTGTGTGCCAGGCAGAAGGGGTCTCCCACTAGTGTCCTCACTGTGTGCCAGGCAGAAGGGGTCTCCCACTAGTGTCCTCACTGTGTGCCAGGCAGAAGGGGTCTCCCACTAGTGTCCTCACTGTGTGCCAGGCAGAAGGGGTCTCCCACTAGTGTCCTCGCTGTGTGCCAGGCAGAAGGGGTCTCCCACTAGTGTCCTCGCTGTGTGCCAGGCAGAAGGGGTCTCCCACTAGTGTCCTCGCTGTGTGCCAGGCAGAAGGGGTCTCCCACTAGTGTCCTCGCTGTGTGCCAGGCAGAAGGGGTCTCCCACTAGTGTCCTCGCTGTGTGCCAGGCAGAAGGGGTCTCCCACTAGTGTCCTCGCTGTGTGCCAGGCAGAAGGGGTCTCCCACTAGTGTCCTCGCTGTGTGCCAGGCAGAAGGGGTCTCCCACTAGTGTCCTCGCTGTGTGCCAGGCAGAAGGGGTCTCCCACTAGTGTCCTCGCTGTGTGCCAGGCAGAAGGGGTCTCCCACTAGTGTCCGCGCTGTGTGCCAGGCAGAAGGGGCGTCCTCACTGTGTGCCAGGCAGAAGGGACGTCCTCACTGTGTGCCAGGCAGAAGGGGCGTCCTCACTGTGTGCCAGGCAGAAGGGGTCTCTCACTAGTGCCCTTACTGTGTGTCAGGGAGAAGGGGGTCTCACTAGTGTCAATACTGTGTCCCATTGTGAGGGGGCAGGGATTCACTAGTGTTGTCCTCTAACTCTCCACTCTTTCATGACTTTGGTGTCTTGACAGCTTTTATTACATATTAGTATTCTCTCCATTCTTTGAAATAAGTGAGTCCCTAAACCTCTTATTTAGTTGCTTGTTAGTGATTTCTAAATTTCCCCTATTTGGATACAATCTGTTATATAGAATATATTTGTCAAAAGAGAATCTTTTCTGCACCCTTTCTTAAAACTGACATGTCGTGCTGACTGCTCCTGTGTACTGCTGTCTAATACAGCTGAAATCATTACAATATAACCTTTAGTGTAAGTGATGTTGGTGGCCTACATGCTTGTGTAATGTTTTTAGTATAAAAGAAAAGACAAGTGGGTGTTCTGGAATAATTAACTCCATTTTGCCCAAAAGCAGACATGTTTTCATTGGCCAGTATGACAAGCTACAATGAACTACATTAGCTTTGGTAGAAACATGGAGTTGCTCATGTTTTAATGGCAGATATAGCTTGTAGATAAATAAATATGAGTTTGTTTAAAGTGTGACTTGTATGTTATATTAAAAAAAAAAAAAAAAAATCACAAACATGAAGTCCAAAGTTTATGCTTATTACTTTTTTCATTAAAAGTAAACTTACTAAAGTTTGTGTTGGCATAATTCACAAGGTATACTAGCTCTGAAAGGGCAGCACCTCTTTTCACAATATTTACTATTGTAGATACACAAGTTAGAGGTAACTGCCATTTGCTACCGCTTAGCAGAGTGATGGGCAACAGACAGCCCTCCAAGCCTTTACTTGTGACTCCCAGCTCCTTCCTGCTTTGTCAGATTTGCTCTATAGCTTATAACACCTGTTTGAAATGCCTGCTGATATATTATTACAGATAGGGGTCTATTTTGTTGATTAAATTTATTGTTTTAACTTATTACTGATATTAGGGGTAATGTACAGCCCTTTTAAAGTTTAGAGGGCCTCTAGTGCAGCCCATGTAGTGTATCAGCTTGCCTATCACTGATATAGGATTTGGTTTAGAGAAGCAATACTGACCAACTGTTTCTGCCTAACCTTTGAAAGGAACTGGTAGATGATATTTTAGAGGTAGCTTATATTGAAGGAAGAAATAGCTTACTCTCTATTGTCCTTCACCTATGTCAGTCTAGCCTACTCTGAGTTTTAACCTATATCTATGCTGTTCAGGATTAGGAAGCATTTCCTCTTTTTGGGTAATTGAGACTGAGGTTTGTTTATGCCATTGGCAGCTACAAAGGAAGTCCCAAAGAGTTTCAGTATATTTTGTTATGCATCTTTCTAATTAAATTTCTAATAAAATGCTGGTCATCTGAAATGAAACTTGGTGACATTAATTTATTATTGTTCTGAATGCCTTACAGTGACAATGTGTTGTAGCTTCTTTTTTTGATATTCATTTGAACTTGGTGCATATATTATTTAGAATTCCAAGAATGAAAACAAATGCTGAAAGATCTTTTGAAGCTTCAAACTAGATATTTTGCACTTCCAAAAGTTAACCTACTTCCAACTTCTTTTAGTAGGAACCTATGGATAAGCCTTAGTTTCCAAATGGCCCCCTCATCATTTCTGTACATTAGAGAGAAATGTTTATGTATCTTTATTATGACAGGGTTGTATATTAAATGGCTTTGTTTTTAAAGTCAATTTATTTTCTTTTTGTGTTTCTGTAGAGGAAAATGAAGCTGCTGGCCCAGATGATGATGAAGAGGATATAACAAGGTGGGCTTTAAAAGGGAAAAAAAGAGAAATCTCGGGGTTTTTTTAGGTCACATATTAACTGCACATTCTAATTTCAATATATTGTCTCTTCATTGCACATAGTTTATTTGCTTTCATTTTCTTCTCCATTTATTCCATAGTTCTCACCCTTTAACCGGTGTTGAAGTTGAGACTACTGAGAATGGTGTCGTGAAAACGGTAATTTTTCACTTTCTACCTTTAAAAACAAAGGGTCATATTCAATTCCGATTTGCGGCCGCGGTTCCGCGCGGCTGCGCATATAAAGCGGCATTACGGTTGCGCAATATCGCAGATTTCTGTGGGTGCGCACAGAAATCCACGATGTTGCGGTACCGGGACCCGTGTGGCCGCACGTAATCGCGGCCACGAATCGGAATTGAGTATGCCCCAAAGTGTTTTAGTATAATGTTCAACATTTATAGATCTCGGGCTTCAGAAACATACTGTAATCTGGTTTATTGAGACAAAGAAAAGCAAGACTATTGTTATACTTAATACAAAACAACAGTTTTTTGCTAAGGAAATGTACAGGGTGATTCAAAAGTCGCAGTACACCCTTTTGTTTCAAAAACTCTACAGGAATTGGGCCGATTTCAAGATGGCGCCCATGTTTGGTACATATCGTAAAAGATAGACCACGTCACCCATACCTTACTGGAGTATTCAGATTTCCCAATTTCCTGTAGAGTTTTTGAAATAAAAGGGTGTACTGCGACTTTTGAATCACCCTGTATAATATATGTAATCTCTGTATATTATAGACAGGTAGTTTGTGTGAATAGCCTAAATTCATCCATTTAACAGATGTAACTAGCTGAGACCTAAAAGGTAATAATTTATAAGTTCACTTGTCTGCATAGCTTGTTTTGAATTCTTTTTTTCTTTTCCTCACCCGTGAGTGGTTTAATTTAATTTATTTAATGTGTGTGTTTATAACATATATTCATATATTTTCATTCTGTGTGGATGTATATATAAACATGGATGTGCTGTACCTACAAATGAAATATAAGCAACTTAAAGATCACCAACATAATTTAATGCAAAATACTGTTTATTTAAATTATTAGCTGCATTGTACCATATGTATGTTTTTATTACGTGTGTAAGGTGACAGAGACTGAAGACGACAGTGAAAGTGACAGTGATGATGATGAAGATGATGTCCATGTTACTATAGGAGATATTAAAACAGGAGCTCCTCAGTATGGGTAGGTGGCTATTGTTATAAAACCATTTAAACCTGTAAGTGAGATCTTTGTTTTACAAGTAACACGTTACTTAATGTTTACTTATGTTTCAGGAGCTATGGGACAACCCCAGTTAACCTGAACATTAAAACTGGTGGGAGAATTTATGGTCCAGCTGGTAAGTAAAACACATATGTTTTGTTCTCTCCATTTATAGTTGTTTTCAAATTTATAGTGATAGTTACAGGAATCTAAACTCTGTAGAAGTGTATGTCAAGAGACGGCATTTAAAAAATTCAGGACCCCATGTGCTTCAGCCCATTTGACCAGGCTGATTTGCTATAAGTTTCTTACATCGGGAATAACTTTATTCCCTGTAGTGTACGTATGACAATACTTCTACAGCTTGCAGGGATAGATTGCGCTTACTGAGTTGTTAACTTGTTTTTTGTTTTTCTCATGTTTATATTTTTATATATTAGATCAGTAATAATGCCAGTGATCTCTAGGCTGATGTTTAACACATGGTATAAAGGTAGGGGCAGAGTAGCCATGCTGACGCAAGCTTTCTCGTTCCTCTATGGGAACCCCAGTGATTATGTCTCGCTTTTGTATCTCCCCCAAAAATCTTTGGTGTCACTTCCCTTGCACAGCATTCTATATTGAGATATAGGTGTTGATAGTTTGTTGTGGTAAAATACCTAGAGACTTGCATCTTCCTTTGTTGCCATTTTAAATAAACGCTTGATATCCTGTACTCTGTGTCTTCGGAGAGAAAAGCTATAGCATGGGCTTGAATTAGAGCAGTTTATTTTATATTTAGAGATCCCTAATTTGGGAGAGACATCTGGAAGCTGTGTCAGGGATAATAATCAATCCATGTTAAAATTGTTGTAACAGCATCCACTGACACTGCTTTCACATGTAGATCTAACAATTGTGTTAAGGGGTTCTATCACCAGGACACAAATCAAGGGTGACAAGGTGGCCCTGTCTGGGTCACATTCATATGATAACCCTTTCCAAGTGGGCACAGTGGGTCTCGACTTTTAACGCAGAGTCAATGTAAAAATATTAGTTTTAAGACAAATGTTTCCTTATTGAAGTGAGAAATTAGAAGTTTTTTTTACAGTTGTTTTCTGGAGTTTGTACATATGTCACTTGTGTCTTAGTAAAGGATTAGGCTACATTAAAAATGGCTTTAGGGATAAACAAGGCGCTTGCATGTAAACCCCACTTTGTTTTATTTTCTTGTCTAATTATTTCTATGAGGGTTCATGGTAAAATAAGAAAACTATCAATTTAGACTGTTGCCCAAGACTTACTTACATAGCTGAATATTGTTAAGTAAGCAACAAATGCACACCTTCCACTGATTCTGTTACTTTATCTGTAAATGAATATGGAATTCTTTTTTGTTTACTAATTAAATTAGTGAAATGGAAACTTTCTCTTTCTCTATGAAGGGAAAGTTAAAGGAGTTGATTTGGACGCCCCTGGCAATATTAATGGCGTTCCTCTGGTGGAAGTGGACTTGGATTCTTTTGAGGACAAACCTTGGAGAAAACCAGGTAATATTATATGATTTATATGCAGCATAATTGTATTGCTAGAAGGCAGCCTTTTACAGCGTCTCCTGTGATGCCAAAGTTTTGTTTCTGTGCTTCTCACCTGTAGCATTATTATTATCATTAATTTATATAGCGCCACTAATTTCGCAGCGCTGTACAGAGAACTCGCTCACATCAGTCCCTGCCCCATTGGGGCTTACAGTCTAAATTCCCTAACACACACACACACACGGGTCAATTTGTTAGCAGCCAATTAACCTACCAGTATGTATTTTTTTGGAGTGTGGGAGGAAACCAGAGCACCCGGAGGAAACCCACGCAAACTGAAATGGACTGTAATGTAGTCTGGGACATGGGTTACATGACATATCTATAACCAAACACCAGGAATCCTGAAGCTTGGTTCTGCCCTTCACCTTCATGGAACACTTATGTTTATTTCTACAAAGGAATTAATTTGCTGGATAACAAGAAGAAAAATGATCCAGCAAATATCTGTTATGTACTGTTAGTCCAAATTTTCTTTTTTCTTTTCATTTCCCTGTAACCTTTAGGCGCTGATCTCTCAGACTATTTCAACTATGGTTTTAATGAAGATACCTGGAAAGCATACTGTGAAAAACAGAAGAGATTAAGGATGGGCTTAGAAGCCCTTCCGGTCTCGTCTACAACAAATAAAATTACGGTAAAGTAAAAAAATATTGTATGTATGCAGCGCGTCCTATCAAACACAAGATAATTATTGTACTTAAATGATGGTAGTGAGAACACAGCCGCCATTATAAAAATAATCCTGAACATTTATGTGTAAATGTCCTCAGCCGCTAGATGAGAATTATTTATGATACTATATAACTTCTATGAATATCTGAAAGTTTAAATACATTGGGACTGTCAGAAACATGTAACCACCTCTAATAGCAATGTAGACTGGTTTAATCATGTTTTATCTGGGAGAGCACTAGCCAATATTTTCCAGGTTTATCCTCTATGATCTCAAGTTATAGTTTATTAAGAAGAGTGTAGTGAAACTGGATATTATGTTCTAATAAGTTGAAGGCATAGAAAAGATTGTGAAGATGGTCTTCATTCTACCAGTGTGACATGACGGGGTTTGTTTATATTTTTTTTGAATACTTTCTCTTTGACTCTTATATTAGGTACAACAGGGCAGAACTGGGAACCCAGAGAAAGATACAGTCTTACAAACCGTAAAACCAGAGTTCACCTCTCCCACATCATTATTTAAAAGTGGTGTTCCACCTCCAAGGTGAGTTATCAGACCTATCCTTACCTGTGCAATACAACGGTGCTGTAGCAAGGCGCGAAGCAGCCAGGGAAAATACACTTTTATTTTTCTTGTATATGTGTAGCCTTATAGAAACTGCTTACAAAGTAACTATTGCCAACACACAGCAGAGGCTGCCAGTGGGCTGAACAGAGCCAGTGTCCAGTCAGATTCATACTGAATTGACTAGCTTCATTCAGATACGTATGGCTGCCCCCGCTGTGTGCAACTGATAGGTATAATTTAAACTGATTACACACATTGTGCTGCTCTATTTGCTTGTGATTTGTAAATTGTGGGCGTAATAGCCTTAAGATCAACCCACCTTTATGCTCTACAATCGCCCAGATTCATGTTCCATTATCCCCCTCCCCCTATTTCTCTTTCATCCAGTCTGGGGGACACTGCTGGGTTGTGGAGGGGAGCTGGGAGTTGGCACCTAACTAGTTAACTTTAGTGCTGGTGATAGACCCCTCCCCTCTACAATCCCCCTGTCTCTTCCTGTACAATCCAGTTTTTTTTAGGTGCCCTGGAGTTGGGCAGCCTTTTTGTTTAGTGCTTAGTTTAATGTTAGGAAACTTTATTTTTTTCTTTTACTTTTTACTTTTTTCAGGTGGCAGCGCTGGAGTGTGTTCTAATATAGAGAACACACTCACAGCTTGGCAGCGCAGGCATTCCCCTGTCAGCAGAGAGCCAGCGGTTCTCACGGACAGGGACTGAAGTACAAAGTGCCTGATTAAAGGGAGTGACAAGCGGTCTCATGGACCGCTGCACTCCTACAGCCTCCCCGTTAACCGGCGCTGCCATTACAGGCATAGAGCGCCGGTTATCGGATAATGAAAATGGTGGCGGCCATCTTGGATTTCGGCAGCAGCGCCGAGGAGAAGGGGGCTAAACCAAGATTCCCCCCTCAGACATAGGAGAGGGGCGTCGGAAAGGTACCGCTGCGGAGACCTCTGTCCTGGGAAGAGGAACTAATAGAGGTCTCCACAAATCTGCCACCAAAAGCCGTTTTTCCTATGGATTTTCAAGCAGGAACATCGGCATCAGGGAAGAGGGGGGAGCTAAAACATAGAGTTCCCCCCCTTCCTACAGAGAAAGAGAGAGATGGACTGTCCCAGGGTTCTGGCGCCAAAGCAGAAGCCCGGGAACAGGAACAGAGCTGAGGGAGAGCACAGACTGCTGTTGGACTTCTCCCTGTCTTGGTGGCCCTTGGGCTAAGTACAAGCTTATTTAAACACATATTCGTTGTTTTATTACTGGCTTAGCAGGTTTACATTATAGTCTCCTGCTAGCCTAAAATATTTATGGTGTTTAAAATATTCAAGTACAACTTTTTCAAAGACAGTTGATTACTTGTAATTTACTCTGTTCTTTTAATATCTCTCTCTCCCTCTCCCTCTCCCTCTCCCTCTCCCTCTCCCTCTCCCTCTCCCTCTCCCAGCTAGATTGATTTTGTGTGATTGGTGTGCCTTCCTTTATATAAAATGACACTATGCGGTGGCTAGCAATACTAATACGCAGTCAGTCCCCCAGGCTTTCTCAGATGCCAGTGGATCGAGTTTGCCGGGCACTTCCACATCACAGGCTGACCCAGCCCCTGCTAATACAGACCCGGCTTGGTCTACAGCCTTTTTGAAGGGATTAAACAAGCTTAACCAGTTGCTAGATTCCTCTAATGCCCCGCCTGCTAAGAGAAGGAGGCTTAGAGAGGTAAATCCCCTTGTGGTCCTTTCAGATTCGGAGGAAGAGTCTGAGGAAGAGGGGGAAATCTATTCGGATGCTGACCAAAGTCATTCCTCAGAGCAGGAAGTGTACTCTAGAAACCAATTTGTTAATGATTTGGTTTTAGCGGTTACACAGGCGCTGGACTTCCCAGAGCCGGAGGAGGTTTCCCCCAGGGACAGAAGTCTGTTCAAAAAAGCCAAAAGAAAAACCAACCGTTTCCCTCCTTCTGCCGAACTCCGAGAGATTGCTGAAGGGGCTTGGAAACAACCTGAGAAAAGGTTTTTCATTCCCAAAAGGTTCACCTCTTTGTATCCTCTTCAGGAGGAAGAGGCGACTCGCTGGGAGAGTATTCCCAAGGTAGACATTCCTATTGCTCGCCTGGCTAAACATACTCTACTCCCAGCCCCGGGTTCAGCGTCTCTTCCAGACGCCAATGACCGTAAGGTAGAATCCCAGCTCAAATCAATATTTGCGGCTGCGGGTTCTGGCTTTAGACCCACATTTGCTTCAGCCTGGGTAGCAAAAGCCATGGAAGCATGGGCAGACCAGCTGGCAGAAGCTTTACAGGACTCCGAGCTCCTTCCCCTTGCTTTGCATTTAAAGAAAGCTTCGGGGTATCTCTATGAGGCGGCCCAGAATTCAGCGGCGGTTTCCTCTGCCATTCAGGCGGCCTCCATTTCAGCAAGGAGAACACTATGGCTGAAATCCTGGGAAGGTGATGCAGAGTCAAAGCGGTCCGTTGAAACCATCCCCTTTTCTGCAGCGGGCTTATTCGGCCCGGAATTGGATACCCTCATTTCCCAGGCTACGGGGGGCAAAAGCACTTCTTTGCCAGTATACGCTAACAGAAGCCGCGCTCAGAGGAATAGCTCCTTCCGACAGCCCTTTCGAGGGACCTCCTTCCAAAGGGGTCAGTCCTTCAGAGGAAGGCAATCTAATTCCCGAGGCTCCTCCTCTAGGGGAAGATCCTCGTTTACTTCCAAGCGCCAGGCCGCTAAGACCCAGGAAAAGCCTGCGTCCTTACGACCAACCTGTTCTACAGGGGGCGCCAGTGGGAGGACGTCTGTCCCTGTTTCAGAAACAGTGGACAGCGTCTTCCCAAGATCCTTGGATTCGGAAAATCATTTCAGAGGGGTACAGAATAGACCTATTGGGCCCGGCTCCACAGCGTTTCTTCCAGACCCCGCTACCTCAGGATCTTTTAAAAAGACGGGCTATACAGGATTGTGTTGCTTCTCTTTTACTCCAGCAGGTCATCTGCAGAGTGTCAGATGGGCAGAAAGGAAGGGGTTTTTATTCAAACCTGTTCCTAGTCAAGAAGCCGGACGGCTCCTTTTGGCCCATCCTAAACTTAAAGGGCCTCAATGTTCACTTAAGGGTGGACAAATTTCGGATGGAATCTCTGAGGTCAGTAATAAACGGCCTAGAGATAAATCAGTTCATGGCGTCCATAGATATAAAGGACGCTTATCTCCACATTCCCATCTGGATCCACCACCAGTCTCTCCTCAGATTCTCGGTAGGATCTGCTCACTATCAGTTTCGGGCCCTCCCCTTTGGCCTCTCAACTGCACCAAGGGTCTTCACGAAGATTGTCAGTTATGGCAGCATGTCTTCACCTGCAGGGAGTTCAGGTCGTTCCTTACTTGGACGACCTACTCGTCAAGGCTTCCTCAGAAGGTTGCCTGCGTTATCACCTGTCCCTCACCCAGGCAGTTCTCGAGGGCCACGGTTGGCTAATAAATTCAAAGAAATCCCAGTTGATCCCGTGTCAGCGCATGGTATTCCTGGGACTCATCATGGACACCAGGAGGCAAAGAGTGTTTCTCCCAGCAGAGAAAATCTCCTTTATTCAGTCGGTAACCTCCCAGGTTTTGTCTTACCCCAGCCCCTCAATGCACTTGTGCATGAGGCTACTCGGAAAGATGGTGGCCTCTTTCGAGACCATTCCCTTCGGGCGAGCCGATTCTCGATGTTTCCAATGGGATCTGCTATCGAAGTAGTCAGGGTCACACCTACACCTGAAAAGTCAAAAGATCTCTCTATCTCAGAAAGCGAGAGAATCTCTTTAGTGGTGGATGTGTCCGCACAACATGAGCGTGGGAAAATCCTTCGCACAATGGTCATGGATCATAGCCACGACAGACGCCAGCCTAAAGGGTTGGGGGGCGGTAATCCTTCACCTCCGACTCCAGGGAATTTGGTCGCCTCAGGAATCAACTCTACTGATAAATGTTTTGGAATTGAAGGCCATTCTCTTGGCTCTCCGGGGAGCCCAGTCTTTTCTTCAGGGCCAACCGGTCAGAATTCAGTCCGACAATGCCACGGCCGTGGCATATGTCTACAGACAAGGAGGAACCAGGAGTGCAGCGGCTATGGAGATTGCAGCCCAAATATTTGTTTGGGCAGAGCAATATGTCCCAGCAATATCGGCGGTTTTCATTCCAGGAATAGAAAACTGGGAGGCGGACTATTTAAGTCGAAACCAGCTGATGCCGGGGGAGTGGTCTCTACACCCGGATGTCTTTCAGTCTCTGGTTCTCAGGTGGGGTCTTCCGGACATAGACCTCATGGCCTCCAGACACAACCGGAAGGTCCACAAGTTTTGCGCAAGGGCAAGGGATCCCTTAGCGGCGGCAGTGGACGTTTTGACGATGTCATGGGAATTCAGGTTGGGATACCTGTTTCTCCCAATTCCCATGCTTCCTCGAGTACTCAGACGAGTTCGGCAGGGCCTTCTGCCAGTAATTCTAGTCGCTCCCTCTTGGCCGCGCCGAGTGTGGTACGCAGACATCATATCTATGGCGGAAGGGCCGGGGTTCCGCCTTCCGTATCGAATCGACCTGCTTCTGCAAGGTCCATTCCATTTCCAGAATGTACCTCAGCTCAATTTAACGGCATGGCTGTTGAAGCCAGCCTCTGGAAGGCTAGAGGTTTTTCGCCCAGTGTAATTCAGACTCTGATGCGAGCCAGGAAGCCTGTTTCTTCTCGAATCTATCACCGGATTTGGAAGGCCTACATTAGATGGTGCGAAAATAGGATGTTCCACTCGTCCTCTTTTCAGCTTTCCCGTCTATTAGCCTTCCTTCAAAATGGCCTGGAAGCAGGCCTTAGGCTAGGTTCCCTAAAGGTCCAGGTTTCGGCACTTTCTGTATTTTTTCATAAGAAATTAGCCGAATTGCCAGACATTAGGACTTTTTTCCCAGGGAGTTTTACATATCCAACCTCCCTATGTCCCTCCTACTGCTCCTTGGGATCTCAACATGGTCCTGGAGATGCTCAAGGGCCCCCCCTTTGAACCTTTGAGTAAGGCAGACCTAAAGTGGTTGACCTGGAAGGTCCTCTTTCTTTTGGCTATCGCTTCGATTCGTAGAGTTTCCGAATTAGGAGCTCCGTCCTGTAGGGAACCATATTTGGTTTTCCACGAGGACAGAGCGGTGTTAAGAACTCTCCCTTCTTTCGTACCAAAAGTAGTGTCGGCTTTTCATCTCAACCAGGAAATTGTAGTTCCGGTTTTCTCATCATCTTCCCATACGGATCAGCAATCGATGGAAAAGTTAGATGTGGTTAGGGCTCTCCGCATTTATGTTAGGAGAACTTCCCAGATTAGACGTACAGACTCTCTATTTGTCCTTTATGACGCTAATAAGAGAGGCTGGCCAGCCTCAAAACAGTCCATTGCAAGATGGATTACGTCTACCATCAGACAAGCTTATATAAAGGCTAGCCGTCCTGTGCCGGAGAGAGTCACAGCCCATTCCACCAGATCGGTTGGGGCGTCTTGGGCAGCAAGGAATGGTGTTTCTGCGGACCAGCTTTGCAGGGCAGCCACTTGGTCCTCTCTCCATACGTTTACTAAATTTTATCAATTTAATGTCTTTGCATCAGCAGATGCAAATTTCGCTCGTAATGCTTTACGAGCGGGATTTTCAGAGTAGTCCCACCCTTTAGGGGCTGCTTTAGAACGTCCCCATGGTAAAGCAGTGTCCCCCAGACTGGATGAAAGAGAAAAGAGGATTTATGTACTTACGTTAAATCCGTTTCTCTGATTCCGTCTGGGGGACACTGCGATCCCTACCTTCTGTTATTCTTCTGTGTGCTCTTGTTTGACTGCCTTTTTTTTTCTCCTGGGGCTTTTTAAAACTAACTGGATTGTACAGGAAGAGGCAGGGGGATTGTAGAGGGGAGGGGTCTATCACCAGCACTAAAGTTAACTAGTTAGGTGCCAACTCCCAGCTCCCCTCCACAACCCATGGTAAAGCAGTGTCCCCCAGACGGAATCAGAGAAACGGATTTAACGTAAGTACATAAATCCTCTTTTTCTTAGTTTCTGTTAAAATACTAATTTGCTTAGTTAAGTAAACTTTGTTTGTCAGCATGGGGAGCTAAACAATAGTCCCAATACCTGCAACAAATAGGAGTTGAAAGGATTAAGTATGGGTTTTGAATGACCATTTATTTGATGGGTGCATTTTATCCTGACGGTGCCAGCCTAGCGACAAACAGGAGGCATGGCATGTATAGATGTCCTTCCCCAGCACTGTGCTTGGGGGAAGTGGGCATTCACTGACAGCCCCAGATCCATCAGCAGAGGTTACTGCCCATAGATACTGATACAGAACTGCACATACACAGCAAAAATGATGTGTATCAATGTGGGAATCCTGCTTTATTAATGGCTCTGCACTGATGAGGTAACATCCTTAGCTGTACTTCTAGCTGCCTGTATCTTTAGTGGTAGTATTTATGTCTTGGTGTCATTTCTTCCTCTTTTTTTTTTTTTTTTTAAATGTTTTATTCTTTCCATTTAAATATTTTACAGTAGAAAACTGTCGGGCTCAATTGATGTCATTGGGCAAACAACCACTATCACACGTGTAGAGGGACGACGACGAGGCGCCAATGAAAGCAACATCCAGGTATTTTCTTGCCCTTTTTTATTTTAAATTCTAGCATCTGACAAACTGACATTTCTTTTTATATTTCAACTTTCATTGCGTCTTCAAAAAGCAAATTGTGTGTATAATAAATTTTAACTAACCACTACCAACTTTACCTAGAGTATGTGGGTTGTCTCTTCTTTGAAGCTTTCCCTCATCTGAAGTGCAATGACATGGGCAATAGGCGGCCATTTGTGCACTGCTCTCACATTGAGTCCTCCACTATGGGGGTCTGATTTCATCAATTGCATAGAGGAGAAGGTCCTATCAATAGAGGGGATTGGGGCTACTTTTGGAAGTTGCATAAAACGTGGACTGATGCTTTTTAAATTGTCTTTTCCTAACTGCTTTCGATCAGTAATTTTGCTAGAGCATATGTGAAGATTCCAATTCTGCTTACAGGATAGCAGACACATCATATATGTCTATTAATTTTTGTTTGTTTAGTTCCCCTCTACTGTAGTAATGCTGCAATATGTTATAACAGATTAGATAAATGTATTTAATAATTGATAGCTCCAGGCACTCCTGCTATCGTGTATTCAGGCCATTCGCTGAGGGATAGTTGAACCGATTTAGCAAAAAATAAAGCATTGCATTATGCCTTATTTGCTCCAGTTGAATGTGTTGCACGGTCAGGGGTGTAGATTTGCCTATGCAGTTGTTCCACAAGAATTCTGAAAGAAAACACAGAACGCTGAGAAGGGGGAAATCTCCTTTACTTTTGAAGATATATGAGAATTTCCGGTTGTAAGTGTGGTACAATTAAAAGACTTTAAAAAAGAAAATAAAATAAAAAAAATAAAGAAAATAATCTGCCTGCATTGGTGAATTTTGATACTGCAGGAAGTGTTTCTTTTGGCAGCTGTCCAGTTTTTGTTCATAGCTTGCAAACTAAATGACCTCCTTTCTTTGGTTGCAGCACACTTAGTGTTAGGAGAACAAGGATCTTTGTATCCTTAATGCTGTGATTTCTATGACAAAGCAAATTCCACTGGAACAGTAGCTAACGATGTTAGTTTAAACATTAAAGATTACATGTTTTAAAATGTAAAATTGTTCATCTTTAAAAGGAAAAAATAACAAACTAGAAAATAGGCTAATTGTAATTCTTCAAGTCTCCTCCGTCAAAAAACACAAAACGAATTCAACAACTTTCCTGAGCTGCAATGGTTATCGCTGTTGGTACCCTGCCATTGGGAAAATGTTACCAAAAGAACTGTGAAGGGAAGATAACACTATTTGTTTGTTTTCCCCATTTAATATAAAATTATTTGCAATTTATTGTGTTTTCTGATGCCTGGTAGCAAATAAGTGCATGCTAAATAGGTTATTTCTAACCTATTTACTTGAGACCTGTGGGTATATTTACTAAACTGCGGCTTTGAAAAAAAAATGGAGATGTTGCCTATAGCAACCATTCAGATTCTAGCTGTCATGTTGTAGAATGTACTAAATAAATGACCGCTAGAACCTCTCCACTTTTTCATATCCGCAGTTTAGTAAATATAGCCCCTAGTGATTACAGTTGACTTGTTTTTCAATTTCGTTTTAAAAAAAAAAAAAATAAATACAAAAATCTTGCTTCCATTTCTTAGCTGATACGATGTTCCATGTAGTCATTTGTTGCACAATCTCTAGTATTACGGCTACACTAGCATTATTGTTGCAGAGAAACTGAAGTTATGATGTCCATCCCTCCATCATATAGGTCCCGAAATATGTGTCCCTCAGTACCCAAGAGTAGAAATCTTTTTTTTTTTTTTTAATTTGTAAACGTTTTACACAAGACAAGTAGGGAAGGTCGTACATCCACTTTAGATGGGGGAAGACACACATCCATAGTATGCACAAAACAATTTCCTGGCACATCATGTACTAGAACCAACTTGAGTAAAGTATTATAGAAATGAAAAAATAACTTGCATCTGCATTAACTAAGGAAAAGGATGTATCTGGTATACACATTTAATATAAAAGGCACATTTGGTCATGGTGGAAATATATAGGTTATATGGCACACTGCATATCCTCGTTCTAGTGGTGCCTGCATTAACAAGAAATGCACTTGGTTTTGTAATCCTATGGGGTCCTATACTTTAGATATGTTGCCTGTTTACTATAGCAATCTGCACATCTGTCATGCCTGAAACGTGAGATTTCTTGCATAAGTGTCAATTTCTAAAATTCATGGTCCTTATCTGTATTACAGAGCAAGAGAGCCACCATATGACTAATTTAGGTCTATCCAAGGCTGTGTGTCGCTGAGCACTATAAATGAAATAAGTGGAGTGTTTATATTCACAATGCTCTTTCACTCTTCAGCAGTTTACCTTGGGGTGGGAGGGGCTCGTGTAGCAGACAGTGACTGACAGCTAGGCAAACTTGCTTTTCAGAAATACACTGTGGGTTGGTTGATTTATACACAGGGTCCGGGATGGTGATAACACAGTAGCAGAGAATTGAGTTTTGATTTGTATCCAATCCCATCAGCCAGGGAACAGTGTATTGCTGAGTCTCCAAACAAAACTTGGAGAGGGGTATAACCAGGCCCTTCTACGCTCTAAAAACAAAAAGGGTGCTGTTAGCTCATTGGGAGGTACCAGCGTTGGCCTTGTTCCCCCATCCCCTCATTTTCAGGCTCTGTAGCAGCTGTACCCACTGTAGTTCTGCCACTGTCATCAAGTCATGGTCCTAAAGATGTGGTAGGAGTTGGATACATACATCTGTATTTTGCTTCCGTGTTTCATATCTTCAGATATTGGTGTGACCATTTAAGCAGTAAGGGCATGAAACATCTTTTATAACTGCCTAATGGAGAGGCTGTACAGCACAGCACTGTTTGTCTGATAAAGATAAACGGTTTGTTCTCTAGTGTTTAATCAAGAGTGTTATGACAGTTGAGGTGCTTTATTGAAAAATGTTCAAGAATTAAATCTATCACTAAGAACACTTATTATTAATACTTTAAATGAACCATTATGGTGTACTGTTATATTTTCCAGGTGGTTACCGAACAGTCTCCTTCAGAAGTGGATAATAATTTCATCAAGCCCCCACCGCCGTTTTTTCCTCCCGGTGCTCCACCTACTCATCTCCCGCCACCTCCGTTATTTCCACCCCCTCCTAATGTCAGTACTGCCCCTCCTCTTATTCCTCCCCCAGGTAAGATGGAATGCATAGAAGACATTGCTGCTGTATTGCATCTAGGTTTTCATTAGTGTCATTTAATTTGTAGAAATGTCTTTTAAAAACTGTTTTCATACTCTTAATACTCTGTGAAATGGTTGATGTCTGTGTGTATCATTTATACAGTCCTGTTAAAGTAGTGTAGAAGATGGACCCTTTTAATTAGCAAGCAATCGGGGCAGTGTATATTAGACCAGGGCTGGACAAATCCTAAGAGCCAGGTAGCCGTTGTGATTGTTGGCACAAAACATCTGGGAGCCCTTTGTATGAAGGTGAACAATTACATGGAATTCCTGGCTCCTACATATGGCTGACTGGCTCCTGTGTTGCTTTGCCCATTCCTGTATTAGACTGTGTTGTAAGGAGAGTTTGTTTCTTGTTTTTGTGTCTTTGTGTACTACTTTAGCGCTGGTTTTGGAGATCAGAAAATGTACTTTTGGCAAAAAATAATGTAAATTTCTAGAGCTAAGTTATCTAGGCTGATAAGAATACAAAATTCCCCTAAAGGGAGGTGCAATGTATTCTACGTTCTGTACATCTGCCTTTACTTATTAACCACCCACTGGCCAGTTCTTCACATCTGACACTGGGAAATATAATATTCCCATAGAATATTAGTAAGACCGATTATAAATCTAAAGTGTTTCCCTATCACTGACTAATGGCTCTCCTCCCGATAGAACACGGACACCTCTTTAGTGTCACAATATCCACACACCCAAGCTGACAGCCAATTAAAAATAAGCTTCTTGTATTAGTTGTTCTAAATTTAGATATCAAAAGGCAACTTGTTTTGCAAAATATATATAAAATTGACTGGACATATGAAAGGAGACAAGTTCCCAGAAAACAAACATGTAATAATATGTAAATTTATCATAATTGTTCATCACTTTAATTTTGTTTTAACATATTGGAGAGAATCTGAGTCTGCATGCCTGTCAGTGCCTCATATCTACAAAGCTAGTCACAATGTGTCTGCTCCACAAGCAGGTTCCTAACCCTATAAATCAATAGTTGCTGTACATCTGTAACTAACCATGCAGGCCTGTGGCTTTGGCTCCCAATGGGCCCTGTTTTATTTGTGCTGCAGCCAGCACTTTATCTTCAAAGCTGTTACAAAAATAGCCTTGTGCCATACCTCCCTGGTTCAACTGGGGAGGGAGGCACAGTTGTTACCTCATATTAACTAGGAGAGGAAGCCAAAAAATCAAGAATTGCAAATATAAAACATCCTGTGGAAGTTCTTTGGAAAGCAATAGCCACTTTGAAGTCTGCTTCTTAGACTGTATTTTCTTCCTTGTTGAGCTGAGTGCAAGAAAAATTGTGCCTGATTTATTCCAGTAAGGTGACATCTTGTTTTAACACTTTAACTGCCACATGGGAAACTGATGCTTGGGACATGGCATCCAGTATATCACGCTACTAATAATGATCTTGGTATGTTTGTTTTGCTGGCAGAAGAATTCATAGGCCCCGACTTCATTGGCTATTTGTAGTTGCATGGTCTCAAAAAAACGAGTGTTGTAACTTATACGATGATCCCTTTAAATTGCGCAATGCCTTAGTTTGATCGCCTCACACAGCTGGAGTTTGGTTAGTTGCATAAATGAGCAGAGACTGAAAATTGTGTAGTGCTAGCCTCAGTCTAGTCTCTAGTGTGATTTGTGTTCATCATTGCTTAGATTAAAGCTTTATTTTCAGCAGAGGGTTCCCAGACTGCATCATCTGCTCCAATTGTTTTAAATGGGTACAGATGTGGCCTCTTAATAACTTGGTTATTCTTTTATACTCATCAAAGCATGTCCTGTGCATCACAAGATGTTGTTCTTGCTTAAGTGCATGGAATGTGCACATATCAGTCTGCTGTGTTATCTTGCCAAAAATTATGCAAATTACTGGTATTAAGTGACTGTGTAAATCATGCCATTATTTCCCCTTCTTCTAGGATCTGGATTGCAGTTATCTTTCTCCATGCAAAAACCATCTAGATATGGTATAGTGGACTTCCTACTAATACTCATGATTTCTAGATTTGTTTTGCTTTGGTGGAGGAATAGAAATTGGTGCTGAGAATATAGTGTTAAGTGCTTAGTGTTTGTGGTGGTGGTTTGTGAATGATGTGTGTCGTGTAAGTCGTGTAAATTAAGATTCCAAGTATCATTTGTTTACCAGCTATTTCGCTAGCTATTAAATCTTCCTTTTAATCAACTATACTGATAGAATATGTTGGTGCTCTGTGGTCCATTGTTTTAATAAGTTCAGTACAGGCAGGCGTGAGATGTCTGGAATATACAAGTGCTCCCAGTTGTATACAGGCAGGTTTGTAGCTCTCTGTCTTCTATCCAGCTATAGATCTGAGCTCCGCACTAAGTGGCGGATGAATGGTATTTTGGTTTGACAAATGGTGAATCATTAGCTGCACACACTGAAATAGACAAATAACATACAAACTTACCTGAAAGGAAACAAAGGGCCATTTGCAATTTTTCAGAGATTTATGGTTTCCCAAAAGGAACCTAAACACAGAACACAATTAGTCTGTCCTGACTATCTGTACACTGCCAAATTGCAGTTGGCTGGTGCTTTGTGTGCTGTCATCGCCCGACCGCATGAACAGTGCTCTGTGGTATCGGGACCAGTCAGATCTCTTCCATTCACAGGTACAATTAAATAGGAAGCATATTCGGACATTTGGCTCTTAGTGTGTGTGTGTGTGGCCATCTTCAGTCCTAAATTATTAATTGTATTACATGCTACAAATTGCGACCCCGTTAATATTCTGCAATTTATCCAAGCTTTTATATAATGCTGGCCTTTTGTGAGGTCATTCACTCTGACTGATCTTTGTCCAGTTTTCCCACACATGTTGGACTAGTTTTGCATGGATACAGTTGTTCAAATCAAATTACTTACAGGAGGCCTTAACATGCCAAAGCCGTCTTTGGCCGACCAGCTTTGGCAGCCAACCCAGTTGCAATCCGCTGGAGCCAGATTTAAATTTTTATGCAAAATAATTCGGGGCCCTCATTTGGAGCAATGTATTTTTGTTAAGCATTGAAATATAAGTAATGTGGCCACTCGGATATAAATCAATGTATTATGTGATGCAGGTTGATTTTCGGAACAATGTGCAACATTTGTGTTTTATAACTAGGGCGTTAAGTGAGAAACAAAGTTCTTCAACGCTTATTCAAATACACAAAAGGTTGAACTGAAATTGTAGTAAACACATGTTGCTTGGAAACCTGATTAAATTAGAATGTTGTAATTTGTACACTTTTCCCAATAAGAGAGACAGTAATTTCACATTGATTTGGGGTGTATAATTTGTGGCATGTGCATGTTCTGTATAAATGGAAATTGACCAAGCAATGGGAATATGTTGGCGCTAGGAAAGACTTACGAATGTAACTATTGTGAACCCTAGTAACTGTAGTATTGTATAGGTAACTTCTCCAATGATGTACATTTGTTTGGGCGCATTATAGTTTGTGAAATTATTCATAGATCGCTCTAACAGTCAGTGGCGGAATTTTGTAGTCTTCACTGTTTTAGATTTTGCTAAGCATTACCTAGCAGCTGAGCATCATGGGAAACCTAGTTTAACAGCTGAAAGTTAATATTCCTTAGTCTGATTGTAGTTGAGATATAAAGTAATGTTTTTCTCTCTTCCTAGGAATACCCATCACAGTGCCACCACCAGGCAAGTATCTTTGTGTTAATTGCCAGAGCATCTCTAATAATTGAGTTCTCTGTAAATTAGCTGCACTTGTTCTGGTCACTTGAATGTATTTGTGGATGTAAATTCTGAAAACACAGCCTCATAGTGCATGTATTTTTTTCATCCATGAAAATCTCCACTTGATGTAACTGTCAGGTTCGGGGTTTGCTGGGTTCTTTTTGCCGTGTGGAAATCTAAATGTGGCGGAGTAAATAAAAGTGGAGACTTTCTTACTAAATATAGAATTAATCATTTTAAGAACATTTAATTTCCATTTTCTTCTTGCACCAATTGTAATGTAAAAGAGAATTTACCATTGTGCTTCACTGTTCATTTAATGCATTTTAGCAGTAATTTTAATATAGAACCAGTTTTCTCAAATGACACCATGCTCACGTCGTCATCATCATTAATTTATATAGCGCCACTAATTCTGCAGTGCTGTACAGAGAACTCACTCACATCGTTCCCTGCCCCATTGGAGCTTACAGTCTAAATTCCCTAACACGCACAGAGGAAACCCACGCAAACACGGGGAGAACATACAAACTCTGTACAGATAAGGCCGTGATCATGACCCCAGTGCTGTGGGGCAGAAGTGCTAACCACTAGCCCACCGTGCTGCCCATGAAAATAAAACCTGCTAGTAACAAATAGATGTTAAGCATATTTGGCCTTTTTCATGCATTTTTTTTTTAGTTATTTTTAACACAGAAAACCACCATTGGGAATGAGGCCTAAGAAACCTGTTGCACAGGATTTATTTTGATACTACTTTCATTCCCCTTAGACAGGATGACCGCACTGTAAGCAATGCAGAGATATGAGCTTATCCTTTGGGTATCAAAGGGCAATACAAGCAAACAAATCTGCGTAGACAATACAAGTCTTTGAAGGTGTTATTCCCCTTTACAGCTTGTTCTGTTGAACAATCGCATGTATGGAGATTGTGTAGTGGTTGTTGCATCTAATATTGTGAAGGTAAAGTCCATGCTGGGCTTAGGTATTCTGCAGTGCCTTAAGCTACCCTCTAGTAACCAATTAAATATTTTGCATCCACCTATATTCTCCACTGTAATAACCTAATTTGCACATCATCCTTAATAGTAATGTTCAACATAGACAAGTTAAAATGAATGTGTGTTTATGTAATTTCAGGTTTCCCTCCTCCACATGGTGGACCGCCCCCATCTCTTATACCTACGATAGAAAGGTAGGTCCCCCAGTGCGTTCAAGTCCAATGTTCTTTCTCCACCAGTACCATTCATATCTACAGGTCACAATATAAAGTTGTGCAATTCTAACACTAAAAAAAGTTGTTTGTTTTGTTTTTGTCCTTTAATATTTTATTGAAAGCTGTGACACATCAGAAACATGTAGCCTGTGTTATACTGAAACAACAAAATTATTTTCTTGTTTATACCGTGGTTGAAGATGAGACATTTATGTAGTGTACCAGCTGTGAGGATGTGGTGATGTATGATCACTGCTGTCTCCTGATGCTGCTGAGTGGACAGGATTGGGCAGTAAATGGGAAGTGGCCTCTTCTTACTAATGGTCATTGCAGCTAGGCCTGGGGGAACCATGGTTACATTACTTTCGCTGTGTTTGTGTTATACTGGAAATATTTTTAGTCTTTTTACTCATTGATTGCCAGAGGTTTTGAGTTTCCTCACAAATATGTTTGCATTTGTAATGGAGAGGGGGGCACTTACTTTGTATTAATACCTGTGATTGGTGACGACTTCACCTATCTGGGTACACCCTCAAGATTGGAAAAACTCTACTCTCATGCGGCACGTTTCAGTAATCTTGTTCCCCACTCACCTTCGTGCCGCCACAATTTAGAACTTGAAACATGGCTTCTTTGTTAGTGTACCCACAAATTGCTGGGTGCATAGAGTTTTTGGGTAATGCCATGGGAAGCCAAAAGCTTGCTTTTTTTTTTTTTTTTTTTAAATTAAACAAGGGTCTTAAGTACTAAAGTGCCGGAGATTACCTGGGATTACGGATAACATGAGTAGATACTCGCATATGTGTGTGGGGGCAGTGGTGGGATATAGGCCGTATCTTTTAAAAGAATCGGGGCAGAGTAAAGAGTGTACTCCAATCATTTAAGGTGGTAGATGTCAATCAGTCATTAATAAACAATAGGTGCCCTCCTCAATCTCATCAGAGAGGAGAGGGGGGAAATTTGTAAAGCTGTAGGTATGCCTAAATGTGCCCTCCTGCGACTTTCACTACATATCTTGCTGTATTGTGCCTATATGCTGAGCTTTCCAACTAAGGCTGTATTTCAGCAGACTGACTTACTTTCTTTGCCCTTGGATTTCTCACAGCTTCCTGACTATTATAAATGTCTGCGTTTTGGGGTTTTAAATCGCCTACTTTAATATCAGCCCTTAATACATAATTTGTCTCCCCACAAACGTGGCTATGACTACATGGCTAACGTGCCAGATCATGCTCAAAGCACAGCTATCTCACAATTTGGAAATCTAATGATGACTTTAATACAGCTGTTATTCTATTTGGTCTTTCAGTACTGTATCTCAGAAGGAATGAAGATATTAATTAGTTTGCTATAAATTCCTATTCACAACATATTTGGCATATTCTGACTAAGCAGTTTGTTGCTGTCGGATTTTGTTTGGGTTTTTTTTACTGCCTGGTCATGGTTGTAAAGTCAGGTGCTGAATGTACAGGAGTTTATAGCAAACTCTGATTTAAAAGCTTATTTTCTTCTGCGATATTAAACAATGGCCAGATTGAAAGAAAAATGACTTTCCTGTAATAAAGCAATAATGGTTTTAACATTTTGAAAAAATCATCATTAATTAGGATTCCTCATGGACAAAAGATGCAAATGCTACTCATGTGCGAAGTCCTTGGGGAAAAAAGGAAAAATCTTCCCCAGTCTACCTACTGGGGGTAATAATCAGGCGCTGAATGGATTCCTTGTTAATTAGTTAGTACTACCTTCATAAATTATCCTATAATAAATTTAATCAATATTGATTTTAAAATTCAAATTTGTATATTTAATAAAATGAGTTATTCCAACAATATGTATTATATATAGGAAGAGAAATAACAGGCCTTTTAGGATTGTGTGAGAATCCAAATTTGTAGGAAGAAACCAATTTTTAAAATAAATACATATCCTCCACCAATTTTTCAAAACCAGTCAAACAAATGATAATTAAAAATTTATAAAATTACATTTATAACTTACACATAAAATTTGTTTGTGCAGATATCACCATACATAAATCAATATCTATAATATAAATGTCTAGTGGCGTGTGTTAGTCTGTCTGTCTGTGTGGAAAAAATAAAACCAAGCTGCAGCGCCACCTGCTGGGCGGAGTTATACACTGACCTACTAAATTCTTAGGGGCATACAGTATTCAATTAGCTTTCGGATTCGCGGTAACGCACCGGAACAGCCGCGAAACGTAATACATGGTACCGCAATAACGTGGATTTTCGTTCGCAGCCCATAGGGTTGCGAACGAAAATCCGCATTAATGCGGTACCGTAATACCCGCAAGAATGCGCACTTTTCGCGGTAACGCGCGTTACCGCGAATCCGAAAGCTAATTGAATATGCCCCTTAGTGTGTGTGGGAAAAAAATTCAGAAAGGGCTGAAATTTGGTATACTAAGATGTTTTTAATTTGTTAATTTAATTTGTTAATTGTTAAAAGTGTTTATAAAGATTTAAAAAATATATATATATATTTCTTGAAGGAGAAGTGACAGTTGGGAGTGGTTGGTGGTTGCCGGGGGTGACAGTGGGGAGTGGTTGGTGGTTGAGGCCTGGGCTATGGCCCAAATGCATGACAAGAACCTTTTTAACACCTTAAGTAGCTTGATTTGACTAGAATGCATGAGTATCATGCACTTGTTAACTTGTATAACTATATCCTAATATAATAAAATATTTAAATATCAAGAAAAATCAATCCACCTTAGAAATCTTCAACCGGCATCTAGTCCAATATAAATGACTAGTTCTTAGTCACACAAGTCACTGACTGATTGTACAAAGGTATATTTCCAAAGGGTTTAACTTTCACACTGTTATAGAAAAATGCAGGACTCTCAATCCTATCTCCCTGCAATGTGGATTTAATTACCAGCTACAGCTTTTGCAAGATCATTAGTACCTGTAGTCAGATTGGCGTTTCCACCCGCAGCTCTCTAGGATGTTTACCTTCTTTTAGGTGCAGATCTCTAAGCTCATTGGCATTTGTATAAATCTTCCATTTGGAATCGGATTGTTCAGGTCTTTTAGTTCAGAGACACTTCATTTCAAGAAGTCTTGTAGGATGATGTCTCCATATCACTAGGAGAGATAGTGATCTTGCGCGTTTCTCCACCTAATTAATCTGAGGTTTCATGAGAGATACATACACAAAAGTGGAAGGTGCTCAAATCAATTTATAGGCCATAACAGGTGCTTGAAAGGGTGGGGTTATCCTGCAAGGAACATACACACAACATTTTTTCCCCCAGCACACTGCTATAGCCAGCAACAGATCTGCCATTTCTACTGTAGATAAAAATGCAAAAGTCTTTGTTGCACACATTTGCAAATGTATGTTTAATGAGAGATGTAAGCTATCATGGGGATTTTCTTTTCTTAAATACTCAGCTAATCCAATGGGATCCCTCCATTAGCACAGGTGGTTAACTTGATCACATAAAACCAAAACTAAACTTAATTACATTTGGATAAAGATAAATGACTGCAGTTTTTTATTCATAAATATTTTTGTTGCGTCCCCTCACTAACTTCTGCAATGTTTATCCTGTTCTTA
This sequence comes from Mixophyes fleayi, assembly GCF_038048845.1. NCBI lineage: Eukaryota > Metazoa > Chordata > Amphibia > Anura > Limnodynastidae > Mixophyes > Mixophyes fleayi. The sequence goes on from NC_134402.1 coordinate 65,162,778, forward strand.
ATTATTTATATCCCTTTTTATAAGTCCTTTTAAGTTAAGAACAATTAAATAAACTTACAATGTAACTCAAAACAATATCTAAATTAATAAATAGTTTTGCAACTTCTGTGGCTTGAACTCTGTGCCTATCGCTTTAAGGGCAAACACCTAACTCACTCTGCTACAGACTCCTTAATAAAAATCCTTCAATAGTCAGTCATCAAAACACTATATAGATTTAAAAAAAAAAAAACACTTTATAAAAATTGTCATATTGAACTTAGAGCTTTAAGAAACCATGATCCAAGAGGAAGGATCCTAAAGGCTTCCCTACTGCATACTGCATAAAATTGCCCCATCCCCTTGGTGTAGATTTTCTGTTCCATCGCAGCAACGCTAATACATTTTATGGCCCCTTCATGTATTTTGATAACATAGCTAGAAAAACTGTGTGCCGTTCCTCTTGCAGATCTTCCTCCTATGCTCTAAGAACCGTACATTAAAATGCAGATTCGCGAGGTGATTTGGAATGGCTGCGAGACACTTTGCGATGATTTTTTATTTTATTTATTTTTTGCAGAAGTATCTGTAGGAAAGCAAGATCATTGCGTACAATTGAATTTGCCCTTAAGAGTTTGAGTTGTGCGGCCCATACTACAAGCCGCGTATACATTCTATAATATAGTTATTGAATTGAAAGATCAAAGTCTGTAATCATTTATTTTTCCTTTGAAACATAAGAGGCAAAGTCAGTTTTTTTTTTTTTTTATTATGTGCAAAAGAACAGGTGATAGGTTGTTGTGTTTTTTGTTTTTTTTTGTTTGTTTTTTTTTTTATAACAATTAAAAAATCCCTTTTGGCTTCTCTGGAAGCCAATTCAAGGAGTTCAATCCTGCTATCATTCCATCTACAGGATAATTTTTACTTAAGAAAAAATTGGAACAGAGTTTTATTTTTAAAATGTGGAACGTCACCTGAACACCACTCTTGGCTTCTCATAAATAGAGGCCTTTAACATTTCATCGTGCTGCAAAAGAGAAAAAAGTTTTTCTTCACAATTTTCTTTAGTTCACCAGACCAAGAGTTGAATTGGCTAACACAATTTGGAGTCTCCTTTCTGTCTATCAGATGTATTTTCTCAAAGTGTGATTTACTGCTCTCACTCCTACATAAGTGTGACTTCCTATCTATCTCCAGAACTTCTTTAAAAGTCTAATTTAATAAATTTTCTGGATAACCTTGGTCTTTGAATGCTAATAGTAAATCATTGGCCTGGTAATGAAAGGTCTCAATTTCCATACAGTTCCTGTGTAATCTCAATAATTGGCCTATAGGAATGTTATTCTTCCAGGCCTTTAAATGACGGCTACTATAGTTTAGGAAGTTATTACTATCTTTTGATAGGTCTTTCTAACAATAGAGTTGTCTTTAGTAAAGAGGGCTATATCCAGGAAGTTGACATGTTTACCATGAAACGTACTAGTACATTTCAAACCAAAGGAGTTATTGTTCAAGTGCTCAACAGGAGTAAGATGAAGCAAAATTCCCCTCCCAAACGAAAAACAAATCCTCAATCTGTCATAAGGCACTAGGTCCGCTCGGAAGGGACCAACCCAGATGTATTCATTCTCAAATTGGCCCATATATAAATGAACAAAACTTGGGGTGATTAGTGCCCATGGCAGTCCCGTGAACCTGTAGGGAAAAACAACCAAAAACAAAATAATTATGTAATAAAAATAAATTGATTCAGATCCAAAATAAGCCCACGTTTTGTCCCACTAATTCATAATCAGTCTCCAAAATATATTTTACTGCTGTTATTCTTCTATCGTGTGGTATGTTCATGTAGAGGGATTCTACATCGCGTGTCAAAAAGTGATAACTACTCTTCCATTTAATGGAAGAGATCAGGGTCAAAATTTGCGTGTTCTCTTTGATATATGATCGTAGGTACACAGCGTGTCCCTACGATCAAGGGACGGATTAGAAGTTAGACCCCCCCACACCAGAATTAATAGGTCGACCAGGATGTGCCGTGACTGATTTATGGATCTTAAATAATAGAATGTAGGTATAACTGGATGGGCCAAAAAATCCTTCTCTTTATCATCCTCTAATCAATGGTTTTCTGAAGCAAAACCTTATATTTTCACAAAAATTGATCAGTGAGGTTAGTTTTAAGATTTTTTTATTTTAATACTCTGTTCTTAAGTTGTCTCAATGATTCTAATAAATAATCCTCTCTGTTAAGAACCACAGACCCCCCCTTCCTCCCTTTATCTGCAGATTTCATTATTATTATTAAATCCCTCATCAAATTGCTAACCTGAATTCTCAAGAAAGGAAGGCTCAAAATGTTCTTTGTCTGCTTTGTTTTTCTTTCCAAATTTTCCTGAAATCGTCCAATGTAGTGGTATAATATACTTCAATTAATGCTTTTTTTGTGGTGCCTCAGGTAACTGATTTCTTTTTTAGTTTTCTTTTTATTCTTCTTTTCTCTATTAAATCATAATAATGATGAATCTTGACCCTCAGAGATGGTGATGCTTATTGCATTGTGGCATTTGTGTGCGCAGAGTCTGTTCCCTATAGCAGACTAGCGGGGGTTTCTCCCGTTGTACTGATCAGATCCAGGTCCCTCCATATGATGGTCTTGGTATTCATGGCAGTATATGAGGAAATGGAAGGCTGCACCGGACTGTGCTACATAGAACCGGGAGTTTTGCAAGCTTGCCTTTAGCCAACAATAAAACCATAAAGGTTCCCATTTTGCTTGCTGCATTGTTTCGAGTCCATTTAAATGAAGCAGAAGATCCCAGTATCTTGTTTGTGTTGCATTACCAAAATTTAATACAGCATTGAAACTGCTATTGGCATAGCTGTAGAGTCATGAAGCAGAGCAGTTCTAAGAATCGCTTCAGCAATTCATTTTCATTGGTGACCATTGTTGCTTTCTGGCCAATCGGGAAGCTGAATGGTTTGAAAGGAAATTACACAGGTTCACTGCATGGGATCACAGATAGTTTCACTAGCTTTAACCATCTGGGATATCATTTGTCCTTTGGATGAAATTCTAATGCTTAACTCTGGCAGGAACATGTAATATCCCTGTAGTCTGTGGGTGTATTAAACGACCATTATTCAGAATATATGTCATATTTTTGTGTCCATTGAACTCCTGAAAGTAGTATTTCAATCTCCCATACAAGTACTTCCTAATAATATTTGATTCCAGCCTGGCACATTGTTTTGAGCAATGTCATTCATTTAAATATTTATGTTCTCATCATTATACATAAGGCACCAACATATTTCCTGGAGCAATAAATTATTCAGAACACCCAGTTGAGCCTGTTAGGTGGTTGTTTATTAGGACACAGGTCAAAGGAACAGCCTGCCTGGACTGTGGCTAGTTACGAGCTCCTAAATATATTACTAATTTAATCTCAAGACGTGTGTGGTTTATAATACATTGATTGTTGAACATCTAATAAATAAAAACTGACACAAATTGCTCCCTTGGCACGTTCTGATGACAAAACATGCCAAAGATAATATCTTAGTTCCATTCCTCCCTCCCTCTGTAGTTCCTGCTTGTCACTGAAGAAGCATAGTTACTGGAGGTCTTAGCGCGTCGCTATGGGTGCTGTGTAATGTGGGTTATTCACTGTCTCTAGACCAGGGGTGCACAACTGCTTTTTGGAACAAATGCCACATAGGGAGATTGTAGTCCTTTTGTAGGGTCCACAGTAAAATGCATCTCTCTATCTTTTGTCTTATTACAGCAGTGCTTAGATTGACTGAGTCTTTTATTATCTGATTTACATGTGCAAAATGTGAGGTTTTACTATGCAGAATGAAATAGGAGAACTCCAGGTGGAATAAAAGATGACAGGGCATTCCACATACAAAATTTCACTGCTGAATGTGGGGGCAAATATTCAAAGTAACGGTTTTGTAAATGTCCTAGTTGCTATCTTCAAAGCTAATTTAAATCGAGCCTTTGGGAATGCAGCATTGCCAGGCCATTCACCACTGTACTTATTGTACTTTACCTGTTTTCAGCCCTTCTTTGGGGCAGAGTCAACTCTGTGGTGTTTTTGAGAACAACGCGACTGCGGGATTGGACAGAAAATCTAAATCGGCGTAGAAATTACCGTAGTAGCGGTAATAATGCGCAGCTGCATTCTAAAGAACAACAATCTGTCCCTTATTTTTCCCACTTTAACATTCTACCTATTTTAGACTAGCTGTTTAGGGAATGTATATTTCTTATTGTATTTAAATGTTTGAACTTGTTGCTCCCAATTTATGTTGCTACATACATTGTCTGGTGCACAGAAATATGTTTGGAGCTTGTACTTAAAATGTGTAATATTACGTTTATGGCACTTGGTGGAAAAAGCAACCTAACTTTCTAAAGATTACCGTATGTCTGCCAATTCAGCAGAGTAACAGATGTTCCCAGGTATTATTGATACAGGAAATTGGATTCTGGACCAATACTCTGGTTTAAAACCACAGCAAGTTTACAGAATAATGTGAGTGCAGCATAGAGCTTTCCATGTTATCTGTGCTGGAACAAGCTGCCAGCTCCCACGGCTGCGGTGAAAAAGATCAATAGTACTGAAGACAATCAAACATGATGCAATATAAGTTGGAAAAGCAGAATTTTCACAACTTGTACTGTTTAATATTGAGTTGTGCACCATTCTTTTTGAGTGTTTGTTGACAGTACTTGAGTTGTTCTTACATCCTGTTAATATACAAGAACCACCTGGTTTAAAGACATTCTGGATTCATTCAGTTATTTTCCTCTGTAGAATATGTGATTTGATAACACTTGGCATAGTGTAATGGAGAACATTTGCCAGCAGTAACTGAAAGAGTGTATTGTGCCAAATCTGAGCTGTTTCTAATGTTATCACTCTTATGCTATTTTCCTGGATTACTCTTTAGTATAATTTGACATGAACATGAAATAGTTACATCTAGTTGCTATATACGTATTTATATTCTGCTTTCTGCTTCTAGTGGACATTCATCTGGCTACGATGGACGGTCGACACCTGCTTTCCCCTATGGTAGCGGTAAGTGTACATTTCTAATTCTGTTGGTGTGGATCACACACTTGTGTGTAATCTCTGCCTCTTGATTTAAGAATCGGAGGTGTTTGTGCATAAGGAGTGATAGGCAATCGGGCTTCCCACATAGTCTTAGCTGCTTGAGCAGATCGGCTTGTCATAGTTACTAGAAACCAGCTATGAACTTTGTGGGCCACATTTTGAGTTTGAAACGCTTTGCGTCCTGAATTTAGGCGTAAGGATTTGTCCCCCCCCCCCCCAAAAAACATACTTATGTGTTCATGTGGAGTCTCTCATATCTCAAGGTGCATTCAGCTAAAAACCAGTAGTAGTGCACCGTGTGTACAATTGTGCATATTCTGCCCGACCATAACGTAGGGATGTCTTTACTGTGTTGGCAGTAAAAGTGAATGTCACGTTTTCCATATAAAATGAATTAAATACACACAGCTCCACGTCCATTGTTTACCCCTTTAAAAATTTAATGGAAATCACCAATGAGTAATGCATATAGATGGCAGAGACTTGTTGTAATATAGCAGCAATGTTATTGAAGGAAGTAATGGGTTATATTACTGTAGCTGGAGAGGTCAATACGCAAACGGCTAATCACAAGCACCTAGACAGGTCTGCTGATGGTCATTGCATATCTTTGCACCAGCTCTCTAGGATCCACAGGAGATAAATTGCTTTAGAGATCTATTGCCTGACCCTGTTCCGAGCCTACAAAAAGCAGAGATGTTATGGACGCATTTTGGTGCATAATACGGAGATGCATATGTTTGCGCCATAAAAAGAAGACTGCAAGCCTATAGTGCAGTAACAGACTGGGAGTCAATGTACTGTGTCCGTTTGTGGTACAGTAAATCTGCAGCATGTCTTATCTATAACTGCTGCCCATTTAATGACCTTTTTCTTGGATGGGTCATCCCCTTGGAGCAGGATTTGATACAATGATTACATAATTTTTAAGGGGTGGAGATTCATTTTGTGTGCAGTCCTGTCTGATTCTCGGGTGATGATCTGCAGGATGTTACGTTACTAACACAGTGATTTTAGCTTACCAGAAGCGTAAATTTAGCATACGTAACGAATGTTTTTGGAAGCTGTATCTCTAAATGAAGTTTCATCATTAAATGGAAAAATAATATATATATATATATATATATATATATATATATATATATATATATATTTTTTTATTTATTATACAGCATTTCCAATGAGCAGAGAAGAGAGCCAGAAGAATTTTGTGTACTTTTTATAAATGCAATAACCGTACAGTAGTCTCTGTGAAATGTTTCATAATACCAAATAGTCAATGGATATGATTAGGATTAGTGCCAACAGTGTGGCAGCGGCTATGTCTTTTCTTGACTGACTTTGATCTATTCATTAGGAATCCGTAATCGCTGATTTATACTGAATGGACAGGCTGTGTTTTCTGAACTATTGTTTGAGTCCCAGTTGTATTTATGTGTAGGGGAAATGTTGCTATAGGAAGCATATAATAATAATTAGGGAAGAGGGGTAATGTGCCACCAGACATGACCGCAATGTCCGGCTGCCCACATTTTCTCTATGGGGTGGGGAATAATCTGCACTGTTGCATTTCCGCGGGGGCCTTCGTTGCCATTCTGTAGGCACCCTGAGGCACAATGCGAAGTATCATATCTGCCCCATAACATCTGTAGAACAAACGTTTGCTGATGCCAGTGATAAAAGGGATTACAGACTAGGGATTTGGCATTAATAAAGCAATTAGAATGATTATTATTTCTGGAATTGTCATAACTTAGCTGCACAAATAGTGACCATATGGGCAGGAAATGACTGCTTTCTGTTTCACAGGAAAAAGCAATTTTATAGCCTTATTAAGTGCCATTTTTTTATATAAAAGATGGCAAGGGACTGAATTCACTGTGGTCTTGTGCCATAATGGTCGGAGGTTTACCTAGGTAATGCAACCTACCACCAAGAAAGACAATTATCTCCATATATCCTCTGTAGCATAGAATAGACATTTTTAATGTACAGTCATTTCCAAACTATTGAGCAGTTAATGTGATTTCTGGCAGTTGCCTGGTTTCATTCTTCTATGCTCTGGGCATCAGTGGTTATAGCGGGTAATTCTGACTGAGACATTGATGCTGCCTCCATTGTCCTTGCCGAAGGGAAGATCCGTATAATAAACCCAGGGCTCTGACCGCTTCCAGCAAATGGCTTGTGCAGAGCATGGTTGTTATCCGTTATTTACACTATAAATTGTACAGCTGGCGTACAACAAAGGAGACAGGCATGTGTATGTTGCATATACGTTATATGACCTAGATGTCTGCCTTCACTTTCACCCTGCTTGCTGTCTTATGTGGAGCAAGCTGAATAAATATTGTTTTAATGAAAGTGTCACACTGATCATGTTTAATAAATATGCAGCAAAACTTAAAGTAAAATGTTGTTTATATGAACTGTATATTTATATAATTCTTTCTTTCATTTGAAACATAAGATGTAAATTGACAGACATGCATTTAAGGGAATGTTTAATAAACTTTTTTTCTTATGTCATTTTCTTCCACCTTCTTTATGAAGAATGTCTCTAAATTTTATATATCTGGGTTTTTTTTTGTTTTACACTGTAGCTACACAATTTGCTTTAGTGTAAGCAGCCATGTTGGGAATACAAAGTAAAGTTGTTTTTTTCTCTATAACTCTCAGGAGTTGCCGGTGCTCACTCTCATTACACTGCTGTAACACAGCCTGGAGTCTGACTTCCAACTTCTACATTTCAGACTGGATTGATCTATAATATATAGTATAAGTATATTGGTGTCCCACTACACACACAGGCAAATGTGTTTATTTAATGACCATGCATTTAAGGGAATGAATTAAAAAAACACTAAGATGGCTATAAAGTGTTAACAAATAGAAATGAGATGCCTAGCTGGAAGGGAATATTATAGATGAACTACCGTGAAACCTGAAGCTACTGTCTTGGGCGGAGTTCTTAAGATTATAAATACAAGAAAAATGTACTTGTCTCCGTAGCAGCATTTTGCCCAATATCTGTAGCAGTCTTCTCTCCTGCTTTTCCAATTCCTAGTGTTGGGATAAATGAAAAGCTGACGGGTAATTGGAAAATATTTGCCCCGAGCAGGATCTACTGCTTGAACTACTACAGCCAATAGGGGATTTGCCGGGAACGGAGAATGTATTCTGTTTTATATCTTAGCCTCACCCAAAGCTACACTTTTACTTATGAGTGGAGTTCTCCTTTTAGCACTTTAAAAAATACTAAAAGTGATTGAATGAACCAGTGTTTTTAAACCTTTATATTCTCTTTTAAATCCCCCTTAAATGTTGGTGTTATTCAAGAAAACTTACATACGTATTGGGATTTTTTTCTGCAGGGTTTTTTTGTTTTGTTTTTTTTACACTGCCATGCTACTGCTACTGTAGTTTTCAAAAAATAAGTGTTTTATTGTGGGGTTTTTTGGGGGAGGGCTCTTTTTTTTTTTCTTCTTTTTTTTATATGGTCTTTAAATCATTTTTAAAGAGGAAATTATAGAATAAATGTAGGGACTGACTTTATGTTTGCGCTATTGTTTAGAGAAAATGCTTTTCTTTTCTTTGCCTGCTTATAAATAATGGCAATAAAATGAAAGGACATTTTGTGCTACTATGAAAGTAAGACCACCGTGTTTCCCTCGGAAATAAATAAATGAAAATAATCACCAGTGAACCCCAACCAGACTGAACGGACACCAGGGGCTAAATTTATCAAGCTGCGGGTTTGAAAAAGTGGAGATGTTGCCTCTAGCAACCAATCCGATTCTAGCTGTCATGTTGTAGAATGTACTAATAAATGATATCTAGAATCTGGTTGCTATAAATTTTCCCCCAGGTCTTTGTTATTGGACAGCTAGTAATACCAGCTGACCTAAAGCTGAATGATAGTATCTGCTAATTATATGCCCGGCCCTTATAGCATGCTGTATTACGCCGTTGCAAGTAAAATATTTAACTGGTTCTCTGGAAGCGAAGACTCTGAACACACAGGCTTTATGAAAGCTGACTCCTAAACTGAAACAAATCTATTAGATTCCATATTACATATTACGCTGCACATCTTGTTGACATCATGACAAGTCAAGGAAATTAGTGGGCCAGCAAATCCAGCTGCTCCTTTGCTATTCCTGGCTGCATTCCCTGTTTGGGGAATTTGACTATTGGCAGAGGTACACTATAGAATATTAAATGTTTTAACTCTTTACCCGCTGTCTGTTTTTCACACAGGCACTTTGGTGTGTTATTTGTATCAATACACTCATATTTTCTGAATTTGAGCTTGCAAACACAACATACACTACATATAAATCAGTGGCAAGTGTGTAGTACGTTATAATTATACATTTTGTTTGAAAATAACAAAGGTTGATGTGGTGATTGCGGCCCCCACTCACACTTCCAGTTCTCTATAAGTTTTATTACTGTTGACGTGAGAATTAAAGTAAATGTTGAGCATAAAAATTGTCAGCATTCCACTGCATAGATTTTATGTTTTAATGTCCGTTAACCTCTGAAATGTACATATGATTTGCTAATTTAAATAATTGTTATTAAATATCTGGTTTAATAAAATATTGGTGACTGTAAATCTCCGGCACTAATGGCTAGACCGAAGTGCTTGGAAACTGTGATCCTTCAATTTCACTCCACAAGGTCCATACATTTTGTATTTATTTTCGTGTGAGTCATATACTGGCAATATATGTACATGAATCTGCTTCCTCCTAGGTATCTGTTTTCAGTATAAGACCTCTCCCTGAAGACAATCTGATATTTTATATATTTCCTTAAACCAAATGATTAACATTAAAATGTTCAATGAGCCAGGTAACTATGGCATCTAAATATGTTGTCCTTCCACTCTGGGGTCTGATCTGTAGACGTCGGTGGAAGATGGGACATGTACAGAGTTCCTACTAACCTCAGTCTAATATGTCCACCAATGCTTGAAACTCGTAATACATTTCCATGTGAACGTATGCAAGTATGTGAAGGATTGGGGTATGTTGTGGTAAACAGTTGATATTTGACATGTTTTGGATGTAAGGTTATATCAAAACCTATTAAACTCTGTCCTGGCCATTGAACAGAAAGTAGTGTATTAGGCTGATTGTGCTCTGGTGTTGTGTTAAATGTCAGCGATACGGATAACTAGCACTTAGTAGTAAAAGCATATATTTTGACATCAGTGGTTTAAACATGGCGGTGAATGTCTGCATGTGAAAGAGAGAGAGCTAGTTTTAAGAGGATACTTTAAAATGAATAAGTGGTGCACCCCATGCCCAGTTTTTAGGACATCTTTTGTAAAATTAATGATAGTTAAGTGATTCAGTCAACTCCTCCTGTTCTGTACATTTTACTGTTGTGCTCCCACCATCCGAGAGATGTTAGTCCATGATAGGTTTATAATGTAAATTGTTAAACTTGGTTTGTCCAGTTCTCTATTAGTATAAGAAACCTGTTATGTGTTAATCTCTAGTTTGAGTGTGAAGAAGTTTGGCCATTGTACTACCAGTGTTCTAGCTATGATATGTTAAGTCCTAACTTTCCTTCATGGTGCAAATTTTTCTGTATAATAAAATATTATTTGTATAAGGTTTTAATGACACTTTTGGACTTTTTCTCAGTCCCTCTTGGCATATTCCTCTTACTATTGAGTGTTTGCATTTATACCATTGCAGAAGTGATCTTATATGATTAATTCTATTCTGGAGATTGTATGTGCGGTATTGATCAGGTCCCTTCTATGGTGTGCTGCACAGCTGTAATCATTCCATATACATTATAATGCAACATGTGTAGTTGGTACATTACTTGTACAGTACACTATGGCCATTTTTATTTATTTTTGAATTATGAACTAATACATAAATCAACAAGACTATCACGCCATGCTAATGCAAATACATATGTATATAATACAGGTGAGAGATTCAGTTAGTGACCATTGAGAGTAAAAGGAGAGTCAGACAGCTCTTCAACTTGTCTGGTCTTCTCTGCTATTAACGTCTGTTGAAATAATGGTAAACACTATTCATACATGAAATCCATTTTTTAAACACTGGTCGTTTGTGTCCGTTCCAATTTATAACTGTTTTTTCTCATTTTGCATAGCAGCTGTCTTTAAGCCTTGTGTTGGCAATATTGTCATCCAGGCCCAGAATTAATGCTAATGGATCACGCAATATCCGTACTCCAAACAATCCAAAATTTCCAGATAGGGCAAGACCAAACTAGAGGTAAAAAAAAGTTTCCTTCTCCACTTGGGCATCATTCTGATTTTTCCAGGTTGCATCTCGGAAAGCTGACTTATAAAATAAAAATTAAACCCTGTTGCGAGTATCTTACGTGTGCATCTTGCACTCTCTCGCAGAAATGACCCATTGTGGTAATAACTCTGAAACTTCTGTCACTTGTCTTCCAGCTTGTAAACCTCTAGTAATGCCCCGTTTAAAGAAAAAACAAAGGATTATAAGGAGACCCTATAAAAGTTGCCATCTGATATGATGGAAAAAAAAATTTGTCAAGCCAAGTTTTGCAAGTACAATTCTAGATGGACCACCAATAAAAAGGAAGTGTTTTTTTTTTTTGTTTTTTTTTTTACCCACACTGAAGAATAACAAAATGGTTACATTTAGTAAAAATTGTTATGTTTGGTTGATTTTGCCGTAACAATAAATGGCAGAATGATCTGTGAGAAATTAAACGTAAAGTGACTTGTAAGTTCAGAGGGTAAATGTTCTCATACAGAGCTCTCCAAATTAGCAATTAAGAAAAACATGAGAAGTCAGAATGTATTACAAACAGGATCGTTTTATTCCACTTTCTAAATAAACCAGAGAATTTCCCTAAACGCTGTGTTCAAGGATAGTAACATTCTGTGTCAAGTGTTCTTACGCACCCCTTAGAGTGTAAGCTTATTTGGGCAGGACCCTCTTCACCTTCTTTTTCATGTCATTGTATGTCATTTATGTTGTTATAACCCCCTCAGAGTACAGCGCTGCATCATATTTCAGCACTTTCATCATCATCACCATTTATTTATATAGCGCCACTGATTCCGCAGCGCTGTACAGAGAACTCACTCATATCAGTCCCTGCCCCACTGGGGCTTACAGTCTAAATTCCCTAATACACAGACAGACTAGGGTCAATTTGTTAGCAGCCAATTAACCTACCAGTATGTTTTTTGGAGTGTGGGAGGAAACCGGAGCACCCGAAGGAAACCCACGCAAACACGGGGAGAACATACAAACTCCTCACAAATAAGGCCATGGTCAGGAATTGAACTCATGACCGCAGTGCTGTAAGGCAGAAGTGCTAACCACTTTAAAATATTATAATAATGAATCTGAGCGTGTATAAAGTGCATAGCTGTGGCTTCTTTCCATGCTTGGGCATTATAACAAGGCTGAAGATGGGGCAGGTGGCTTTATTATACTTATGTATAAGGCACATATGTGAGTGTCTTATTTATTTTATGGTGTATGTAAATGTGATAAAAATTTCTGAAATGTTTTTTTTCTTGCTTGACACTAAATTAAATGTTTGTTGCAGTTTCCTTCCCGCATATGCCTGGTTCTGGAGGCCCATGGTCCAGTCTGGTAGAAACCTCCAAACCATGGGACTACTATCCTCGTAGAGAGAAGGAAAGAGATCGCGATAGGGAACGAGAACGTGACCGGGATCGGGAGAGGGACAGAGAGCGTGAACGTCCACGAGAAAGGGAGCGGGAAAGAGAGAGAGATCGGGATCACAGCCCCAGTGTGGGAGCCTACAATAGGTCAGGAACATTTTGCTTATTTCCATTTGGGTTTTCTGCTGATTGACGTGTTGAACATCAGCAGTTTGGTTAATTTGCGATCCTAATAATAATGTGCTCTCCATAGTGAGATGTGTTTCAAGGAGCCTGAGAAGTGTATTTAGTCACTCATATCTATCTGTGGAATAACCAGCATTGTCCCACATTTTAGCTAAGGTGCATGTTGGATTAATGACTGCATCTCTTGCTGTATCCATGCTGGAGAGCTACAGGTTCTGGGTGCACGGTGGGTAAACAGGTGCTAGTAAGGAGTAATTTGCATCTCTACCCACAATTACCAGGGTGAGGTGTTGTCCTTTGTGGGGATTCTTTCGTTTGTTCTGTGAAATAATATGGTTTTCAAACTAGCTGTGAATGTAAATATGCTCTTAACAATGACATTTAGAAATGTGCAGTTATTTGACGTATCCTCCTATGAAGCACTCAGATCAGAAGTCAGAGGTTTACCGATATAGAAGATGTTGCATATTAGAAAATGCTCTTGATAATATTGTTAATAGGAAAAACTTTATAATGACTTTAATACATTCATACTTAATAAATGCTTTGATGTACATACATGAACCAGCCAGAAGCAACTTTAGACCTCAAATTTTTAAAGATGATCCTTGAAGGTTTGTACAAGTGTGAAGTGTCCCCTCTCCTTTAGAGACCAGCAAAGTCTCTCTTGTATCTTTAGGAGAGCATCCTATTGGGTACATAGCTGGTTTCAGTATTTTCATAGTCTACTCCAGCCCCCACCATTGCCACCCCACCTCAAAGTAGCACCTCTAGTGGACCCTGACTAGACCTGTCTACTCAATCAGTAAATTCTGCAAGTTATGTTCTCTAACTCCCCCATCCACTAATAACTGGGGATTGCCAACTCCCTGTGTCTATGGTTCTGCATGAGGAACACTTGAGGGCACAGCAGATATGAGGTGGGGCTGCCTGTTCACCTCCTGGAAAATGGGTTCACTTAATGACTATTGCAGGGCCTGACTTAGTTTACAGAGGCTATAATGGCAGGTCCTTCAAAGGCTAAATAGACACTCAGACCTTCCTAGCGGGTGGTTTCCACTCCATCCGGCAGATCTTAGGAGATGGGGGAAACCTCCTAAAGGTCCTAAGCTTCACTCTTCCTTCTGTTACCGAGGGCTGGAGGCTCCAGGTGGGTGATCTCTAGTTTTAAATATGGCAGTCAACATTGTGTGCTAAAATTCGCTTAGGAAGGCCAAAGCAGGTGGGCCTCAACACATATTCTCTTCAAATAAGAAGCTCCCTGACAGGCAGTCATACCTCATAGGATTTGACAGTAAAATGTATCCCCTTCGCTGATACTTACAGATGACGTGGTAGGCCCAGATGCATGTCCTAGTAACCTGCTCCAATGTCACCCGTTTAGGTAGCAAACTTGCAAGGGGTTGTCTAGCACCTTTCTTTACAATGTGTATATATAGATAGTGGGCCCATAAGATAGTTTTACAGGTTATCATACTGGAGAGCATAGACAAATGTTTGATACTCCATCATTGTTCAGACCACGCCCACTCCACTATTCTCTACTTAATGTACCTGTGCCATTACTGAATTATCATCATCACCATTTATTTATATAGCGCCACTAATTCCGCAGCGCTCTACAGAGAACTCATTCACATCAGTCCCTGCCCCATTGGGGCTTACAATCTAAATTCCCTAACACACACACACAGACAGAGACAAACACACAGACTAGGGTCAATTTGTTAGCAGCCAATTAACCTACCAGTATGTTTTTGGAGTGTGGGAGGAAACCGGAGCACCTGGAATTATATATCATTTGTTTTTAAATGTAAATCTGTTTAATTGTAGTGTGGAAAAAATGCTCAAACAGTCCCTCACTACAACGGTCAGAACTGTGGGGGTCTGAAGCTAGGATCTCTTGCTATGGGAGGATTGCCAACTTTTGGGATGATTGCAAGCAGCCCTAGGTTTTCTAAATTGGTTTCTAAATTGGTGGGAGTGGTCTTATCTGGGTGTGATTTATATAGCCCATAAAATATCAGAAAAATTGTATTAATAGTTATTTGACAAAACATATATGCAATTAAGAAAGCACTCTAGTAAACGCTGCACACTACAGAGCATTCAATGCCAGCGCCGAACCACTATATAATGCAGAGCTCCAGATTTCCAGCGACCCTCCCATGTCTGAGCAAAGAGATACCCTGGATCTCTGGTGGCTTTATGATGCTGCGCCTCTCCTCCAATGTTTCCTTGTGATAACATGCAGACCTCAGATCTCTATTGGCGACCCAAATAAATGACTGTAGAAGTCTGCACCCTGGTTGATGGTTCCAACCATTCAGTAATCAGTGGAATCCTCCCAATATTCTGGTGAATGGCCAGTTTCATCCACTAGTCGGTGTGCTAAGAGCCATCTACTGGTTTAATGGGTGTGACAGAAACTGGCTGAGAGACGGGTATAGGATGCTCGCAGGCTTGATTATAACACGATTGGTAAAGCTGGAGCTCATTCTGTGCTGCCAAGCACTGTGCAGTTACACATATAATGGGTGTGACAGGCATCTAACATACCCAGCAGACTGCTCCTACCTTCTCTTCTTGTCTGTCATACCCTCTGCAGGCTGCCCAGTCCAAAAAGTACAAATTGTACAGCCACAGGGGGGCAGACAAAACAATGCCCTCCGGCCCAGCCTGCCCCTGACCCTACTCTCAGTTCTAGTGAACTCAACCCTTGGTCCCATGGTTTATATGGCGCTAATAGGCAGGTTCAGTAAGCATATTTGTAGGTTTAACACACACGCTTATGTCATGTAAACAGCATAAGCAGATGTTGCGTTTCTCACGTTGCATTATTAAAAATGTAAATAAACAAACTAGTGTTTTGGGTTTTCTGTTTCTTTCTTCAATCAAAGGGTGTTGAGAAAACCTGAATAAAAGTCCATACTTTCTCTTTAAAATATGAAAAGACATGGGGGCACATTTATCATCACTCGCAAAATATGAAAAATAGTTTTCAATCCTTATCGCATTGATAAGGATTGAACTATTTCTCATATTTATTAAAAAAGCAACACAGGAACAGCAGTTCCGAAAAACTGCTGTTCCTGTGAAGTACAAAACATACTTACCACTGCTGCTTCGTTCCCGAAGCAGTATGTGGTCAACAGGGGTCCTGTTCTTACTCCAGTGCGCATGCGCCGAGTGAAGCCCTCGGGCATGCGCACAAACATCTCTGCTCTCTATTGGCAATTATAGTTTGCAGAGAGAGTGAGTGAGTGACAGGGAGGGATCATGTGATCCCTCCACACATGCGCTGTCCAGCTCTGCTCGTCGTAGCAGAGCTGACAGCACTGAAACTTTTCATTAATGATAATGTACGCCAGCTTGAGCTGACGTACATTAACATGTTTGAAACGTTAATTACATGTATTGTTAAATAGCGTTACTGAGAACCCCCCATACATAGTTATGGGGAGTGCTCAGTAAAACGATAGGAGATGCAAAGCAGCAGATATCTATGATATCTGCTGCGATGCTACTATCATAAATACCAATTTAGTGTTTAATTCCCGAAAACTGTTACAGGGGAAAACCTTTAATAAATAGGCCCCAAAATGTTCAGTACCTCATCATTTAAGGTAACCAAGAGCTTACACTGATCAGCCACAACATTAAAACCACTGCAAGGGAAGTGAATAACATTTATCTACTTACAATGGCACCTGTAAGGGGAGGAAATATATTAGGCAGCAATTGAACAGTCAGTTCTTGAAGTTGATGTGGTGGAGGCAGGAAAAATGGGTAAAAGTAAGGATCTGAGCGACTTTGACAAGGGCCAAATTATGATGGCTAAATGATTAGGTCAGAGCATCTACAAACCAGCAGGTCTTGTAGGGTGTTCCCAGTATGCAGTGGTTAATGCCTACCAAAAGTGGTCCAAGGAAGAACAACCAGTGAACTGGCGACTGGCATGGGGGGCGAAAGCTAGCCCATCTGGTCCAGTCCCTCAGAAGAGCTACTGTAGCGTAAATTAAAGAAAAAGTTAATGCTCGCTATGATCTTGAACACAGTGCATCGCAGCTTACTGCATAGTGGCAGACCAGTCAGAGTGCCCATGCTGACCCTTGTCCAATGCCAAAAGTGCCTACAGTGGGCTCATGTGCGCCAGAACTGGACTATGGAGCAATGGAAGAATATGGCCTGGTCTGATGAATCATGTTTTCTTTTAAATCATGTGGACAGATGGGTTTGTGTGTGTGTTGTTTACCTGGGGACAAAATGGCACCAGGCTGCACTAGGGGAAGAAGGCAAGCTTGCGGTGTCTGTTTGATGCTCCGGCCAATGTTCTGCTAGGAAACCTTGTGTCCTGGTATTCATGTGGCTGTTATTTTTGACGCGTACCACCTACTTAAACATTGTTCCAGACAAAGTATACCCCGTCATGGCAATGGTATTCACCGATGGCAGTGACCTATTTCAGCAGGATAGTGCACCCTGCCACATGGTAAAAATTGTTCAGAAATGGTTTCAAGGTGTTGACTTGGCCTTCAAATTCTCCAGATCCCAATGCAATTGAGCATCTGTGGGATGTGCTTGAAAAAGATGTCCAAGCCATGGAGGACCCACCTCGCAACTTAGCGGATCTGCTGCGAACTTCTTGGTGCCAGATACCATATGACACCTTCAGAGTCCTTGTGGAATCCATACCTCTACCGGTCGGAGCTGTTTTGGCGACACACGAGGGGCCTACACATATTAGGCAGGGGTTTTTACTGTTGTGGCTGGTCGGTGTGTGCTATCCCTTCCATACCTGTTGTCCACTAACACGCATGTTGTGGTCACCACATCACCGTTTTATAGCACAGTAAATGTTTAAACACTGGTTTCTCCTTTAGACTGGTTTTTACCAGCATTTTACCAGTTTTCAAAAATGCACGAGTATATATCACCATAAGACATACACCTCTTTCCAGAATAAGGGACTGATTCAATTGACGCGACCAGTTCACCATTACCGTTCCTACAGTAATAGTGTGCATTATTACCGTTGCGGTAGTATCAACGTTGAAATCCGGGTTAAAATTACCATATTAACAGTAACATTGAATCTGCCTCTAAGGGGCATATTCAATTGTTTAGAATCCCTGCGGCGTTAAAACTATTCCCGTTATTACGGTAATAGTAAGCTGGATTTCAGCTCGCAGCTCCCTGAAATCCAGCGATGTCTATAATATCGGTAATAGTGCGCGCACTGCGAGATTTTTGGCTATAACGACAACAATTGAATATGCCCCTAAGATTCTTATTCAGGGGTGGGAGCTAACATTTTTTCCCCCTTGGTAAAACATGTTGTGCTGCAGGTGGGGCACATTGGAAGTGCTTTGACAAATTTAAAGTTGGGAAAGGAGACATCCTAGCTGAAATCTAAATTTTAGGGCATATTCAATTGTTGGAGGAAAAGCCAAAAATCTCGCGCTCCGCACACTATTACCATAATAATGGTAAATACCGTTATTACGGTAGTTCTCGCTGGATTTTAGCTTACTATTACCGTAATAATGGTAATAGTTTTAACGCCGCAGGGATTTGGGACAATTGAATATGCCCCTTAGTGTTCAAGTTAGATCTGTCTAAGTTTTGTGTGCTACATGCAGAAGCAGTATTTTCCCTGTACCCCTTACATCGCTATTTGATTTGCCCATTTGCAAATTTGCACTTTTTAGGGCTCTGTTTAATTTTAGAAGTAAATCCAGCTAAATGCATAACATTTTATGCAACAAAAACAGGAGTACATTTGAATGACTGCAGACAGTAAGTGCAACCTTCTCATAAAAAGTTTAGTTTAAATAGCAGTGGTGCTGTGCGCTAATAGTGTGTGGACTGTACAATGTAGAATGTCGTGTTCACATCGAAGTTGAAAACTCCGACTTAAGAGTTCCACCATATTTTTAATATGCTTTATTCTACATCTTGCAGAAGTGGAGACTGATGAAGCGCAAAACCATCCCCAGCCCATAACCTATTTCTCCCTCTTCTTTATTATGTGTCTCCAGTGATTGCAGAAATTGATCCTCCTCCTCCCTCCCCCATTTTGAGCTGTTTGGAGGTGTTCATATGGTAGTCATTAGCCTGACTCTCTGTGAGCTTTGAGTCTCTAGAATTGTTTGCACGTTACTTGGTAAAAGCACTAGGAGTCGGTGTTGCCTTTGGTAGCGGCTGGATGTTTGTATGATGGTTGTTTTTTTTAAGTAGTTTGTGGTGTTTGAAAATGTAGCCTATGAAGATGCAGATTAGATGCTAGTAACTAGTACGTCCTTGTTTTTCTGTTCCAGTTACAGTGTTATGGTCCTGTAAATGGCGTGTGTCTTGTGTTACAAATTACAGAGTGTTTTGGAGTTAGCAATCATATCCACATATGTTGAACAGGCACCTTGATTCAAATCCAAAATGTAAAGTAACACCGCTACTTAACCCATTCTCTTCCCTTCTTTCTGCCACTGCTTGTGGCTGCGGAAGAGTTAAATTTAGCTGACTCAATAGTTTCCAGACAAAGCCAAGTCTCTGTGCTCCAGCCAGCTATGAAAACAAGGAGGCATCTAAGGGGAGAGGCCTCAACCAAAATTTTTTTTGTTTCTTCCTTCTCTGTGTTTAAATTGTCCACTCTCCTCACCACTGCCATATGGCTTTTCCT
Organism: Mixophyes fleayi; assembly: GCF_038048845.1. Classification (NCBI taxonomy): domain Eukaryota; kingdom Metazoa; phylum Chordata; class Amphibia; order Anura; family Limnodynastidae; genus Mixophyes; species Mixophyes fleayi. The sequence continues at coordinate 65,182,417 of NC_134402.1, forward strand.
TACTGATCCAGCCATTCCATGATTAAAGACAGCAGCACAGTTGTGGCCCAGAGGAACTCTTACTCAGTCTTACTCACTGCCCCGCTTTATTCTAGTTTCTAGCTTTGCATACGTTCTCCACATCAATGGCTTTATAATAAGAGCTGGCTGAAAGTTTCCTAAATAAAAATGTTCCATGTAGCTGGACCCCAAAAAGGGATTCTAATTTGGTAAAAATAAAGGTATAGTGGTAACTGGTTTTACAGGTGTATTTGCGCGTCATGACCGTTTAATATTTTGTTCTAGTTATTTCACTCCAATGTAGTAGTATGAAATGGAATTTAAGTGTGACCATATTGTGCAGTGCAGTAGATAAGTGGAGACTATCTGTAAGTGCTGACAATCTAAGAGGGAGGTGAGCTTGCTAGACAAAAGAGAAAATCAAAAGTTCACAAATTTTTGGGTGTTACACTTTAATGCAAATGTCACTCTTTCCCACCTCAATCCTTGGCTGTAAACGTTTGACTACTAGAAAAATGCTATTGTTTGTGTTACATTACTTTCTTTTCCAATTATGCTGCTGAAACCGGAATATATTGCAGTGTTCTGCAATTTCACGTTCATGTGTTCATCATCCTATTAAATATAAAACATTTCTAGAACTGTGTGATATACACTGCTCAGGATGTAACCTACCACACATCGTTTCTGTGTCCTGTTTGTTTGTTTTGAGTTAGGCAGACACACAATAGTAGTTACACTGTGTAGCGCCGTTGACGTCTCCTGTATTGTACACCCATCACTCGTGGCTAACCATTACATGCGGCCTCTGCCAGATTGCTCTGATTTAGTTCAGCTAGACAGTTACGTAGTACAGAGATTTATATCAAGATCCAAATTGTGGGAACCGCAGTCGAAATAAGGCAAGCATTTCCATCTCCCATCTCCAAGTCTTCACGGCTGGAAACTGCAGCTACCCTGCAGGCAGTAATACAGTTTCCAGGATGTAATGGCTTACATGGGTTCAATACAATGTGTGTCATTGGAATTATAAGATGCCCTGACAATATATATGCTCAGGATGGGTGTAAGAGGCACAGAGATTGGTAGCACCTTGTAACTGGAGGCAGCAAACATAAGCACAGCTATTGTAGTGTGTGTATGTATATATATATATATATATATGTGTGTGTGTGTGTGTATATGTATGTATATATATGTATATATATGTATATGTATGTATATATATGTATATATATGTATATATATGTATATATGTATATATATATGTATGTATATATGTATATATATATGTATGTATATATGTATATATGTATATATATATATATATATGTATATATATATATATATCTCTCTATGCACGTAAATTAATTTTGAATAGTAATGTCCATACATTCTTGGTTTGCACTTTCCAATGTACAGGCGGCCGCCAATCCCCAAAGACCAGAGGGTGTCCCTGGAAAATACCTGTAAATGCAAAGAAAGGAGAATAGGGCGCACAATGGTGTAGTATTTAAGGATATAATTCGGAAATCCTTTAGGTGAGATAGATATATGCGTACCAGACTGCTAGGTTTTTCAGACACTTCAGAACCTCTTTTCCAAATATTCATTATCATCCAGAATTTGGTTTGTTCTGTTTTTTTCTCTGTGGAACCTGAGATAGTGTTTTATCTTTTAGTAAAGCAGTGCACACCGTTCCCACTCCAGCATGTAAATGCGGACCAGAAGAAAATATATGCATAAGCTTATTTGTATATGATTCGGTAGTCTGTGTAGGGTTCACTGTTCCTTGTATCCACACACCAATTGTATACCTCATTAAAGGAATCAATACAGACCCATATGGTGTATTTTAAAACACAGATTTTAATTCACACGAACAGATAGTAATACACTCGCATGGTAAAAATGATAACCGCTTATCTGAAATGTTGGTTCTACACTGTGCTGGATCCTGGATTTGTCAAACCCCAAAGTGAATACCACCAGTCTTAATGGTGACTCCAACATAACACGGACAATAACAGGATAAAACTCTAACTCAACGCGTTTCGTCTATTGAACATTTTAGACTTCACCAGGAGAAAATCAATTCAATTTTGATTTTTCCCTGACACAGGTTTACAGCTCTCGGCATGTCATGTGATGGCAGAGGTGAAGGAGGAGGATGTTATAGTGCAGATCTCGGAGGCATTCCAAAGCGTGTCTGCTCACTACATCATGTGCTATGTGACTGTGGTTGCCATGGTAGTCCAGAATCATAAATCATAGCATCCCATGGGATTGCTGCTTTAAAGTAGTAACAAATAGATGGAAAACCTTAGTCTGTTGTCTAGTTCAGTCTGATTCCTGCATTGCTGTAGTCTTACTGTGTGCTTGTGCTTCGTTCACAGTGAAGAAGAACGATACAGGTACAAGGAGTACGCAGAGAGAACAGAGAGGGGCTATGATCGTCACAGGGAGAGAATTAGCAGAGAGAAGGAGGAACGGCACAGAGAGAGGAGACATCGAGAAAAGGAAGAGTCCTCACGGCATAAATCATCAAGAAGGTAATGTCTGTGCAATATACAGGAAGTAAGACAACAAGGAGATTGATATTACATGGTTGTGTACAAATGTGATATTATATTTCTATTGTATGAAGGTGCACAAATGTGTGATAGAATTGTCTGTTCTTAGGGAAGCAGAGTACCACACACACACAAACCTTGTACACTCTCCTGCCATAGGATAACCATAATTTATATTATGTCACCATATCCTGATTTTTTTACACTGAACAAATATCAGCAGAAATTGTGTTATCACAGCACGTTATTGTATGATTTGAAAAAAAAAAAAAAAAAATTGTAAATGCCTGTGATTGTGCCTGGACTATAATAACATGTAGTGAGAAGGCTGCTGGGACATTTTTTCTCAGTATACAGTTCTTTTAGGGTAGGAAATGAGAAGGGTTCCAATCCGTATTATCGCCTATGGACCAGGCTAAGCTGTGTCCGTAATCCTAATGTGCTTTAAAGTAAGTCAGTGCAAAATGTCCTTGTCTATCTTTTTCCTATGCGTTCACATTCTGAAGAAAACGTGCTGAAATACCATGATCAATACGTGTTCCATCAGCGAGTTTGTTCCACCTGGCATTTAGCTTAGTCATCTAAATAAGTTTGTTTGCTATTTCCACAACTTTCGTGAGCAATGATTTCATTATGTTCTCAGTCATTTTTTGATTAATGCTTCAGTTTTGTTCTTGGAGAATTTGTTAGCGTAACGAACATTAAAAATATACAGTTGAAGAATTACACATTTCTTCCTTACTCGGAGAAGAATTTTCTTTTGATGCCTTATTTTAATTGGTCCGTTAATGAGCTGATTGTAATAAGTAACTAAAAACTTTATTTTTTCATTTTTAGAACCCTTCTTGATTGAAATACACTGCGAATTGTTACTTATCAGATTTTATGTAGATCTGTAGGCTGACTTAATACTGAACAGTCTCCATGTAATACTGTCATTCCTGAAACATGCACGTAAATATATATTGTGTGCTAACCTATTCTACAATAAAACAGTTTGGAGACTGTTGTTGAACTACCTCAGGAACAGGATATATCCAAAAACAAACACATTTTTTTCTCTAACTCCCTGAGATGGTCATTTGAAGTAATGTAAAAGATGGTTGACCTGTTGAATAAAGTGTTAATTCATCAGTTTAATGACTCATCTATAAACTGTGTTTATGGTGAGCTTACTCTAGCCATTTGCTGACTTACACTGGCTGCACAAGAGATCAGGGGGTAAATGTATCATAGTCCGGGTTGTACAAGTCGCCGGAAATCGGCGAAATGACAGCTTAAATTTAAAGCAGCGCTGCCTTGTAAAGGGAGGTTTCCCTTTAAATTTAAGCTGTCATCTCGCCGATTTCCGGCGACTTGTACGACCCGGACTATGATACATTTACCCCCAGTTGTTTTTTGACCCTATTCTTTCAAGACATTGCTATAGTGGGTCATGGTAACTAACAAGATTGATGCATTTAATTATCTGGTGAGATTGCATGTAAGGCCAAATGAGACAAATCCTTTTTGTTGGTACAAATAGTTAGATCTCTGAAGGTCTTTGGCTTCCGGCAGAAGACTAATAAGACAGCAGCATCAGGGCCTGGGGGGCATGTGCTCCCGGGGGCGGTAACATAGTGGGCTACCTAGGGTTGTGTCACTGGGCTTAAGAACATTTTAAAGGGGGAAAAAATGCAGTAATAGGCTGCTGAGCAGAGTTTCACTTTGAGCTAAAATTTGCCAACCAGCCTTTTTGCAGCATTTAGTTCTTTTCACCTGACAGGTTGATAGTATTGGTAGAATGGTTGAATTTTGTGGTGACCTAATAATTTTTCTGCTAAAACTCAGAATCCTCACAAGAGATAAGCAATTTCCGGTGCATGGAATCTTGGCTTAAATTGCACATTATAACCACATTTTACTGATGTGCTTCCTTTCCCCAGCAGCAGCAGGCGCCGTCATGACAGTGAAGAAGGGGACAGTCACAGAAGGCACAAGCACAAAAAATCCAAACGCAGCAAAGAAGGGAAAGACACTGGAACAGAGCCTGCCCCAGAGCCAGAGAGTGTTGAAGCGTCTGCTGACTAGGCCTAAGCAACAGTGCAGAAACTACTACCAGATTTACCAAGGTTCATGGTCCAGGGGCCAGGATGTCATTGCTAGAAGTATCCATATTTTTTTCAGGGTATTAAAAGAAAAACAAACAAAATTGCTCTTAAATTTGTTTTTTAGCATGACCTTGTTTCAAAGTTGTGTTTTGTTTTTTTTTCGGTTTTCCGGGAAAATAAAGAGTGAATTTTTTTTCATATTCCTGCAGTCCTGCTTCTTTTGGGTAATTATCCCTTGAGTGTATTGTGACAATATTGACCAATTAATTACCTGGTAGCAGCCTGTCACTGCTGTGTGTCTGTGTACCAATTGTCTTCACTTAAACTTACAAAATGTTTTAACTGATAGCATAATAATTTAGAAATAACAAAGTACTAGAATCTATGCAGGGCACTGCTTCATGTCTTGAACTCTCTCTAGCCTGAACAATCACAATTTAGGAGTTTGTTAAAGGCATAGTCATAGGGGGAGATTCAATTTAACGCAATGTTCCTCTGGAGACACCCCGAGACAATGTCCGACTTAAAATATTTGCTCATATTTCCTAGCGTCCCATAGAGGTGTGAATAAAAGTGATAGGAGATTTCTTACCGTAATAGATGGCAATAGGCACAGCCAAAAGTTGTGATTGGTCCAGGCGCCCTTCGCGCTGATATTGAATATCTCCCCATGGTGTGGACTCCAGCAATTATCTGATTTGTTAACCCCTGTTCTCTTCCTTTTACTATATTTCCTGATAGATAATTCCTTGCACAGTACTTTTATTTTCCCTTCTTGCTACTGAATCAAGTCACATTTTCCATCTTCCACTTGCGGTACAAATGATGATGTACTATTGGCCTTTTCTGGATGACCTTGCAAAGTAATGCTATTTCCATTATTATAATCTTATACAATCTCGAAACAGTGTTACATTTTCTGCCTAATAATTTTGCAGTTCTGTTTAATTTGTAACTTAAAAACAATGGAAAAAACAATGGCGCTACCACCAACAATAAACTAGTGGTAGAAACAAAGATTCCAATTTACAAGCAATATGTAAAGTGACCTTAAATAATGAATACACTTGGTGGTCTTGCATTAATCCTATTGGAGTAATTTTTATGCAAGATCAAAGTACTTAGCTTTATACTTAAGCAAATAATTTTATTTACATTCCAGCTTCAAAATTTAGTGACGTGTGCATAAAGATTAAAAGTAAAATACAATTTTGGGCATGGAGTAAGGGGCTTGCTCTCCTGACAAAATCCTGCTTTAAATCCTTCCTCACACACTGAAGGCACTGTATCTTTACTGCATCCCGCTTGCTAACAGTTACTAGTTACTTGTGTTAACTGGTGTTGTGCCTGGACTACCTGCCGTAGAGGTTACACTGAGAAAAGACCTGTGGCTGTTGCTGAACCTCCTTCCCCGGGAGCAGACACCGCTGACCGCCAATTCTGAAGACCCTGTGCAGTGTTGATCGCAGCTGTCTTCTGCGATGGAGAGTCCCCTGATCGGAGGTCTGGCGGCCTTTATGGGTGCACCTGGTCCCCATTCCATTCCCCTCCTCCTCTGGTATCCGGAGCACTGGGAGGCAGGAAGCGTCCATCTTTCTAAATGACGGAGGGGAGATCCAACGGTGACCGGAGGTGTACACTCATGATCTACTCTGCGACAGTTCTGACTCCCGCTGTTGTGAGCCGCTGCCTGCTGTCTCACTGATTGATCGCTACAGTTGTGTGCGGTGTCTACAGGGACTGTATGCATCTGTGGGTTGGAAGACTGTGCTCCTATTCTCATGCCTCCCTAACTGCCCTCTTTCAATGGGATGTGGGTGTGGAGTTGTGTTGCTCTTTGATACGCCTATGAACTGTTGCACAAATCACTGTATAAATCTCTCAGTCTTTCTTGGTAACCTGCTCCTTGGAGCTGTAACCATGGGGAAAACTAATGCTGCCAACGCGGCTGCCAAACTTGAAAAATATGGTTGTGGTTCCTCTACTTCTACATCTGTGGAGGCTGCTGGAGCCAAGAGAACCCCTGCTGCAATGGCACACTCACCTCCAAATGCTCTGGAAGATTCTTCCTCTATTCAGCAGGTGCTACAAGCCTTCAGAAAAAAGACTCTAGGATCATAATGGGGATGTTCAGGCGCATCTATCTTATTTGTCAAGACATGCAGAAGTTGAGAGAGCGAGTTGGTGAAGCTGAGCAGCGAATATCAACACTAGACAATAATTCACCCATGAAACAGGATATAGTTGAGCTGATTACACAGGTTAACATCTGTAAGCAAAAAGTGTCAGATCTTGAAAGGCGCCTATGTAGAAACAATCTACGCTTCGATGGTCGTCCTGAGAGAGCAGAGGGCCCCAACCCAAAGGCTTTCTTAGAATCCTGGCTGATATCAGTGTTTGTAAAGGAAACCTTTACTGTGCAGTTCACAGTTGAGCGGGCTCACCAACTTCCTCCTCAGCCACCACAGCCAGGAGCCCCAGCTCGGACTTATAGCAAAGCTGTGCTGCGTTATCGTGAGATGCGTTTCCTCGACTGGCTCGGACCAAGGGCCCACTAAAGTATGAAAATCAACCGGTATCCGTCTGTCTTGATTTTGCTCTGGATGTTCAGAAAAGTAGATCCCAGTTTGTGCAGGTGAAGTGGCGCCTTCGAGACCTGCAGCTTACATATGCCATGCGGTTTCCTGCTCGACTGCGTGTGGTCGCTCATGGCGCCACTCGCTACTTTCCTACACCAGAAGAGGCAATGGACTGGCTGAATGGCAGGGCCCACATTGATTCTCTGTGAAATGAAGATCCTTAGATGGAACTGTCGTTCATCACTCAGGTCTAGGGTCAGGAGGACCCTTTAGTCTGGTGTACTAGAAAGTTTTTATTGTTAATCTTGTGAATTATAGCAAGTATCTCTATATATACAGTGTGAGGGCTATATATTGCGGGTCTCCCTTCTGCTGCAAGCTAGAAGTAGATTGCTCTTCGTTAGTTGTAGATTTAGTGGTTTGTGTATGGGAACAAATGTGGCAATGTTTTTTGATGGGTATACAGGGTGGTGATGGGATAGGGAAGGGGTTAGACTGTTTACGTTAGTTCTGATAATACTACTTATTGAAATGTCTTCTATTCCACAAAAAATGCACCTGTTATTATTTCTTGTATTTTCACAATGCTGTAGGCTTATTATATATGTTGATAATTTGCACTTTATGTTTCTATGATGTACTGTTCTCACTACTTTTTTTTTTTTCTTCATATGTCCTGACTGGGAGGGATAGTTAAATGTTATGGACTAAATGATGGGTTCCACTAGGGTGGTGAACGGTGGACTTCGATTCCTTGCCTGGAACGTGCGGGGACTCAATGACAGGGCCAAAAGATCCTTAGTCCTTAAACTAAAATATAATCCTGACTTAGCGTGCCTGGTCGAGATTCATCTGGTGGGGGCCGTGTTTTGGCCCTAAACAAAAAGTCTTGGGTGGGATGGGTTTATCATTCTGTACATTCAACACATTCATGAGGGGTTTCGGTACTGGTTAGAAAAAATGTTACTGTTTGTACTTGAAGAGGTTCAGTTAAACCCATACTGTTGACATGTATTTCTTCGGGCATTAATAGACAATTTCCATTTGTATTATCTGTGTATATCCCCCCGCCTTTCAATTGTGAAGTGTTTAAGAAGGCCTCCAATTTTATTGCGATCTCCCTGCATGTCCCAGTTGTTTGTAAGGAGAGATTTTAATGCCGTCATGGACGCCGTCCTCGATAGGTGGCGGGAGACACCATCAACAATACGTGGGGGTCCTTCCTGTGCCAAATTGGTGGCTGACATGGGGTTTAATTGATATTTGGAGAAGTCGTTTCCAGTACAAAAGCTTTTTTCATGCTACTTTATGTCCCATCACACATTTTCCAGAATTGATTTGGCATTGATTTTTAATTGACATAATTGGTGCAGGAGGTCCGCTATCTCCCTAGGGGCATATCTGATCACTCCCCGATCCTGCTAGCTTCTGCCCTTGTCCCAAATGCTGGTATCCACTTCTAGAAGCTTAATCCATTTTGGCTCACGCTTATGGGTGGCGGGTAGTGACCGAGTGGCTGATTGGGAGGGTTTTTTTCTCCGATAATGTCGCAACAGCCTAACCTCCGGTTCTTTGGGAAGCCTTCAAGGCATTTCTCAGAGGCACCCTGATTAACCATGTGGAAGGTTGTAAATTATTCTCTAGAGCAGAGGAATCAAGATTAGAACAGACCTGTCAGGATTTGGATAGGCTATATCTGACATCCCGACTATCTGCTTATCGGCTGGCCTGGTTGCATGCACAGAAGACATGGACTGACTATTTGATTGATAAATCCAACCTCTGGCTTTTCTTCTCCAGGCATGCTATGTATGCACAGGGGTATAAAAGTGTTAGCCTTATGGCATACTTGACAAGGACGGAACTACAAAATAATACTCTGCCATTACTGATTGGTCGGCCATTACTCATTTTGAGACTCAACATATTGCTATTGTATTCCGAGCTTATTACTCAGAGTTGTATACCTCGAGGGCAGACTATTCCGCTCTTCGATTACCTGACCCGAGTACGCCTCCCTAGGCTTCCTCTGGAGAGTGTGGACTATCTTGAAGGCCCTATCACTGTAGAGGATATTGAGGTGGCTATAGCATCTTTTCCGTCTACTAAAGCTCCAGGGGTTAATGGGCTGCCCATAGAGGTATACAAAAAGATTGCTGGCTTCTTTATTCCCACACTATTGGATAAATATTATGAGTTCTTCGATGCAGCCGCTCTACAGTTTTCCATGTCCGAGGCGATTATAGTTGTTGTTCCTAAGCCCGGTAAGGACCCGCTACTACCAGAGTCCTATAGGCCCCATCTCCCTACTAACAACGGATGTTAAGATTCTTGCTAAAATACTCGCTATAAGATTAAACACGGTAATTGCCCAGCTGATCGATCCAGACCAGACAGGCTGTCTGGGAAATCTACAGCCATTAATCTTAGATGTTTGTTTACCCATTTACAGATGACGGGGACATGGGAGGGATGCATTGGTTGAATCCTTAGATGCGGCCAAGGCATTCGATTCTATGGAATGGGAATACTTATGGACCGTTATGAATAACTTTGGCATTGTCCCTAAATTTCCCTCCTGGGTGAAGCTGCTGTGTTCGGCACCTGTGGCTAGAATTAGTATCAATGATCATACTACCCCTTTTTTTTTTTTTTTTTTTTTTGCCATGGGTATGGATACAAGGAAGGGTTGTGTCCTCTCCTCTGCTCTTTTTGCCATTGCTATAGAGCCTTTGGGTTGTTTGATACGGGCACATGCGGACATAGGTGGACTGAGGGCAGGGGACAGGGACGACAAAGTCGCGCTTTATGCCGACGATATGCTACTATTTTTGAAGGACTCTGGGACGTCTCTGACTACCCTTTTGCAGCTTGTGGATGAGTTCGGTGTTTTCTCTGGCCTGAAGATTAACTGGTCCTAGTCTAACATTTTCCCTATTGGTAGTACTTACCGACAGTTACTGGTGGGGCCCACCCGTTACAGTGGACTCTGAAATTTAAATATCTGGGAATCTGGGCCACCAACTCAGTTGCTGACTTTGTGCCACTTAATATAGACCCTGTGACTTTCGGTTCAAGATCTCTATCTGTACAAGACTTTCTTGGTCTATGTCGGGCAGAGTGAATCTCATTAAAATGGTCCTTCAGCCCAAATTCCTGTATCCACTGCACCACTCGCCTATCTACCTCCCAACGGCGCATTTTTTCTCAGATTAACAGGCACTTATACTCTCTGGGAGGGAGAGGTGGGCAAGAATTAGGTTGATCTCATTGTGTCGTTCCCGTGCATCCGGGGGCCTATTCTTGCCAGACTTCAGGGCTTACTACCTTGCCCACACAGTTGACACATATCCGGGGATGGTTGGGAGCTTCCCCGGCTGATGAATCCAGTCCACTTTGCAAGCAGACCCAGTAAATCATTAGACCACCTGTACACGCTCTACTGGGTACTCTGATTACGAGAGCAGTCCTGCCTTTGCTTATACAGGCCTTGATGGTTTGCAATATCATGAGTAAAACAATGAAGACTTCAGGCTTTGGTCCCGACACTCCTCTGTGGGTTAATTCAGCCTTGCCTGAAACCTTTAAGTTGAAGTAATTCCTCCAGAGGCAAGCTGCATGGGGCTGTCTCCCTCGGACAGGTATGTTAACGGTACCCTTATATCTTTTGCTCAATTAGACGGACTTCTCCATACCAAACTGTCTTTTATACTTACCTCCAGCTCGGATATGCTTTACTGGCACAGTTTGGCAGTACTCCCCTTATATTTTAGACCAGACCCCCTCCGCTCGCTTCTTAGGCAGGTGGGTTCCACTAAAACCATATACATACTATATGCTAACATCCTCTCCCTTCTTAATACTATTTAGAGCTGGGGTGTCCAACATTTTAGCTTCCCTGGGCCACATTGGAAGACGACGAGTTGGTTTGGGCTGCACATAAAATACACTAACACTAACGATAGCTGATCATCGAAAAAAACATAGAAAACATAGTTAACATATTAAACTTACTTGGAAATGAAGTTCGTAAGAGTTAGGAAACCTGCAGAATCATGATTAAAGCAGTAGTCCCATTTGCAGCCCCTTAGTGGGGTTCGGGGAATTAAATGCCAAAAACTTTTTTTTACCTCTCTTTCTGAACCCATGAATCATTTTTTTTATTGACCAGTTTGAAATGGTCACCGATATAGGTAGCATCAGGAGGACTAATAGAAATCTACAGAGATTTAAAGATAGGGTGGTGGGAAAAATGGCTCATGGAGCAGCCTCCGATGAGGGTAACAGTGGGTGAAATTTTCACCCTACTCAGCACTGCACATTTAAAATGGTTTAAAATATTAAAAATACAATTCTCAATATTTATATATTCGATACATACAGAGAACACAGCTAGTTCATAATTGCAAGTCCAAATTCAGAGTAACAACAATAAGATACTGGATAATCTTTCACTGCTGCTGACAGTTTGCACGGGTGACTCCTCTGTGCTGCGCTACGCAATGGATGTCTGGTGTGATGATGTCACCCCTGACATTTACTGCGAGCGCCACATGGAGGAGGAGACCAGGGAGGGAGGGAGGGAGCCGGAGCGCCAGCTGACGTGACCGCAAGGTAAGTATTTTTTTTTTTTTTGCAGGATTTTTTTTTTTCAGCACTGCCCCCTTGCCACAACCAAAACTCCTGCTGGGCCACATTTACAGGCATGCTGGGCCGCGGGTTGGACAACCATGATTTAGAGGGATTATGCTTGAGCTGGGAGATGGATCTGGGGCTTGTCACTGATGAGAATTGGATCTCTATGTTGGACAGTGTCAGAGAAGCTACCTCCTGTACCCGCTGTAGACAAATTCAGCTATATCTCTTGCACAGGGTATACTACTCTACACAGTTTGCTCCAGATGGGTGCCAGGTTGGATGCCGTTTGGCCGAAATGTAGGAGTGGCCCTCCTACCTTCTGGCATCTGAGCAAGAGCCTGTCGGGTAACACCATCGGTGTGTTCCTGTCTGATTATGCAGTGTTGGATTTCTCTGAATCGTTATTAAGACTACCACTAGGCTGTGAGACATGAAAGGTTTATGTATGAATCTGAAAATGCTATGCCAAGTTACTATAAGCTATGGGTTAGTTGGGCAAAGTCAAGATATATAGTGCAGTCCCTGGTTGCTGATTTTGATCCTGGATGAGAATCTCTCTACTCATTATATTCGCCCTTCCACAAATTAGAAGCCTAACTCTTAGTTGTTGCTGACAAGAGACACTTATCTGTGGATAGCAGTCTAGTTTGCATTGCTTGTGTTATATTACTTTTTATGTGCATTTACTAAATGTGGTTTCAAATGTATATTGGAACTAGGTTTTGTTTTTGTTTATTTTTGTGTTCTTGCACTGTTTAAAAATGTAATAAAAATAATTGATTTAAAAAAATAAAAATAAAATACAATTGCAGAAAAAAAATATTAGATTTTAAAAAACTTGACTTCCTTTAAAGTGTGTGTTAACACATATGCACAAACTGGTGCTGTGCTCGGGAGTCCCTTCTATAAGCAAAATCGGTTATCAACTTAATACTGACCCTATTGTGTAACACTCTTTGCTCCAACCACTCTTGTATCTTGCTTGGTTTGGTTTCTCCTTTTATTTATTTCTAATTCCCTTTAATAGTGCCGTTCTCCAATATGACCCATAAGAGAGACTTCTCTAGTCTGTTTTGCAACTATTTAAATTTTATTATAGCAATGTAAACTGCGCTTCAACATAAGCTTGAAAAAAACAAAAAAAAACCCACTTGTAAATGAACACTTGAAAAATCGCCACATGTAAAGTCAGTTTACAACCAGACATCCAGGTAAGGATATGAGTAGCAAGTTACGATTGATCTTCATTCCCGGGAAACTGCTGACTAATGCAATCTTGGTACTGGGAACGGCTTTAGAACTCAATCCACCAATGCACTTCCAATGGAAGTTCTTTCGGATTTTTCACGTGTTCCTTTACAAGTGTTTTTGTAATTCATTAGGGATTTTTGATGGAATCCTAGGAAAAGTCAGACAGCAACCAGCGAGGAGTTATTCATACAAGAGTGCATATTGTTTAGAGACATATGCAGGCAGAGCTTTTAAAATGGAAACAAAGTGACACTTTTTTCAATATAAATGAAGTTGAGTTTTATTGACATCAAATATAATTTTGTTCACTTTTGCACAGTTTAAGAAACAATACTTTTACAAAAAATAATCTTGTTGACACATGAGAAAAAATATTCAACAGTTACATTTGTAGAAACCCATTACCTAGATTAGAAAAATATTTTAAATGGCTTGACATGCAGTTACTGGTCCCAAAAAAAGAAAAAAATTTTTTTTTATTTCTTTTTTTTTTTTTTACACTTACACTTCACAAATTCAAAACCGTTGATCTGTAAATGGCAATGTAACAGACTGACCTTTAAAAATACATAACCGCACAGACAAAAGTGTTAGAAAGAAGACAGGAAGGAGTCTTGTACAGATCTGTAGTGAAAATACTATTGTCAGGCACATATTGTGATACAAGGGATTTTCAGTATTCTAAAATATTTATCTAGAAATGTGCAAGGTTCAAGGTAATGTCTGTAAACGATGGTGCTTTGTAATTGTGTCACCAGATTAATGTGTAAAATTGGTGTATAGTTGAGTGCTATAGTATCTGGTGATACTTTTATTTGGCCTAGGAGTTACATTTTTGAAGACCATAAAGGTAATTTGCAAAAGTGCAGCGCATGTGCCCGATCTTATGTAATGTGCAAGTTTTCTCATAAAGCTGGTTACATGAGTGCAGTACCTTCCACATTGTATTGGGAAGAGCTTGACAGTGTGGGGGTATTCATAACTAAGGCAGGCTAGGCCCCCTCGTGGCGGTTTTCAGACCTAAATGTGGACCCTAGTGCACTTTTTTTTTTTTTTTTTTTTTTATATGCCACATACAAAATATTTTGCAGGACACAGTATTTAAATAGGGACTAAGGTTGATCGTGTGCATTTATGCAAATGTGCCACTGAGAGGCAGGAGACCACACAAGGTCTCCCCCCTCCTAGGTGATGGTGGACACCATCCCTCAGCCTATACTTTCAACAGGGATGCTAGGTGCACTTTTAGGTATCGGCTATACTACGAATGCATTTGTGTGTTTAAAAACCAAAAAAATGAAGACCTATATGAGGTGAAACGTTGCAATGAAAGATGGGGGTGGTACTAAAGCACCATTAGGGGGAGGGGGGGTGTATGCCCTAATTTACTAAGACAGAGGTAGGCAACCTGCGGCTCTCCAGGTGTTGTGAAACTACAAGTCCCAGCATGCTTTGCCAGTAGTTAACCAGCAGATGGGTGGCAAGGCATGCTAGGATTTGTAGTTTCACAACACCTGGAGAGCCCCAGGTTGCCTACCCCTGGGCTAAGGGAACTACTCATGCACTTGCTGGTTGAACAATAAAAGGTATTAATTAACCTCACCATCCAAGAAAGCATGGCAACCCCATGAGGTTTCTAAAATTACAATTTTAAATTTTAATGTTAAAACAGTGGTTAAAAATCTGATTATTTATTTGGTGTTTTCTGTTCGCTATTAAAGGGTTTATCGACCTTTTAGAGAACCCAAACTATTTAGAAACAACAATGTACATCCCCAACCCCCATTTACATCTCTTACCACCTCGTGGCTGTTACAGTTTGACTGGCAGGGCAAAGTAGTGAGTGTTTAGTATGTGATTTCATACTTCAACTTAAAAAAAAAAGTAAAACCTTCTTTTTTCTTATGCTGCACCTTAATTTAGACAGGGGTACCCAAATTAATATAGCCAAAATCCAATTAGTGCCTACTGAAAATAACGACAATATTCCTTATTCTATAGCTATTAAAATGAATGAACTAAAACATTTCCCATCCATACTCTGTTCACTAATACCTTTTTGTTGTTAAACATTTATATTTGGTTTTATCATTTCTGTAATATCTTGGTGATGGCCCACTGTAAGGTTGTGGTGTCTATGGACAACAGTCCAGGACAAAACTAATAGTATACTATAGATAATTGTACAAAATGGCAAGAAAATGGGCATTATAGCAGAAAAATAAATACAATTATTACAAACATAGTCTTAAATTTGGAGAGTCACAACACCAGTCAATGATCTAGAACTGTCCAATCACAAACTGCGGCTTCTGGAAAGCTCCATCAGTCTAAACTGAGAAACGGACAGAGAAGGCAGCTTGAGGAACCTTAGTGCAAGATAGAGATTGTCTAATCTTTCTAATTTTCTTAGCATCAAAATTGCAATTTCACTCCTTGTCCTCAGTCACTTCTTATCCTTTTGGAAGCACTGGAGGTGATGGCAGACCTTTGGACCGTTTATATTACACATTAAAACAGTACAGAATTAAAGTTTAATTACCACATATAATGTTAAGATTCAGCAGCAACTTACTCAGCAAAGACTGAGATTTCAGAGGTATCGACAGATGTATGTTGTTAATACAGATCTTTTCAAGTGTTTGCTTTTCACTTTAGAGGAGCTATTATCTACTCACAATGAAGGCAGCCATTTTATGTGCTGAACCAATGTTCAGCAATTCATTAAGAAAGAGGCATAATGTGATGCGCTAATTCCTAGTGCATTAGTAGGCTGAGCATTGGTTCAGACCAGAAAATGGCTGCCACCAATATGTGTAAGTGATTGGTACATTGTTTTTTGATCATTGAGGCATGGTTGAGGACTTTTTGTGGTAAATAAAAGATAATAATAATGGTTGTCTACTACAACATTAGCTCATAGGACAGAACAGGTACAATATAAGACTGACACAGATATCAGGTTGTTTGGCATATTGTGGTAATAAATTCAACACTGCATTTAGCATTTACACAGTTGAAACACTTGTGTGACAGGGGAACATTTCTAATTTTCAAAGTGAATGTAATCTGCCCAAAGCATGACATACACCATTTCTCCATTGTTTTTCCAGCCCCTTTATATTGATATTATGAGCTTTTTTTTTTTTTATCTCAAATGGATATTGATTAATATATATGCCTGTATTTTCAGCAATGTTTTAATGTTCTGTAGGATATGGAGCCTTTCCTCCTTTATTTGAACCTAAGTAATTACCGTTCATTCATTTGGTCACTGTCATTAGTCTAGAACGTTCTAAAAATAAATTAACAGTAAAATAAAATATGCTAGTGTTCTTCCTTATGTAACTTTATAATTAACGTGGAAGTATATACATTAAAGTATATACATGTGTTTCCCTCATTCAAGATTGTTATATCACCATTTGGTCCTATGTAAGTCCCTGAAACAGATAAAAATGCAAAATATCATACACTACAATACTATACAAAATAGGTGTTTGAAGAACTTTTGGAATTTGAGTTTTGTTTTCTAGTGATCTTGAATTGCTGTCACCTTCCTGTCATGTGCAGCACAAGGCTCTGGCAGTGGTACTGACATATTAGGTGACGTGTACAATGGAGCCACAAAGCGGAATAGCACCTTTGTTTTTACTTTTGTGTGCTGTGTAAGCCAAGATCTTGACATTTGCAGAGGGTTACAGAATATTTCTGGATGAAGGATTGATCAGGGCATTCTATAAACATCATGAGCTGATTGCAAAAGTACAGAAGAAGCAGGTTAAAACAACACAAATAAGATTTCATATGGGAGCACGATCAAATATTGTTGGCATTAAGATACAAGCTGTAAGGTGTTCCTAAATTTAAACTCTGGTGCAAAGGTTTGCACAGAACAAAAGGCGGAGGTGTCATTAATTATCCGCTATTTCCTATGTGCTGATATTTGTACATCCTCATTCAAAAAGCACCAAGGTCATGTATGGTGCAAGTATCACTATAATATTATATACTCAAGAGCTATGACCCCGTTCCTTTCTCAAGTTAATATATTGAATGTCAAAAAAAGTAGGTGGTTGTAGGTAACTCAGGAAAAGTTTAATCAGAGGAGTGCAAATGGGGAAGTGAGTGGTGCTGCCATCTGCCAGTGTACAAGTGCAGGAGAAACACGGTGTACAGAGAGCTGTAGGTGTGCAAAAGGGATATTTTATGGATGTTGGTGGTTGAGTACTGCATACAAAAGTATGCTCAATGGAACTTAGAGATGCCCAATTTTACCGCTCCGCTGTATATATATAACATCCACTGACTTCTATCAAACAGAAATATCAAAAAAAGGGTGATATGTGAGAAATGAGCACAGTCACTGACATACGTGTGTCATGGTGAAACTAAAACATTACCTTTATGTTCAGATCACAGCTAATGTACTTTTCAAAAGCTTTACACCACCGGATCTGTCTAATTTGGCCACACATGGACTAAATTGCTCAGATGTGATTATTCGGGAATAAGATGGGACCGTGTTGGAAGTCCTGAGCAGTGAGCCGATAACTAATAGACATTCAGAGTGTAGCTATCGTCCAACCCGATTTTTTAGTAATGTTCATAAAGCTTTTGATTTGGCAGGTTAAGAAAACTGAATATATCATCTGTGTTACCTTCCCCATTAGACAGTCTACTGCTGAACTGCAATGTAAGAAACAGAAGTGAAGTGAGATAGTTCTAACTGATAGACGTAGCACTAGTAAGAGTGTAACTTATACACAATATGTGTCGCATCCTTATACTGTACACACAGTAGCGGTGGCTGGGTGATGTATGTGACAGTATACACAGGACAAAGTCAGTATTAGAGGCAATACTGGGAATAAAACACAGACACATCTGTCAGACAAAGCAAACAACAAATAAACACCTAAACAATTATATGATGGTGTAAAAGCACTCGATCTCTGGAGTTTTAAAACTGCATTGTCTGCATGCATGTCTAACACATCGGTGATCATTTACACCCAATACTGACAAACAATGCACGTTAGGAAAGCCTAATACCGGTATTACACACACACACACACAGGAGAAGTAGTACGTTATGTGGAATGTGAAGTACGTGACAGTGACACACTGCCTACAAGAAGGATCCAGGCCACGACACGATTGTTAGTACCACTCTTCCTTTCAGTTCCTTCAGCATCCTTACTAGCAGGTTATAAGGTATCCCAGATGTGCATCTCCCATTCACAGCCAGGAGAATGTCGCCGCACCTGGAGGGAAGACAGAGCGCATTATAGGTCATGTTTCAAGGTCAACTACTTAATGACGGGGTTTCCTAGCTTTATGACCCAGCCACATTTTGTTAATTACTTTATGTACCAAAGTCAATTTTAGACACATACATTTTGTTTTAGTGGCAGATGTGGAATAAATATCTTATTTTGTTTTTTTTTATCTGAAATGAATTATAGTCAAAGTGTATATAATAAAATACAAAAAAAGCACAATTATAGGTAACACCGCCCAGGTCAGTTTTCTTCTCCCAATTATTATTATTATAGAGAGCATTTGTAGGGACAGCATTTGTAAGTATTCTTTACAGCAGGAATACACTCAGGGCTGTATTTACCATATAGACTATCTAGGCAGATGCCTTAAAATGGATCGGTCATTTGCACACAGCGCAGGTTTCCACTTGTGCATCCACCATGCTTACTCTCCTGTAAAGTCTTAGAGACTTACGCTATCTGATGCTGCGAATCCCGAAATTGTGCAGTTAGGGGCGGAGCTATGATGATGTAAAACGCGTGGCCATCCCTCAGGTATATCTTCCCTCTGGGATCTCCTGGAGGGGACATCTTAAAAGTTGACAACTATATTTTTGTGGACCAAAATATCCATGGGAATACAGGTTATGAATTCCCTAGGAACTAGCACCTGCTGAATATTAGGCAGACAAAGTGTCACACCTATATGCTGTATGGAGAGGGTATGGGATTTTTTAAAAAAATGTCAAAGTAAAAAATAAAAGAAAGCTGTAGGATTGCTCTTAAAATCAGTATAAGATTAAGACAATATATTTCACCATACACAGAGCAATCACATTAAACAATGGATGAATTCATACAGTGGCACACATGCTCACAATGCCTGGCTTGCTGCAAGTACATGGGGACAGCTGTTCTATGTTATTGTATCTGATATCACTTTCAATGACATGCAAAAAGCTAGTACAATCAATTACCTGATCCTTCCATCATTGTATGCGGGGGTGCCCTCTAGTATGGACTTAATAAAGAATGGCTTGTTCCGGTTGCAATCCTCAGAACCTCCCACAATGCTAAATCCCAGGCTCCCCGCTGTATTCCTCCTCAGCACAATTTCTCTGCAGCTGTATAAATACCTAAAACACAAAGACATGGAAGTGTTTTTTCATCTCCTAATCATCTGGAACCCTTCTCTATTGTGTCACTGTTTTGTTTGGAACATATCACACTTTTTCTTCTAGCAACTGTGTCTTCAAGTATTTGATTCATCACCATCACCTTTTTTTCTGATAGGGTAGGTAAGAAACAGCTACAAATAAGAGGGTGCATGTTTATGGGGGAGGGGACAAATTCCTCTTTTAGAAAGAATTGTTGGGAGACAGGTGGGTGAGGTGCTGCATGCAGCCCTCAGAGGGCTCCATTATTTCCCCTCTTTGGTACTGGTCTACTAATATCACAGAGCGAGCGCAGTGTAGTCAGTTTATGCAACAGGTCAGTCAGTGATTGGACGGTGAGGTTACAGAGTGTGCTCAGTGCAGTCACACAGTTTATGCAGCAGGTCAGTCAATGATTGGATGTCACAGAGTGTGCTCAGTGCAGTCACACAGTTTATGCAGCAGGTCAGTCAGTGATTGGATGTCACAGAGTGTGCTCAGTGCAGTCACACAGTTTATTCAGCAGGTCAGTCAGTGATTGGATGTCACAGAGTGTGCTTAGTGCAGTCACACAGGACCTCACTAAGTAACCTGCTACATAAACTATCGCCAGTTGGATAGGTTAACTAATTGCTTGGGCTGTAATGCACAGCTAAAGACCATTTGTGAGCCCCTGAAAAAGATCAGCCTCCAGTGGAATAGTAGTTTACACACACAACTGCTAGCGGGGAACAAGTGTAACTATACTCTGAAGTCAAGTAAGAATATTAGGACATAAGTATGAGCATATACATCTACAATCAATATAAATATTTGCATACATTTTTTTATTTTTAGGATATTGCAAGTAGCACAAGGTTGACCACTGAGAAGAATGAAAATTAATAAAATCATAACACCAACAACAAAAAAGCATACTTGTTGCCTTTACACAGTAGAGATCATATAACCACTAAATGTCTGTACAGTACAGATCTAGCTTTAGATCTGGCACAAGGTTTGCGGAGCAATACAGAGGTGTTAGCAGGGGGAGCAGATATTTGTATGGGCTGAGGGGAGGAGTTGGACAGAGTCAGGCCATTCCTTGCACAGTATGAAGAAGGTGCATTAGTGGGCCTAGCTTCACCAAGCAGAGCAGAATCACGTTTTCCTTTTACAGAGCAAGATTATTAAAATAAGGCGAGTGTATCTTAGGGGCATTGCTTGCTGTACAGAGGGGAACACAGCAATTTCCACTCCGCAAAATTACTTGAATTTTGCACCAGCCTAAAGCTGGTGGGTCTTCAGCACTTGTCTTATAGTTGAAATGAGACCAGAGCCAGATTAAAAACCCCAAAAATATTAAAAACAAGCTAGGGGTAGTCTGGGCCCTAGGTGGGAGCCTACATTGCCTAATGGATGATGCAGCTCTGAATGGGACCCCTGCTACGCCTCCATGTTACACTTCAGGGGAAAAGCACATCTCTATGTACATTTCCAGCACTCAAACTAATCACTTGAAGGAAGTGACATCTATATTACATGTGGCATTTTACAGTGTTTGAAGATTTTTGTTAAAGTCATACATGCGGCTAAACCAAGCAACTTTCTATGGTGGCGCGGTGGTTAGTATTGCAGCCTCACTTCAACCAGGGCACTCTGTGTGGAGTTTGTATGCTCTCCCAGTGTTTGCATATGTCTCCTCCCAAAATCCAAAACTGATTAATTGACTGCAATATGGACCCTGGTCTGTGTGCGATATGAAATTTAGAGTATAAGTTCCAATGGGGTAAGGACTGATGTGAATGATCCACATGCTCTGTACAGCGCTGTGTGTTTGGTAGACACTATATAAATAAGGTAATAATTATATATAATTATACAAATTTATTTTTTATATAAATAAAAAATAAATAGAAAATAATCATTTTAGGAGAAAACCTTTTAATGAAAGGAGTTTAACTATAATGGTTGGAGGTTGGCCTTTGGATATGACGGTTGCAGTTTTGCACAATGCCCCTAGAGATTTTTCCGTAGGTGTCCCCAGAGAGCAGAGGGTAGGTGGCCACCTTAATGTGCACTGGTCAGCCCATCCAGATGCATCCAAGTCCAGTGAAGACAGCTATTTTGTACCTCGTTGTTGTTTGGCTGCAGTAAGGCTTACGGAGAGTCCGCTATGCCACAGTCTGAGCATTTAAAAAGCAATGCAGGCTCAATAACTCAATACTGCCAATAAAATGCTACAAAACCATAATATTAAAGCAGTTATCAACCTAAAGTTTAAAATTAAGTTTATCTTTTTATATGCAAAGTATGCCCCCTCTGCAGCCAGGCACACTGCCCTCTCTCTCGCTGTCCCCTCCTTTGCCCTCTGTCACACTGTCCCCCTCCTCCTCTGCCCTCTGTCACGCTGTCCCCCTCCTCCTCTGCCCTCTCTCATGCTGTCCCCCTCCTCCTCTGCCCTCTCTCATGCTGCCCCCCTCCTCCTCTGCCCTCTCTCACGCTGTCCCCCTCCTCTGCCCTCTCTCACGCTGTCCCCCTCCTCTGCCCTCTCTCACGCTGTCCCCCTCCTCTGCACGCTGTCCCCCTCTGCTGTCACGATCCCTCTCACTCTGCCCCGCGCCAGCCATAGCAAAAAGAAAGAACACAAAAACTTACCAATCGGCGTGGCGCCGGGACCCAGCATCCTCCTCTCCCCTGCAGCTGTCACTGACGTCGATATTCAGTGACAGCTGCGGGAGATAGGTGGATGCTGGGTCCTGCCGCCGCGCGGATTGGTAAGTTTTTGTGTACTTTCTTTTTTTCTATGTCTGGCCCGCGGCACCCCTGGGAGCCGCGGCGCACACTTTGGGAACCGCCGTATTAGACTAATTATAAATATATTTTTAAATATATGTCGTGCTCCTGCCCATAAAGATTTACAATGGATGTATGTTGTAGGTCACCACATGAAAGGAAGTGTCCTGTACCTGGACTTCCAATTCTTGTTTGGTTGCTAGGGGCACATCTGCCTGGTAACCTGAGTGCTTCCTAGAGAGGAGGTGCCCTGACTATGCCCTGACTACAGGACAAAGCGGGTGACCGGGAGGGTGAGGACACGTAACTCTGCATCAGTGTTCAACACATTTGGAAATTAAATTTTTAAGTGGTCAACCCCTTTCAGTACAACAGTGCAGTGTAGATCCCTGCATCTGATGTATTTAACATATTCATATATGCTTCCAGTGAAAATGTTCCATTCTTATCTCAGTTATCACTTCAGAAACATTCAATTACCTGACATTTTTCAAAAACCCAAATTGCTATTATAGACTGTGCGTTGTAATATAGTTTATGTATTAAACTGACATTTCCAGGCAAGATGCCCCTGCTATGTATCTGAAGAGAAGCTGTCAAATATCTTTTTAATAGTGACTAACATAGTATTTTTCTATTCACTGGGGATAGAGCACAGAAACACCACTGCTTGCTGTATGTAAATGACGACATGCATGTTTAGTTATACTACTAGATGGCAGCCTTGAGTTATCATTAGAGAACAGAGAAGGAGCTCCATCAGAGCCTACCCCCGCCATCATACTGGATATATCATCTCTACAGGTGGACTCAGAACATAGAAGTGCTCATTCACTAAATGTTCATCACAAACTGCAGTAGAATCATCATCTTCACCAGGTAAAAAAAAAAAAGTTAGGTATCAAGACCCGAAAATTTATAATGTCATTGGACAGTGTTACATGCAAATCTAAAGACTTGCATATACCATAAAATGTGAGACGTAAATATATTCAGTTCATTTTATTGGTCTAAAACATATGTGCAGCAGCCAGTAGACTGGTTATTTATGGTTACCGGGCACACTGTTCTACTTCAGACAGCAGCAATGCATTTTACCATCTACATAATATGTATTTTACATATGCAATCTGTTAGGACTTTAAGGCATGACAAGGAGCCTGACCTCCTGTGGTCTTAATCAATTAGTGTTACTACAATCACACACATATCATGCTACTTACATTCCTGATACTTCTCAGAATCACCTACATCTACAATATATTGTGTGCATTAGAGATAACCAGGACCAGGGATGCCAAGGAAAAAGTTAATATATGGCACATGTGAGATTATTCTTTTTCAGCTACTTTTGTTTGCACCTTTCTCTACAAGTTCCAGGTACAAATCGAGGACACAATCCTATTAAAAATATATATATACTGTATATATTTACACTTAGTGGTCAAAGTAGACATTTCTAAGTGGCGGTATGGAAATGTAGTGGGAATGTGAGTGGAATTTGATAGTTTTACCATGAAGGCCGTAGCAGAAGTTGCGGTATGACATACCACCGTATTCACCCCATCATCTTTAATAAGGCAGTGTATACCCCAAAAATGTATTTCTTTATTTGTGCCGTGTACAGTAAGGTGCAAACTGGACATATTTTGGGCTGTCTTCCTGTGCAGTCCATGAGTTACGGCCTTCTCTTTATCTGCCCTCTATCATTGTTTCAGAGACTCCAGGACACCCCAACAATATCAAAGTATGACCCAAAGGACATAAGACCTGTCCCCTGTCAGTCGTCCCTGCCCCCAAGTTCCTGGGGAGATGTGAATGGGTTAGGAGAATATAAGGGTACAAGTTAACCCGTGCATGATACTCATGCATTCTAGTCAAATCAAGCTACTTAAGGTGTTAAAAAAGTTCATGTCATGCATTTGGGCCATAGCCCAGGCCTCAACCACCAACCACTCCCCACTGTCACCCCCAGCAACCACCAACCACTCCCCACTGTCACTTCTCCTTCAAGAAATATATATATATATTTTTAAATCTTTATAAACACTTTTAACAATTAACAAATTAAATTAACAAATTAAAAACATCTTAGTATACCAAATTTCAGCCCTTTTTGAATTTTTTTTCCACACACACTAAGAATTTAGTAGGTCAGTGTATAACTCCGCCCAGCAGGTGGCGCTGCAGCTTGGTTTTATTTTTTACACACACAGACAGACTAACACACGCCACTAGACATTTATATTATAAATTATGGGACAAAGGCAAAAATAATAGCTCTGTAAACAAGCTAGACAAAGGACAACAAATTGATAGAAAATATATGCAACAGGAAGATTATAAATCGATCTTGTAATACTGTATTAAACTACCTTTAAACAATGAAACTACCATTAGGAATAATGGATATTTTAAGAAATAAACATGAGTATTTTATATATGATGTGGTTAATTAGTGAAACATTGGAATGTATTGTTTTTATATTCTATTTCTAAGTTATTTTAATGGATGATTGTTACCTCCAGCAGTCCTGTAACAATATTCTGACCCTGAGAGGAACATGGTCCAATAACATAACATTCAACAAGACCCCAGTAAACCACAACTCCCACTAAGACCTCAGTATAATATAACTCCCACCAAGTCCCCAGTATAACAAACCATACCAAGTCCCCAATGTGACATAACCCCCACCAAGACCCCAGTATAACCATAACCCCCACCAAGACCCCAGTATAACCATAACCCCCACCAAGACCTCAGTATAACCATTACCCCCACCAAGACCTCAGTATAACCATAACCCCCACCAAGACCCCAGTATAACCATAACCCCCACCAAGACCTCAGTATAACCATAACTCCCACCAAGACCCCAGTATAACCATAACCCCCACCAAGAACTCAGTATCATATAACCCCCACCAAGAACTCAGTATAACCATAACCCCCACCAAGAACTCAGTATCACATAACCCCCACCAGGGCCCCAGTATAACTATAACCCCCACTAAGACCTCAGTATAACCATAACCCCCACCAAGAACTCAGTATCATATAACCCCCACCAAGACCTCAGTATAACCATAACCCCCACCAAGAACCCAGTATAACTATAACCTACACCAAGACCTCAGTATAACCATAACCCCCACCAAGAACTCAGTATCACATAACCCCCACCAGGGCCCCAGTAAAATACCTTTTATTAGCTGCAGTTTCCTTTTTTGAAATAATCATCAAGACGTTAAAAATCTTTAATTATTTTCAAATATCAGAGTACATCAGAAATGTCAACATTTTACACTAGCCAATTCAGATTTATACGTGTTATCCATTGTATATGGTTGTTTTGTATATTAATAACTACAGTTAGGTCTATAGTGGATACAGAAGTTGACAATAAGTCCCAACAATCTTGATGTGCATAAATGTGCTGAATGCCATGGAAATATCATCTATAGTGAAAATGGCTATAGTTAATCATAATGACTTGTGACAGCTTGTTGACTACAGAAGGTTTTTCTATCCCCACCATCTGGAGGCTAGGAGGTATTACAAAAATAGAATGTCTGGTACACAAAGTAGACAAACGACCATTGACTTTTATTGAAACAATAGAAAAATATTCGGTATATCCTGTCACGAGCCGCGGCGATACGCCGCATCCTGGAGTGAACTAGCAGCCGGGCGAATGCCTTAGTTTCTATATTCTATTATCCTTGTAGCATAGATGTAGGAGGGTGTAGGGACATCCTCCAACACCAGGCGGAGCTCTCATATGATTTAAACTGGTTCATTTATATTTTTATACATGCTGCCTGGTTTCTGTTATTACCTATGCTAGTTCTAGCTAGTGATTAATTAGCTGCCTCCTGAGGCGGATTGTCAGCCCTGTCCTCCTCTGTCCTGATTGGCTCTTAGTACTATTTAAGGCAGTGAGGTCTGAGCCTCACTGCCGGTTATAGTGTCCTGTTCCAGTATTGCTGCCTGCTACTTTGTTCCTGTGTTTGGTGTTTAACCTGAGATTGATTACCCGTGTATGACCCTTGCCTGTTCCTGGACTCTGAACCTGTGCTTCTGACCCTGATCTATTGGCCTGAACCCGGATTCTGAACCTCTGCTAGTGACCCTGATCTTACGCCTGTCCCTGGATCCTGAGCCTGTGCCTGTGCCTGTGATCTTGGCCTTTCTGCCTATACCTGACATTTCCTCTGGTGCCCTGCCCAGTCCGCTGACATTTGGCCTGTCGCTACTCCGTGTGCAACCTCCTATACCTGTGCGCTGCCGTGTAAGCATAAACTCATACTACTATGAGCATAAGACCTAGGGGCATCTGAGAACCTGTGAGCACAACCAGTCTCTACGGGAAAGGCGACTGCTAAAGGTGAAGACCTCTTCTACCTGTTCTATGAGTTTATGCCACACTGGTGGCCATAACATATCTGCTGGCATTATTGCAAGCACAACATTACGCTAGTGCAACCATAAGAGTATTTTCAGATCTAGATTGGAATAACCGAATGGACCGCACACTAACCTCCCCTTTAACAAAATCCAAGGCTACCTCAATACACGCGGCATTTACACCTACCCTGTAGCTGGTGCAAGTGATACGGCTAAACAACACATACCTCTGAGATGCCCAGAGCTTAAATCGGATCACTATGCATGCGCTAGACCTTATTCTGTCCTTCAAATCATAGTCAGAAGCAGGGCTGCCATCAGAAACTGTGGGGCCCAGTACTAATTAATCTGACAGGGCCCAGTACTAATTAATCTGACAGGCCCCCCCCTCCCTCTTCGCTGTACATGCCTCCTCCCTCTGCACAGTAAATGCCCCCCTTCCTCAATCACAATAAATGCTCTGCTCACCCCCACTCCCCTATCACAATAAATGCTCTGCTCACCCCCACTCCCCTATCACAATAAATGCTCTGCTCACCCCCTCTCCTTTATCCCAATAAATGCTCTGCTCACCCCCGCTCCACTATCCCAATAAATGCTCTGCTCACCCTCCCCCCCACCCTATCACAATAAATGCTCTGCTCACCACCTCTCCACTATCCCAATAAATGCTCTGCTCACCCCCACACCACTATCCCAATAAATGCTCTGCTCACCCCCGCTCCACTATCCCAATAAATGCTCTGCTCACCCTCCCCCCCACCCTATCACAATAAATGCTCTGCTCACCACCTCTCCACTATCCCAATAAATGCTCTGCTCACCCCCACGCCACTATCCCAATAAATGCTCTGCTCACCCCCGCTCCACTATCCCAATAAATGCTCTGCTCACCCCCGTTCCTCTATCTCAGTAAACGCTCTGCTCACTCCCGCTCCCCTATCCCAATAAATGCTCTGCTCACCCCCCCACACTATCACAATAAATGCTCTGCTCACCCCCCCACCCTATCCCAATAAATGCTCTGCTCACCCCCGCTCCCCTATCACAATAAATGCTCTGCTCACCCCCGCTCCCCTATCAATAAACGCACCTCTCCCGTCACAATAAATGCTGACTCCATGCAATGAAGACATCACCGCGCCATGCACTCCTAGTGACTGGGAGCCACCACATTGCAGAGAATCACAGAGGAAGGCCAATATCAGCTGGAGGGGGGACGACAGACCAGGGAGCCCGGACAGACAAAGGGGTCTGTCCAGTCCCCCTAGTCTGTATGGGCCCCTCACAGATGTATCGGCCGAACCCCCTGATGGCTGCCCTGGTCAGAAGTGTCATTTGCGTTTGGACTTGAACTGCATGCACTTGCGTAAAGTTTGTTTCTGAGCATGCGTAGATTGCGTAGACAATTTCACGCAAGAACAGTATGCAAAGGGATTTACATCCGAAGATGAATCAGGCCCATGAACTTGCATAAGACAACAAGCAGCAAATATACAGTATATATATTTAAAAATGCAATAGCTTGGGCCGTTGCATGGTACTATGTATTCTGTTTATTCCTTGCTATCGTATCTTCTGCACAATCTGTTTATGTTTTGACCCTGTTTTGTGACATGTTTTATTCTTCTGCTGTTGTAAAAAAAAAATGTAATAAAATGTATAATAAATATAATTTTATCAGTTCTATCAATGCTGTTGCTCCAGCTGAGGTTTTCCAGCCAGTAAGGGATAAAAGTATCAGGAACTTAGCTTCCCTATGCAAATCAGACTTCAGCCAAGTGCCGATACAAGTGCAGATCAAGCGGTTTAAACCAAACACCAAGCAGCTGGATCTATGTCCAGGTTGACAAACACACGTGGATCTAGCTCCTATTATCTCAGTAATAGGAAAAAAAATTATTATTTTTTTTTTTTTTATTATTACACACTATATATCATACAGTATATGCACCGAGTAAAGCCACCAGCAGCTTCAGGGGTGAATTCACAATCAACCAATCAGAAGCAGTTAGCTAGTGTTGGTGATTATCATCCATATCATCACAATGTATTTGGTACAGCCCCTAGGCTGGATTAGATAATACAGCTGTTAAAGCATATTTGAGTCTGTAGGGCATATTCAATTGTTTTTTTTCCGCGCCGCGGAAAAACTATTACCGTTAATACGTTAATAGTTAGCTGGATTTCAGCTCGCGGCTCAGGGAGAAAATTACCGTATTAACGTTTTTTCCGCGCACGATTACGGTAATAATGGTAATCGTGTGCGGACCGCGAGATTTTCGCCGTTTCCGCCGAGAATGGAATATGCCCCTGTGTTCAGGTCTGCATCAGCTAACATATCCGCAAACACACCCTTACTGTAATAGGCCTACCCCAGGACACCTCTTTCTACCCAGTCACACATTTTTAGGCACAAGCCGATGCAAGTGTAAATACGTGTAACTTTTTTTGTCAGCACGCGCAGAGTGTAATCATACAATTTACGCTACGCAAACGGACAGATGTTCGACTCTACAGATGGCCTACGGCTACATTGCAGTCTTTTTTGCCATCTGAAATATCTCGATCAGGATTTCATCAGGAACATTTTTGGCCCACATACACTGCAATCTGTACCCAATTAGGTCTAATGCAGCACCTTATTAACACCACTGAAGAAAGCGTTCCTGGTGATGGCTGAGGACAATATCTTATAGTCATGTAAATAAGACAGTATTTATTTTTCTGTCATGCTATGGAACATATATGTTTGTTAATGTTAAAGTATTTTAAAATCTAGAACAGTTCAAATAACTCCCTTATGTCAATGATTACAGACGAAAGCACAATAAAATGTTTCATATTACCTACTCAAAAGCACAAACCTGGCTCATGCAGCACAAGAAACACCATACGTGAGCACTAACGGTCGTAGGACATCCCTATAGTGAAAGAGTTCTTTGTATCATGTAATAGCACACAGAGGGGCTGCGCTGTTGTTTATCCAAGTATAAAGGCTAGCTAGCAATGTACAGATAATAAATGTATCACGTGTATTCAAATCATTCCAACAAA
Organism: Mixophyes fleayi; assembly: GCF_038048845.1. Lineage (NCBI taxonomy): Eukaryota > Metazoa > Chordata > Amphibia > Anura > Limnodynastidae > Mixophyes > Mixophyes fleayi. The sequence continues at coordinate 65,212,209 of NC_134402.1, forward strand.
AACAACAATTAACTTTCCACTCTTATAAATTTGGTACACCATGTTTACAGCCTGGAGACTCTCATAAGTGGCCCCAAAAGGTTCCAGTTAAAGGGGGGGGGGGATGATGAGTTAAAGTTGTGGAGAAATGACTCTCTTTCACTCTGTAATGTGCATCTTGGCAGGAAAACTGAAAGGAATTCCAGATGTGGAATCTGAGGCCTGCAAGGTCACATAAGTTAACACTCAAGGTCACCAGGCACCAGAGTGAGTCAATTACGTTTGGTGATGATAAAATAAAAAGATGACAACTTTTATAAAAGCATACAAGTTTTAGTCAAATTAACTGGGTAGAAACAATGCAATTTAATACTAAATTGCATTTTGTTTCCTTGGTAAAATTTAAACAGTATAATAATAATACTTATACTATCCTCTCATAGAAACCACCACTCACAAGTGCTCCTTTTGGCCTCAAATACCCCTATACATTTTTCCAAAATTGTTCTCCTATTGCAACTGATGTATAGATAGGTAAGGCATACTCTAAACCATTGGCTCCCAAAAGCAAAATCACATTGTCCGTAATTGACGGGGAGGGTCAATACCTGCTCAGTGTTATTCAGTGTAAGGAGTAGTTTATTTCACAGTTGTGTTTTTACTTTTCAGGAAAGTTGAAATTTTGATGTTCAATAATGTCAATCAGGGTGTCTAAATTTTAATAAAAGAATTGTTAACACTTTGTGGGCCTTTATTTGTTTCTATTACAGGTATTGTGGAACTTCATGTTCTATGGCAACTGGCGGCCAGGGGCATGTTGCTACTTGTAGTTCCACAAAGATTCAGAGTTGCCAAGTCCTGTTGATACATGTAGTGCTACCAAAGCTGGGACTCTAGACAGTGGTCCCGATGGTTAACGATCACAATTATATCGACATTCTCAGCCTCAGTGGTGCCAGGAAGAGCCCCCCCCCCCCCCCCCAAGTCTCTAGCCATTTGCTGATCAGGCTGGTGCTGGTTCCCACCATGGCAGTGACCCCACACTGCGGGTTTCCTTGTTATAGTCCAGCCTGTCCACGACTGGTGCTGGGTATCACATTAGTAGGGGACCCCACACTGGTTGACCCCGTTTCAGTGGAATCCAGGCCTGGATGACTAGCGCTGTGATTTGTGGAGGAATGTGGAGGAATGTGGGGGAAGGGTGATTTCGTGTTTTATTTCCATTTACAAGAGTTTCCCATTAATTTCAATAGCCCATTTATTTCAATGGGCTTTCTGCTTGTAGCGCACCCACGGGAAAGCCCATTTAACTGCATGAACCACTCTGAATGGGAAAAGAGGGAGGATTTTTAAAACAAAATTAGTAAAAGCTCCAGTTCTAAACCATTACAAATTGGCAGAATATGTTTGTTTTATGAATAAAATTGCTACTAATTAGATTAGAGAGATTGGACAATTCACAATTTTAATACGGTGATTTTGAAACTGCTGAACAAAATTGCCCTTCGTAGATCCCAGTTGGTGTCTGTGAAATGGTGAGACCTCCTGTTTTCATACACAAACAAATGACCAAAAAATGACATTTCAGAACATTTTGCTCAATATCACTAACAGATTGGATACATTTACATTCTTTCCTTTTAGAACAGGTAATAAATTATATCCGAGGGAGAGATAGTTTAAAATTGTTAAATATGGGTTATTAAAGTTAACCACTATATCCTCATCCTGCCCTCTCCCAGGAAATATAAAATAGCATCTACAGTCGGATGTTTGCATGGATAATTACAGCATTTAGCCTCACTCTCTAGATGTTGATGAATTACAACTCCCAACATCTTTATACCAACCATAAAGCAGAAGAACAGCTGGAAGTGGTCATTTAACCTCCATATCAGAGCTGTTTTGTACAAGACTATTCATTCATTTGAGAGGAATGTGGCCACTGGGTAGCACTGGACTATTGGTTTCGCTAGCTGATTTTCTTTATTTTACAAGCACTATAGCTGGTCTGGCCAACCTGAGGCTCTCCAGGTGCTGTGAAACTACAAGTCCCAGCATGCTTTGTCAGTAGATAGTCAGGTGATAGCTGGCAGAGTATGCTGGGAGTTGTAGTTTCATAAACACCTGGAGAGCAACAGGTTGGCCAGGCCAGCTATGGGATCTACTCCCTTACGTTCAGACCAGACCTTTGACTATATGCACAATGGGATGTGGACGTAAAATTTTACATTATAGGAAATGATAATGTCAGGGATTGTTGGGGGAGGGAGCATGGTGGTGTACATTGAGCCCATCCATCTGTTATTAGTGGCTCCTAGCAAAAACCTGGGGTGCAAATTATCTAAAAACTGTGAGAGCATAGAAATTATTTGAAGAAACCGAGCTCTCTAAAGAAGTGTAGATGCAAGAAAATCAATTAAAATAATTCCAGTCCAAGATGTAAAATAGATCAGGTAGAAGTAGCTGGAATGGGCCAAAATTCCACAGACCTCTAGAAAGGATAAAAAGCCTAAATAATGCAGGCATTTAGTATGAAAATGAAAGTAGGTACTAATAAGAATAGAGAAATGACAGTGTTTATAGTGGTGTATGCAGGGGCAACTATAAAACCCAGCTGTAAGAGGCTTCTGCAGCGTAACAAATAATGAGTTTTAAATGCCACATCATTTTTTTTACCATAAGTACAGAATAATATACAATATAAACATAGTTAGCAGTTGTGAAGCATCACAGGGAAATGCAGTCAGTTTTCCCAAAAATTATACCTTCATTGCCTGTTGTATATTGCATAGTGATACACCACTAGCAATTATATATTACACAGACAGTGTCGGACTGGGGCATGAAGGGCCCACCAGGGGACAGCAATGCTAGGGGCCCACCAGAGGGGGTGTGGCCAACCATCAAAGAGGCGAGACCAGACACTAGAGGGGGAGTGGTCAGCCCACAAAGGACAGCTAGCACAATAGTGTAGTATATAAAGAATGCAGTGTGTATAAAGAGTAGTCTTGATCTGCACCTTAGATTGGGCAGAACAGTCACCAAAAATCGGGATTATCCCACTAGACCAGGCTTGACTAACCTGTGGCACTCCAGGTGTTGTGAAACTACAAGCCTCAGCATGCTTTACCAATATATAGCAGCCTATTGCTGGAAGGGTATGCTGGGACTTGTAGTTTCACAAAACCTGGAGTGCCACAGGTTAGCCAAGCCTGCACTAGACTCAGAACATTTGACAGACTGTCCTACCTGTTCTTGTCACCACCTGTGGCTGCTGGTTTCTTTAGCTGCGGCTTGTCTGGATCCTGGAATGTTGAGGGGTCCTATTTGGAAAAAATAATGGGTACATTTAGAAAATTCCAACCAGCCCCGGCATTAAATCAATAGGACCCACATTTAATACTTAGGACTTCCTCCAGCCCCAACATAAAAGTAATAGTATTCCCATTTAATAAACCTATTTCCCTCCCAACAGACAGCCCCTGCAATAAATTAATCACATTTACAGATAATAAATATACCTATTTCCTGCAACCGTCACTGCCATTAAATAATTCATATTCACATTTAATAAATATACCTCATGCTCCTCAAACTCAGCCCCACATTCAATAGCGCCCAAACCACCCCATCTTAAATTAATAGTCCCCACTATAAAATTAAATTGCCCCATCTTCACCCTACAAAGAAAATAGCACCCATTATTTAGCCACCACCTACCACACACACATTACATTGCCACAAGCCCGTTGTGCCATCACACACACATTACTGCGCCCCTTCATCACCATGATGTGCCTCCTTATAATCACACTGCACCCTCCATGCTGCTTTTGCTCCCCCCTTCTCCTGGCTCCCCTTCACACACTGCCATACTGTCTGTGCTCCCCCTTCACACTGCCATGCTCCCCCTTCACTCTGCCATGCTCCCCCTTCACTCTGCCATGCTCCCCCTTCTCTGTTCCATGCTCCCCCTTCTCTGTTCTATGCTCCTATTTCTGTTCCATGCTCCCCCTTCTCTGTTCTATGCTCCTATTTCTGTTCCATGCTCCCCCTTCTCTGTTCCATGCTCCTATTTCTGTTCCATGCTCCCATTTCTGTTCCATGCTCCCCCTTCTCTGTTCCATGTTCCTATTTCTGTTCCATGCTCCCCCTTCTCTGTTCCATGCTCCTATTTCTGTTCCATGCTCCCCCTTCTCTGTTCCATGCTCCCCCTTCTCTGTTCCATGTTCCCCCTTCTCTGTTCCATACTCCTATTTCTGTTCCATGCTCCCCTATCACTTACCTTTTCTATCTGCTTCTTCCTTTTCTTCTCCTCTGTCTTGCCGGCGCTCCTCACTGAATGTCGGGCGTGATGACGTCACGCCCGGCATTCAGTGCGAACGGAGCCAGCGCTGCGGTCACGTGTTTTTTGTTTTTTTTTCTATTAAAGTTTCTAGCTCCCCCCACCAACGAAGAGGGGAGCGATTCAGGGTCGGGGCCTACCGGTGGATAGTCCGGTCCTCGGCGGGCCAGTCCGACCCTGTACACAGATACCCATATTGCACAGAGATTATTCCTATTTCCATTCATATATTGCACAGAGGTAATTTCCATTCCTATTTTGCAGTTACCGCCCAACTACCAGGTACATATTGTACAGAGATGCCGCTAATTGGCAGCCATAAATAGCACAGCGCTACCCCATTTGCCAGCTATATAGTGAATCATCATATATTGCATAGGACATCATTAATGTTAATGCTCAACCGGCATTGTAAAGCAGTGACAGCAAAGGTGCCAGAAAGCCCATCCATGACCTTTTATCACAAAGCCTCAGAGGCCAACTATTATGTTTAGTTTTCTTGCTGTGCCCATCATTGGAAATCTTTATAATGCACTATGGTTCTTTTAATCAGGGCTTTTCAAATATGTAAGCTATGATATGAGTTATCTGTAATTAAATATTTATTTATTAATATCTGTTTTTAATCAGTAGTGTGACTGGATCACTTATCAATAAATTATGGTATAAAATTATTTAAAGGAAATAGTGCAGGACACTTATTTATAGAATTGCAAATGTACTTATTTTTGATACTGTGTGTATTCTGGTAAAGGAATTATCTTTATTTCTGAGACTAGGGGAGGAAATTTGTTTTTTTTGTTTTAACTTTCCTAGAGGAAATGCATTATTTCTGAGGTATATACCTGCTGCAATAAGCATTTGTTGAGGAAGTCTTTTGTGTATTTTGGTGTAGGGAAATTACTTGTTTGGGGTTTTGTAACTTTACTTTGGGAATTCTCAAGTTAGCAAATGTGAATTCTGCAACTGTCTGAAGAAAGGACCCATGTTAATCTCATGTTAGTTTAATTAGATATGCGAGGGTCCAACACTTGAAGGCACAGAAAGGTTTAATTAGACTTGCTATTAGATTTCATCTGTGTCTAAAACAAGATGCAGGAAACCACATCAAGTTTTAGGATATCACAGATAAGTGTAAATATTGTTAGCTTTGCATTGCATGTAAATCCATATTTGGGTAAACATATTGCATCCTGATACTAAAAATAACTCACACCTCAGGGGGCTGGCTTATACCCTGTGAGGCTGTGTCCAAAACTCTATAAAAAAGCACTGTTTTGTATTGGAAGTTGTTGTTCTTGTTTCATCTGACCTGCTCACTGATACCTTCAATCAGTGTGAGCAAATATACTTATGTTGTGGTAGACTATGGTAAACTAAGATGCTTGTATTAATATTTCTTAGTGTGACACTAAATACACTAAATCCAAGAATCCGTATTGAGATAAGAATCCTAAGAAGTTTAAAATTGGAAGGCTTCAGCCAACCGAATCTCAATCCCGACTTCCCTGTGACTATTTTGCATAGGACATGGTTCTTCTTTTCCTGGTGCTAAAAATAAAATATACATTTTTCTTATATATAGGTTGTTATTGCTTCATATTAATATCTATATTAGGGGTTCATGTATGGCAGTATCGTTTGTTATTAGATCCATTTTTTCCAAATCTTGATATATTGGTACATAGTAATTGTAAAGCCAAGAAAATTGTACACCATTGTCTTGGCTGGGTGATCGGACATGGCACATAGCAAGCTAATACTGATATAATACAATGTCTCTATCCACCTCCCTCTGACCCCTACATTGTTACAGACAAAGCTGTATTTACTACATTTCAGCCCAAAGCACACCAATTCTAACTTCAATGTGACACCCATCCATTTAATCTCCTTTGGAAGCTACAGGGGTTTAACAGAACAACTGCTGCATTCACCGTCAGATCATTGAGTCTGTGAAGTAATGAGACTTCCTTGGTTTTTTAATTAGCTTAGTGGGTAAACGTCTAAGTATTTTGATAGCATCTTGGGTAGCACACCAAGACCACAACAAATTCATGGGGCCCCCCCTCATAGTCAAGCCCCAAAATTTTTTTGCGCCGCCTTACGCAAAAAAATTTAAGTGTATGGTCGTGGCTAGCCAAACAACGTGCAAAAATTTTGGGGGGTGTGGTCATGCATTTGGGGGCGTGGCAAACGTGCCATTGGGGCGTGGCTAACATCAAAACCACTAGGCTCTCAATTCGCCGGAGCGTCACATATGTTCAAGCACTCCTGACTTTCAGGACATCTACCACCACAGTGTAGTATACAAACAATGCAGTGTGTACACAAACAGTTCAGTCTTGGCCTACACCTTACATTGGGCACAACATTCACCAAAAATTGGTATTGTCCCTACTAGAATCACAACATTTCACACACTGTGCTGCTCTCTCCTACCTGTTCTTCTCACTTTCTCCACCTGTGGCTGCTGGTTTCTTTAGTTGTGGCTTGTCCGGATCCAGAAATGTTAAAGGACCTATTTTGAAAAAAAAATGGCTACATTTAGAAAATTACAGCCAGCCCCGGCGTTAAATCAATAGCACCCACGATTAATAATTAGGCCTTCCTCCAGCCCCAACATTAAAATAATACTATTCACATTTAATAAATAAACCTATTTCCCTTCCTGCAAACAGCCCCAGCAATACCTATTTCCCGCAACCATCACTGCCATTAAATAATTCATAGTCACATTTAATAAATAGACCTCATTCTCCCTAAACTCACCCCAAGATTCAATAGCCCCCAAACCACCCTATCTTAAATTAATAGTCCCCACTATTAAATTGCCTCACCATCACCCTACAAACAAAATAGCGCCCATTAATTAGCCGCCACCTACCTCACACTCACTGCATTGCAACAAGCCCCCTGTGCCATCACACACACAATACTGTGCCCCTTCATCACAACTACACTGTGCCCCCTTATGCTCACACTGCGCCCTCCATGCTGCTTTTCCCCCTTCTTTTTTACTTTGTGCCTCTCTCCCACTTTTTTTTTATTCCTCTGTTCCTCTCTCCCACTTTTTTTTCCTCCTCTGTTCCTCTCTCCCACTTTTTTTCCTTCCTCTGTTCCTCTCTCCCACTTTTTTTCCTTCCTCTGTTCCTCTCTCCCACTTTTTTTTCCTCCTCTGTTTCTCTCTCCCCTTTCTTTATAGTACTGTCCCTCTCTGTTTTCCTCCCCTTGCCTCTCCGTTTCTTTACTTACCTTTTGTCAACTTCTTTCCTTTCTTTTCTGCTCTTCTGTCTCCTCTTCTGTCTTCTTTCTTCATGCCGGCTGCGGCGCTCCTCACTGACTGACAGGTGTGACTTGATGACGTCACGCCCGGCAGTCAGTGTGAATGGAGAAGAGGAGAGGAGGGACACGGCGTTGCGCGATCACGTGAGTTTTGGGGGGTTTTTTTTCTTCCAGCTCCCAAGAAACCCAAACCCCTCCCGCGGGAAAAAAAATAAAAAAAGTAAAAAAAAAAATATCGCAAAAGAGAAAATGAAAAAAAAAAAATAAAAAAATAAAATTAGCAGCGAGGGCCCGGGTAAACTGTACCCGCTCCCCCCCCTCTCGGCGACCCTGCCTGCAACCTGTTGTACACCAGATGTCTGACAGGTTACCTGTCTGATCTATATTGCTCACTGTTATGGGTAAAATGATCTAACTCCTGTGCCCTCTGTCACAAGGATATCTGGGTAAAGTTGATGATAATGCCCCCACAATGGTAGAAATATAGCAAATTCCATTCTATTATGTGAAGGGAGAGAAACTGATCTCATATTTATACTGTTTCACAATTATAAGTTAAAATATGATAGTAGGAAATCTCCAGAGAAGTTTCTTAATATCTGGTCCATGTGGACATTCTGATTGGTTACCGTTACTTTTGGATATGCCTCATTGATCATTTTTGGCATGTGTGTTGTGGTTGTTATCTATGAGTTGGCGCATGACAAAATCTATCGGTAACACCCATAGCTGCCTGCTGTCCATGTTACTAATAAATAAAACTCATATCTAGGTGTCTTTATCGACGGTTGTGCAGTGTGTGTAGAAATCAGCAGCTGGAGGGTATTTCTTTAGAAATATTCATGTGATGGACATAAAAGGCAGTAATGGGCAACAGGCAGCCCTCTGAGCCTTCACCTCCGTCCCCAGCTCTTTCCTGCCTTATTGACAGATTTGTTTTTATTGGTGACTCTTGTGAAAAATGTCTGCTGATAAGTTATTACAGATAGGGTCTCTTTGATTAACTGCACTGTTTTAACCTTATTATTGAAATTAAGGGTGAAGTGCGGCCCTTTTGGGGGTTAGAGGGCCGCACCACGCAGCCTCTATTGTGTTTCAGGTTGTCCATCACGGATATAAACTCTCTGAGGTCAGCTAGGCCCCACTTCCTGCTAAACTTTACTCTGAAGCTGAGGTGTGCTGAGTACTCCTGTGTGGGATGGGGTGTTGATCCCAATACTGTTGCACCTAGTTCTGAGTACATGTGCTCTACCAGTAATAATCACAGCAGATGTCCTTATTTCCGACGTCCCTTCTCCTTACACAGTGCGCTATGTCCTTAAAGTTTTAATTACATTTAAGGCTTTACCAATAGCATAACATACTCCATCATCATCATCATCAGCTATTTCTACAGCGCCACTAATTTACAGAGAACTCACCCGCATCAGTCCCTGCCCCATTGGAGCTTACAGTCTAAATTCGCTAACATGCACAAAGACAGACAGACACACAGACTAGGGTCAGTTTGATAGCAGCCAAATAACCTACTAGTATGTTTTTGGAGTGTGGGAGGAAACTGGAGCACCCGGAGGAAACCCACGCAAACACGGGCAGAACATACAAACTCCACACAGATAAGGCCATGGTCGGGAATTGACCTCATGACCCCAGTGCTGTGTGGAAGGAGTGCTAACCACTAAGCCACCATGCTGCCATCCATCACAGAACACTTTCAAATCAGTTATGTAGCACAAGCGCAGAATGTATTGGTGCCATAAAAACAAAGCATAATAATATACATTTCAACAGTAGCAAGGCAGCACACTTGATAAGTTGCATTTGTCTTATAAACCATTTTCTATATTGAAAAAAAAAAACAAACATGTACAAAACTAAAATGATGTGACAGAACGGTGTAACAGTGATAATAATGTGTGTATAACTGCAAGCCAGGGTCATTTCCTTCCACAAACACATAACAAGAACTGATGTAGGTCAGTGGTTAGAAAATGCTGCCCCCCACCGCTAGGACATGAGTGAAAGCTGTAACAATATTTGTCTCCAGCATCATCTCTACCATTCCAGTTCAATCAAATCTAAAGTATCACTGAACACTTTACTGAAGGACGGGGCGTAATGATCGTTCCTTGTGTTGCTTTGCCAGATTTAGAATATGTAAGCAAACCTAATCATGACTAATATTCAAAATAAAAAAAGTTTCATTTCTTTTATTGTGTAGGATGTTATTGTCATGTTCTCCTCCATTTCTACTATCCAGTTACCAGAATCTGAAGCCCCTCTGTTTTTCTATCTTACTTTTTAAATTCATATTAATGTTCATGGATTTTTTTTCTGGTTATTGCTTAGCATTGTCTGTTTACAAATATACTTTTACTTGTTATTTCAAGAAAAAAAATGACTGAAGTGACACAGTTCACATGTTGAGGTTTTGATCTATAGCTTAGTGTTTGTGGAATGTGATAGGTTGATGATTTTGTACTTTTTCAAACAACAACATAGAAGAAGTTTCAAACTGCTTCATTTGCAGCCACGTCAATCCATATAGTCACTGCTTAGCTTTACAATGCACTAGAGTGGGATCTGATTTACAAACACACAGCTGCTTCCTGAACAAAAAAATATATATACACAGTGTAAAAATGAAAGGTTCTAAGAACACAGCAAGTTCTTTACTGGAATTTGTACAGAACATCTGGGCTCAGTCAGGCAATTACTATGTAACCCTTTCTGTGCTTGAAATTGGAGATTAGTACTTTTCTAACTTGGTAATATTGCTTCTTATGTATTGTATTCATATCACATCTCTCCTTAAATTAATATAATATATATTGATTTACTCCTTTGGTCCATAAGCAGAGTTACAAAACGAGCAAAAATATATTTAAGTAAAGAACACATTTATTATTTCCTAATTATCTATGTAATATTTTGCAAATTGTGTTTGTATGTATCTACTTAGGGGCAATGATACTTAGTGGCCACTTTATCAGATAACATTTGCACTTCTCATAATGGCATAGATTGTAAGCTTGCGAGCAGGGCCTTCTCACCTCTTTGTCTGTTTTACCCAGTTTGTTTATTAGTTTACTATGTTTGTCCTCAAATGTAAAGCGCTACGGAATATGTTGGCACTATATAAATAAATGATGATGATGATGATGGCATTGGTGTTATGTTTGTGCGTGGAATTACTGCAGTGCTTCAGCTGCTACAGGTAATCCCCGGGGCCTCTTCTGAGCATGCACCGCTCCCCAATTCACTGCACATGTGCCGAACTGGAGAATGCTCAGAAGCAGCCCCTGCTCTGCTCCGGAAGAAGCCTGGGACGTTGGAGCCACATTGCCGTGCCCTCCTCCACAGTGATGCAGTGTTCCATCCCTGTTTGTGTGTGTGTGTGTGTGTAATTCCGAGAGAGAATGACAAAGCTGAACTAGCACTAATAAACATTCCTGGTATTCAAAGCATGCCAACCCAAATCTCCATTTAATCCAGAAGCTAAAACACATTTTTAATGTAAAAAAAAAGTGCACTATCATTCAATGGGCAACTCTCTGATTGTGTTTATTGAAGCTCCATAAGAAAGTCTTGGAATGGTTCCAGCGACATGGCAGTGAAGTCAGGTTAATGCAGGTTCCTACACAGTCACCGTATCTCAATCCAACCAAGCATACGAGATGAAACAGAATTAGCTATTTGGAGTAGAAAGCCACCATCAGCTAATTACATAACTATGGGGCAGCCCCACTTACCCGAGCTTTTCATATCATGTTGAGTCCATTCATTGTGTTGTGAATGGAGGATAGTGGAACAATGCAATAATATTTTAAATGTACCTAATAAATTGACCGTTCAAAATATAAAATAATAAAGTTCCATTGATCTGCAGAGGTTAGTAACCTAATAATCTGAAATTTACTAGTACAAAATGTAAATGTGACAGAACAAGAGGAATGTAAGCCCCGTGGATGCTTCGTTTGGTGTTTCAGTACCAACCATATATATATATAAAAACATATATGTAAAAACAAAATCTTGTTGCATACCTGCATAATCTACCCAGACCACAGACTTGAAATAAATGAAATGAGAATGAAATCACAGTAGGGGCAGCTTACAAGTAATTTGTTGCTGCAGGCAAATGTAAATGAATTGACAAATGCACAGAGTCACTGAGGAATGGCAATGGGATGTGAGCAATGTCTTTTCACCAGCCCTTGTGCTTCCTGTGCAATGTCCTAGCTATGGCCCTGTACACATCCAATTAGAAAAAGAAAACACACTGTTATGCAAAGTTCTAAAGCCAAATCTGGCTTTAATTAGGACACGTCACTATAGTGAATAATAAACCCAGAGGAGAGAACAGCTCAAGAAACATTAATCTTTCCACCCACTCTCCTGTAGGAGATGTCTAAACATACCGAGGCAGCTTCAGCCACATGACCCAGACTGGTGACCATTCTCTGCTTTCAAAGCCATTCTGGACCGAGTCCACGAGCAGGGAGTTGCTGCTGTTCTCTTCCTCTGGCTCATATTCTTTTGTTTCCAAGGCTCTCAGAACCACACATGAGGAAGAGGAGTTCTTTAACATTGACACAGCTTCACTACGGCTGACTCCTGTTAGGTCTATACCATTGACGTTCAGTAAAATGTCACCTGTGGACCAAACAAATAGGTATTAAAGGCACCATTTTATATATACATTTATAGAGAAATTCTGAACTGATTGTTGTAACACCATACTATTGAAAGGTCCCAATTTATTTACTTTTTGTCCCCCTACCTTGACTGCTTATGTTGCCCCCCATAACTGCTGAGCTCCATGGTCCCAGCCTCAACCACGTTCACGGTGTATTCTATTAGTTATTAATTATGTCACAATGTTTTATTCAGATATACATTACATTACAAGGGAAGGCTGCTTCCCTGATTTTGTATCACTCGAGCACCGTGCCTTGTCCATAACTCCAGCCCTGACTATTGTACTATTGGCACATTTATAAATCTGAAGACCTTGCTGGTCATCCCTGATACAAGCCATTGATAAAATGACTCTGCTCCACCAATTTACTCTGCACAAATAGTCAGTAGTATAGAGCAGTGTCGCATGGGGGAGAGTGGGGTCACATTTCAATCATAACCATGTTTTTGTTGGCTAAAAACTGTTAAGAAAATAATGTCTATGACATTCTATGATGCTTTCAGAGAAGCCGAGGGACACAAAGCCTGTTTACTCTTCACAATGTACACAAAATAATCATATATTGTCTTTTGGTTAAATTCAGTTGATAATTTAGCATTAAAATTTAAAAGTCTGAGGAAACCAACAGTGTAAATATCTCTGACAAAATCCTAACTTCATCATATGCCCATCGCTCTTCAACCTAAACCTAACAAGTGAGAAGATAGTTACTCTCTCCAGCCTCTTTGGAGTCAGTACATGTGTGTGACTCTCATATGTAGGACAGGAGTGTACTGGCTGCAGCATACCAGCATTCCAGTAATACCAAAACCAGCACAATTTTCCTCCCCTTTTCTAGAGCAGAAATCAGCATAAAAGTAGTTACAGCAGAGCATCAATGAGCCTTCCGGTAGCAAAATAAAATGCATGTCATTTAGTGATGAAACATCTTATTTGACATGGTTTACAGGAAAGTGGGAGACTGTGCTGAGTGCTGGGGCTGTCTTGGGAAATATGGAATGTGCACACAGCACAGATAAGGGCTAAGTGAGTGACTCAGGACCATCTCACACATAGTTTATCCTGCAATGTTCTGCTCGCTGATTTAACACAGCAGCCGCTACAAGATGCACCAAAGAATCTGACAACGATGCTATTTAAACCAGATAATGGTAAAAAAGGAAATCTATGAAGACACAAAACACATAAAAGACATCGTTTCATCACTTGTTTTTCCCCATATTGTCTATATATCCCTATGTTCTTATTTCCATATGTCTTAAACAACCAATAAATCAATTTCTTAATCTATCTAAACACAGACTAACATCTTACTAAAGCATAGTGCTGACAGTTATTTGAGGACTTTTAAACATTTCTACCATTGAAGTGACCATACCCAGATCCAGGACAAGGGTTGTTTTACACTAAAGATGAAGATACCTACATTCCCCAAAAGGGAAATACCTTTTTAGCTCATTTAAGTGTGATCTATATTTCTATTTTACTTTCAATATTTCGCTTTTTAGCCAACCCTGCATACAGAAACTGTGGGGGATATTTACTAACTAGAACACCTATGGGCAACGGTGCCTGTCTGACAGCATGGCATATATGCTAGCGCATGTTCATCTGTGCGTCCTTGTATCACGCCTGTTGCATGTTCTACACAACATATGTTTGTTATATACCTTACCTATTATAGCTTAACTACAGTATTATGCTTAAGATCCTGCTGATCTTGTATGGTACTATGATGCAGAACATTTTATTATATTATAAATAAAAGATAATAATAAGTCTCCCGACAGGTCCCGTCAAGATTTTAAACATAAAGGGATGTTGGGACTTATCACGCCGCAAGAATAAACATTATATTCGTTACACCACTGACATTTACCCATTCATTATTTCAATACATTAGGTTTGCTTTGGATAAGAAGGACCGCTTATTGCACTTTTGTAAATGGCTATCTCTTCTTGTGTCCCCTTGCCAGCGTCCCCCTCACCCACCCTGCCTTCTCCTATATCTAAGCATTATTATTTCATATTATTCATGTTTCAGTACGTTAGGTTGGCCATATGCATTAAAGGGTTCACTGACTGTGTCACATGTGGTCACACCCATTCTAAGTAGAAATGCGATAGGTCATGGAGACAAACCTTTAACATACATATATACATGGTTTCAAGAGGAAGTGTACCTGTTTTTATTCTCCCGTCCCTTCCGATGACTCCGTCGGAGTCTACGCTTGTGATAAAGATGGGCAGATCCCACTCCCAGTTTGATACACCACCTGCCACCGTCATTCCCAAAGATTCCGTGTGGTCCTTAACAATATTCACAATCTTCTCCACACACAGGACTGTCCGATTAGCATTCTGATAAAGAAAGTAACAGGACGGGTTACGATAGCATATGTTAATGATACAACCATAAACACAAAACATAATTTAATTAAAAGTATTACATACACATGCATGTACTGTACAGTGTGGATTCTAACACCTACATAGGGCAAGTGTAATTATTGGGAATAAGGCAGTAATCGGGCAGCAAAATATTATTTAAACACTTTGTTAACCCCGCCTGCCATAGAAACTTTCTAAAACTTGAAACACTGTGTATGTGTATATATATGAAGAAAAACAGCAATGCAGAGTTACATCTTACAAAAATGGTAAAGGTTATTTAAAGAGAAGTATTTGACACTCCAATCTCCAACTACATGTCTGGGGAATACAGCATCAGACACCAGCCTCAAGATTTACTCTTGAGAAAGACACTTATTAGAAGGTTAATTTATTGATTTTTGACTGAAAATAAACTACAAAACAATAAATTAGTTTGCACATATTGTTGACTATTTTATAAAGAATATACAGAATCTCATGTAGAATTGGAAGCAATTTCTGTCTAAAACACAAATATAAATTGCCGCCGAAAACCACACATTTCATCAACATCATCACCATTTATTTATATAGCGCCACTGATTCCGCAGCGCTGTACAGAGAACTCATTCACATCAGTACCTGCCCCATTGGAGCTTAAAGTCTAAAACACACACACAGACAGAGAGAGACTAGGGTCAATTTTGATAGCCAATTAGTCTACTAGTATGTTTTTGGAGTGTGGGAGGAAACCGGAGCACCCGGAGGAAACCCACGCAAACACGGGGAGAACATACAAACTCCACACAGATAAGGCCATGGTCGGGAATTGAACTCATGACCCCAGTGCTGTGAGGCAGAAGTGCTAACCACTTAGCCACCGTGCTGCACATTTTACCCGGGTATGTTGAGCTGGACGCATCTCAGCTGATTGCAGAGGCGGATCTAGAAATTTTTTCTACCCCGGGCAATATAGGAGGGGGGGGGGGGGGGGGAATTTAGCCCTCGCCCCCCTTCTAACTTCTAAGGCTGCCGGCGGCTGCACAGTATGTGCAGGTCCGTTCGGCAGTGATAATGTGCTGTCCCGCTGCTCTGATTGTGTTTAAAACACAATCAGAGCAGCCAGGCAGCACATTATCACTGCCGAACGGACCTGCACAGTGTGCAGCCGCCGGCAGCAAGCCCCTGCTAGGGGGGGGGGGGGCGATCGCCACTGGCTGATTGTCATCATTATCAGTTTGTAACTTACTCCAGTCTTCACGAATCCACGAGTTTCCTGTCTCCTAACAGGCATATGTGCATCTGAGTACTCTACATAAGTCACATTTGCACCAACACGCCCATAATGTATTTTGGCTACGCTTTCCCCATGCTGCCTCCCCATGTCTTCCCTCAGATTTCCAGTGGTAGAATATGCCTCTCTGCCTGTTAAAAGATGTGGCGGTGCCATCGTGATTTGCAATTCTGTCCATTTGAACTAATTGATTCTAAGTTGGACCATGAGGGCCACTTCATTATTTTTGAGGGTGAGGTAGGACATCAAACAATGTCAATGGCCAATCTATGTGCTTCCAATTTGGGTCAAGTAGGAATTTTTCATTTAAAACTGTTTATTTATGAAAGAAACAGGTTCAAGCGATCACAATAAAAACTGTTAAACACATAACCAGGTGTTTCTTTGATTTTCCCCAAAAAAGACTGATGGGGGAGGGAGAGGGATCATTCGCCAAAACATAGCAAAATCTCCAACTAACACAGTTATCAAAGAAAATGTACTCCCAATGGTACATGGTCCCCACCAAACTACAAGCTATATATCCTCCAAAGTCCAATCTATTCTGGAGGAATTGTTGGCAAAACGGAACTTTCTAACATACATGATGGGACTGCACAATGACATCCCAGTTTTAGGATGGCGTACAACATTTGATCAATCAGCACGGTGGCTAAGTGGTAAGCACTTCTGCCTTACAGCACTGGGGTCATCAGTTCAATTCCCAATCATGGCCTTATCTGTGAGGAGTTTGTATGTTCTCCCAGTGTTTGCGTGGGTTTCCTCTGGGTGCTCTGGTTTCCTCCCACACTCCAAAAACATACTAGTAGGTTAATTGGCTGCTAACAAAGAACAACTCAACTTTTAACACCAGCCTTGGCAGTATTCCACACTCAACACCAGGAGCTGCCACAATCATTCAAACATTGCCGACATACACGCACGCTGCAACCACATCAGCTGTGGCTTCATCACCAGCCGGCAAACACCGAGGTCAGACTGCGCTCGCGCAGTCTTGGAAACTAGACGTCTCCGACGGAACCCACGAGCGAGCAGCACCACCCGCATTCGGGGAGGGAAGGAGTGCCCGGACTATAGGAGAGGAACGTCACTACTCTACAAGCAAAATCTTATTAGAAACGTGAGTTATTGGGAATATTTCCCACAACAACATCTGGACACATTTGACTTCTATAGTCTATCTACGGAACCACCCATTATTGAACCATTCTGAATTATCTTCACATACTTTGCATCACCCACTGGACGGACTTATTTCTGCATAGATATAAGTTGCATATCTGCATTTTGTTTATATGTGATTATTTGACTTGAACTGCTTTCATTTAAATCTCGCAGCCCACACATCCTGCGATACTACCAGCATCTCAACATATTGCTGCTTATGCATGTCATAACTCTATGTTATTCTGGCCAGAATTGATCATATTGATGTCACAGTGATACTTATTACATTAAAGTTCATCTAATTTTAACACACCAGCAATTACACATCTTCATGCGCCCTAGAACCGAATACAACAATTTTTGTATTAAAAACTTTAGAGGGTGGGAACTCCCCCTATCATTAAATAGGCTCTACTTAGTGGCTGCACTTACATCCAATAGGAAGTGCGGCTTCTCTCACTACCATTGTTATCACACATTGGAGCAGTTCAAGGAGGACACATATCTTGAAATGCGTTAGGTGCACAAGTGACACCATATTCATAAAGAAGCATTATGGGTCCACACTTTTTGCAAGCATTTATGTGTGGGCGGATACACTGTGATACTTAAATGAGATTCAAAGGGTGAAGACGGGGAGGCCAATAACAGGCTTACTGGTAATCAAGTGGAAGTATGTATGGAAAGTGTCATCAGTTTATGGTTTGGCTACAATATACCATCTATCACAGCTGTTCTTCTAACGTGACCCTTTCAAGCCATTGCACGCAATGCAAAACAGCTTGTTTTTAGTTTTATGTTTATAGCGGGATAAATGTTTATCGGAAAATCACAATCTGTACGTTGTAATACGTGTCCCACACACAAGTCACAGCTGCGTGTACACTGGAAACAGATAGAATCACTCCCTACAGCTGCTTGGCTGGCACACGAACATGTGCAAGGCAGCATCTCATTCTTATTTATCTGGTACGTTACAAGGATTTGATTAAGGGATCCAGAAGAGAAAAAAAAAAAAGTCTTCACTGATAGTTGCTGACCTATTTCTGTCATATTAAATGTAATGGATTTTTAATGAGGCATTCCAGCCTACAAATAATCATTATTAGTCCACTACAGTATTTCTGTTCTACATGCTCACATTTTTCCTTAAAGGGACGGTATCATCCTTTCTGAGAAACTTATACTTGGCACTGGATAGCTTTTATTTTTGCCCAGTTACCACGTTCTCCTGTAAGATTGTCTATTAAACACTATGGTGATTCTACCTGTGGCAGATGGAGCTCATCCTAGTGGGAAACCCCAGAACTGAGAGAGGTAGGTTGTTAGCATCTCAGCCATCCAGCTGCCACTCCCAGATCTGCCAACTTGAAAATCTTCTCTACAGTAAAATTGCAGAAAATGACGCACGGTGCATGACAATTTCTGAGCACTGCCAAACCAAGGGGCTCATTTAGTGTGGAGTGTCTTTTAAATGGTTGCATTAAAACAGTCCCAAATAAATAAAAGAACATGAACATTTTTTCTTGTACTGTGAAAATGCAAATATTTAACGAGCACAGTATTGTAAAAGAATTACCATGTACATTAGACCTGTCAGATATGTCACTTCAAATAGCCAATATAACTCCAAACAACTTAAAATAACACCAGGTAGCCAATATATATGTAGGCATATAAGACTATTGGATTTATTATATGCTGAAAAGCCCTAACACAGTCAAAAATGGCCTGTACATTGATGAGTAGCCTCCACTGCCGATAACATACACTGGTTTTCGCTGGCGATAGCATCAATATGCAAATCACTGAGAACTCTATTTAACAAGAATGCGGCAGTTCAATTACCGTTTCAATCCTTCTTCTGTTATCATCATCTCAGGATTGTGATAAGAAAATGAATGAAAAAAAAGTGCTTTCTTTTTAAAATAAATCATTTTTTTTCATTGGGCAATATTTTTTTTACATTTATTTTATCTATTTTTAAGTATTTATTTTGTTCTTTTTTTTCTCCCTAAGTGGACCTAAAACTCCAGGCCTGGGACCACTTATAACAGTCACTGGCAGGTGCATCAGAACACAGGAAGTCATCTAAAGCACTACTCCAGTTCACAGAAAAAGGGGAGTTTTGTGTCCTGCTTAGCCTTAATAGGAAAAAGGAAAAAAAACTAAAGAAAACCACAAAACCAACAACACTTCCTTATCTTAATTAGTTTCCTAATCATAAGTAGAGAGATACCATTGTGGACATGTAACTGAATAGTGTGCTTGATAAAAGTACAGGATACTTGCCAGGCTTTAATATACATGGGCCTCACAGTTTTATATATATATAGATGAAAACACCTATTATTTCGACTAAATCAAAGAACTGAGTTACAGAAGTTCGATCACAGCATAAATCTGTATGGATACCTGTAAAATATATATAAATATATATATTATATTATAATTATATTTATAGCCACAAATAGATTAACAACTGGACTTTTACTAAATTGGGTGAATGAAGTGCTAAATAATCTATTTAAAAAAAAACTATTTAAAAAGCATTAATACTCCAATAGTTCCAGCATCATAATTCACTCATCCTGTAACTGACAGTAGACAACATGTTTAGGGGCTAAATGTAACATTATTTCTTAATGGGGAAAGAGAAGAAAGAGCTGTACAGCAAGATCACTGAATCCTAAAACGTCATAGATCACAGTGATTGCCTTGCTGTCTCTTTAGTAACACAAATGCTATAGATAAATTGGATTCAAGCACAGTGTCATGATCAACAAGGTATTTAATGTAATGCCTTAGATGTGATCTGCCAATGGACTTAACTCTAAACTAAATAAGTATAATGTGCAGATCAAACAAACTGGAGCATAAATCTGTCATAGAATGCACCCTATTTGCTGGACTGAATCAATTGTATAAGTATATATTAGGACATAGGGGGGTATTCAATTGTTGCTTTTAACGCGCTAAAACAAAAAAAAACGAGCGCTCGAAAAATATTACAGTTTATACGGTAATATGTGCGGAAATACCGTTAATACGGTAGTTTACTCGCTGAATTTCATCTCGCAGCTCAGGGAGCTGCGAGATGAAATTTAGCGAGTAATTACCGTATTAACGCTAATATTTTTAGAGCGCTCATATTTTTTGGTTTTAGCGCGTTAAAAGCAACAATTGAATACCCCCCATAATATGATCCAGACACCAAGTTACCCCCTTACAAGAGTTCAAATTTCCCTAATCTCAAGGCAAACCAAATTCCTGCAGATCTCTTCATTTGTACTTTGTATCTTTACACTTCATATACAGTGAGTAGAGCTTGCCTGTGGTCATATTGGTGAGAGATGATGGAATCAACACTATGCTGGACATATATATATAAAGTATATTATTTATCTCAGTAATACAATAGACTGACATGTATTAAAGCCCCAAAGAGGCTTTACTTGATCTCATGGTTGCAATAAGGAACAAACTGGTATCTTACAGCCCAAATAATTGACCAAACAAACATGGAGCTATAGCTATGTCTGTTTATTACAATTTCCCCCTGGCACCTAGCTAATTCATACCCGGCTTCCTTTTTTCTGGTAGATTATACTATCTAACATGGAAATAGTGTTGAACATAAAGGGGCTGATGCAGTGTGACTACTAGTTTGCGTAGTGCATGTTGCGTGAAATCGCTGTGTGCATGCTCAGAAAAGTGGCAACACACACGACGCATATATGATTCTGGCACTTATGTCTGCTTAAGTGGCAGGAAGAAAGTGGAAAGAGGCGTTTTAACATAGACCAAGTACATTAAGGGCATCATCACGTAACTGCGAACTGATGCAGACCGGGATACAGACATATACGCCTGTCCACAATTATTTACGTGGGTCAAGGCAGATGCTAGTCGTCAATGATGATGTTTACCAGTAATATTGAACTGCTTGTGTTCACCATTTTCAAATGCTCTGCTGACGCCGATATCGGCTTCCTTTCGTTGCACGTGCATATATTACTTACATGGGATGTGGATTTGTTTTTCTGTATTAGAGAAGTTTTTGAACTTTTATTAAAGCTTAATAGTAAATGCGTAATTTTGCAAACTAAGCAATGGGTTATAAACATGGGAGTAAATGTTTACATAGCTTATACCTGCACCAAAAAAGTTCTGATTTTTAAATTCTAGGCAAGAGCAGCCTTTCATGTTAGATGAAAGCCAAGTCGTGGCTTGTGATCCTCACCCCCTCTCTCATCCCCAACATGTGTGTGTTGGTCTAAGTTTAGAAACATTGTTACAATGCACGAAGAGCAGCGAAACATCAATACCAGACATGTTTGTCTAGGTAGATTAAAAAATTGGGCATCACCACTGTAAGATATTAAAACAACAACACTATGCAAATCATGCTAATACAAAAGTGAGTAAGGTTCATAGTATTTTATGTGGAGTGTGTAAAATTAAAGGCAACATACAATATAGTGAAAGCTTAAATAATGACTTACGTAGTCTTAGGGGATAATTTATCCTGTACTATAAACTATAAGTCTATTACAAGTCACCAAGGAGTTACCAGACCGCATACAGAGACCAGATAGATTGCTGGGTAATAAAATACAGTGTGAAGTATCCCTTGCAACACTAAAATGTATTTTTTTTTAAATACTTCAAATAATGTCTAGGAAATATTTCAGTTATGATGTTAGAGTGGGGGCATACAAATTAAACAAAACGTGCCTGGAAACTATTATGAGCTGTATACATGTACTCATCATTTCCAGGTGTGTTTTCACAAGGAAAGAAGCACCATTGCCACTTGTGTCTATTTGTATTGCACAATAAACCCTCCTACCTCTGCTCTATGTTAAAATGCGCCAATGTTAGTTTTGGCAAAACACACCTAGACAGACATTATTAGCATACATTTAGGAAGCATAGGTATATCACATGTAATATGTCTTGTACCTACTGCTTTAAATAAATGCAGTATCTCTACTTTTTACTCTAGTTTTATTGTATTCAATTTCTTTTTGTGTCTGGGTTGATAGCTTTATATGAAGCTTGTATACATTCTGAGTAGGTATTCAAGAGACTAACAACTATTTATTGTTCAAATATTAAAGAGATTGTATAACTGTTGCTTTTGATATGGGTAGTGTGGACAGTGCTGGAACTAGTACAAGAGAGTATGTGTATTTAGGGGGGAGGTACTGAGCCAAAGATTATAGACAGCAACCATATGCTACACAATCATTCGTATACTGTGCTCTCCATCCTAGAATGGCGTGCATGTAATCTTCTTTCTGGTCCGTCAAGAGCAGCAAGGCCCATTAATGAACAATGGTTATACATCCTCATACCTCTCAATACTTAGACTTGCACCAACTAAACACCACCCCGACCAGAAATGTCCACTTTTGGTCGAAACCCATCCCACTTTCGAGCAAGCCCCGTCCCTTTTGAGGTCTGTGAATTGGGACTAACGCCAAACTCTGAACGGCTGGGAGGTATGCATTCTTAAAGAGTTACCATTGTGGTATGTATTAGAAGGAAACTTAATCATTCACTTAGGCAGGGCCGGTGCAAGGTTGCCCGGCACCCTAGGCAAAGCGGGGAGCTTGCCGCCCCCCCGCGCCCAATAAAAAAAAAATCTAATTTCCCAGCCACTAACACACTTAAAAATAATAACTCTTACCTCCTCTTGGCTGGCTACAATGCAGTCCAGATGTCTGACGCAGCACTGATGTCTGATGCAGAATGCTGTCCAGGCTTCACTGCTGCCCAGGAGCAAACACAGGATATCTGGAGGGGAAGCTCCAAATGCTAGACTTCAGAACAAAACAAACATAAGAAAAGAAAACATGACATCACTCACCTGTTACACACTGACATGTACCACCCTGCCCACCAACTTCACTCACACATGCCCATCTGCCCACTAGCTGTTCTCACATATGTCACCCCTTGCCCATCAGCTTGTGTCACATATGCCAGCCACATAACACCAGCTTTATTCACATGCCCCCCTGCCCACTACTTGGCTCTCCTCTGTTGCTGTCTATTAATGTATTCTGTAGATGATATATAAAATATACTAACACATGCAAATAAATAGAGAAAGGTAATCTAAATGACAGATAATCTAGACCGTTCTATTTTATTTGCATTTGTTAATGTATTCTGCAGATGTAAAATTAATTATACTAATAGAGGGCAACAAAGGAGAGCGAAATAGAGGGCAAATACTAAAACACATAAATGGTTCCTTAACTATCCTAGAGTAGCCCCAGCAAGGTGAATTAAAGCTGTGCTTCATTATGCATAGCTGCATTTTGTCACGGCACTATTTTAGTACAAAGACACCATAGTCTCTAACTTAAGGACATTTCTAAGTGTAATCCCCCATCTCCCTATTTTCTCCAGCCTCCTCCTCCCCCCCAATTTTCTGTAGCATCCATTCTCCCCCCCTTTCTGTAGCCTCCATTTCCCCCCCCTTTGTATAGCCTCCATTTTCACCCCCTTTGTATAGCCTCCATTCTCTCCCCCCCTTTGTATAGCCCCCATTCTTCCCCCTTTGTATAGCCTCCATTCTTCCCCCTTTGTATAGCCTCCATTCTTCCCCCTTTGTATAGCCTCCATTCTCCCTCCTTACTGTAGCTTCCATTCCCCCCTCTTTCTGTAGCCTCCATTCTCCCCCCTTTGTATAGCCTCCATTCTCCTCCCTTTGTATAGCCTCCATTCTCCCTCCTTACTGTAGCTTCCATTCCCCCCTCTTTCTGTAGCCTCCATTCTCCCCCCTTTGTATAGCCTCCATTCTCCCCCCTTTGTATAGCCTCCATTCTCACCCCTTTGTATAGCCTCCATTCTCCCCCCTTACTGTAGCTTCCATTCCCCCCTCTTTCTGTAGCCTCCATTCTTCCCCTTTGTATAGCCTCCATTCTCCCCCGTTTGTATAGCCTCCATTCTCCCTCCTTACTGTAGCTTCCATTCCCCCCTCTTTCTGAAGCCTCCATTCTCCCCCCTCTTTCTGAAGCCTCCATTCTCCCCCCTTTGTATAGCCTCCATTCTCCCTCCTTACTGTAACTTCCATTCCCCCCTCTTTCTGTAGCCTCCGCTCTCCCCCCTATGTATAGCATCCGTCCCCCCGTCCCCTCCTGTTATCTGTAGCCTCCTCTTTCCTGTACTCACCTTAACTTCTTCATTTTCCTTCTTCCTCGCTTCTGTCTTCTTTCTCTGTCTCCTCTACACTGGCAGCGTCGTGCGTCGTGACGTCACGACGCTGCCAGGCGCCGGGTAAATTTGAAAATGCGGTGCTGCTACAGTGCAGCATTATAGCGAGTGGGTGAGCGAGTGGGTGGGCGGGCGAGCGGGCGGGGCGGGGCGGGCGGGCGAGCGGGAGCATTTATTTATAAATTATTACTGGGTCCCCCGCTTCAGTGCCGCCCTCCAGAGCCCGGCGCCCTAGGCAACTGCCTAACGTTGCCTAATGGGAGCGCCGGGCCTGCACTTAGGGCTATTGATGCTAGCTAGGCATGAATTGATAGATTAAATATTTGTTCAGAAAACAAAATTTCTCTTCTACTGTGGGACTTTAAAGTGGACTATTTATCCTAAACTACACTAGAATATCTAAAACACCAATAAGTGTCTGGTTAATGGAGACCTCTAGTATCCTTATTTATTTTCTGTTTCCAAGTTCCTCATCACTGGTACACTTATGCTTCATGTATTCTTCAGGGAATGCCTGGACATTTATGAAATTGCAGGTTGTTGGGGCAAAGGTGACTGGACAGTACAGGGCAATGATGGGCAATAGACGGCCCCTCCGAGCTTTCACCTATGACCAGGGGCGTCGAGAGGTGGGGGGGGTAAGAGGTGGAGGGAGAGAGTACAAATTACCTGGGCCTGGGCCTGCTTGGGAGGTGTAATGTGTCTGCGGTGTGGTGTGATGTGGCAGGGGGTGGGGTGATGTGTGATGTGGTAGGGGGTGAGGTGATGGGTGATGTGGCAGGGGGTGGGGTGATGTGGCAGGGGGTGGGGTGATGTGGCAGGGGGTGGGGTGATGGGTGATGTGGCAGGGGGTGGGGTAATGGGTGATGTGGCAGGGGGTGGGGTGAAGGGTGATGTGGCAGGGGGTGGGGTGAAGGGTGATGTAGCTGAGGGGTGGTGCGATGTTGCTGGGGAGGGTGTGATAAATGTAATATTTTATTATAATGTATGTATGATATACTGCGTGATATGTACTGTGTTAACTTTTTGCTCGGATTTCCAGATTTCAATTTTTCCAACAGGTCCCAACATTCCAGGATCCATACAAGAATCCAGTACCAGGTTGTGAAAGCTGCAATACCAGGAAGGTGAGAGCAACACGTTTTAATACATAATGGGGAAATTCAATTAGCCGCAAAGTGTCTGGAACGTCCGTGAGACACTTTGCAGCGGAGATTTTACAGAAATCTCTTCACATTTTTTCTTGCACCTCTATGGGGTGTGAGGGAAAATGAGCGGAGATTTCTAGCATAATTGTCGGCAATGTGCACTATGCGATGTCTGTGTGTCACAACGCCGCCAACTGAATCTCCCTCAATATGTCTTTTCTTAAGAAGTGCAGCCACGCCTCCAACATTATGCGACCATGCCCCTGTGGTGGCATACAGCATCGTTTCTTGGCACCTGTGTGAAGGGGGGGGGGGGGAATGGCGGAGTTGCTGTACCAGGGCTACAAAATTCGTCTTGGCAGCCATGCCTGTTACCCCCTGCTCCTTCTTGCATTTTTGTCAGATTGGTTTGTTATAGCTTGTAGGACTTGTTGATATGTTATTACAGATTTCTTTGATAATATACATTGTTTTAACTAATTGCTGTGATTAAGGGTAATGTATGGCCCTAAGGATAGGGGGCGACCATGTGGCCCTTGTAATATATCAGGTTCCCCATCTCTGGTATAGGCATTATATTACAAAAGTGATGTTTATTTGTTATCATTGGTTTACATAGAACCACCATATTTTGCAGTGCTGTACACAGTATACTGAATCATTGCACTCTTAGAGCTTACAGACTAAATTCTCTACCTCACGAACACATAGGTCCATTTTTGTCAGCAGTCAATTAACCTATCATTATGTTTTTGAACTGTGTGAGGAAAACCACCCAAACAGTGCATGGATGGAATCAACCCCATGGCCACAGTAGTGTGAGGCAGCAATGCTCATCACTGTGCTGTCACATACTACCCATGATAGATAAATATCTGTATAAACTCATAAAAGTATTATCTATATAAATAGTGAGCTCCGATGTCATCGCTTGTAAATCAGCAAATTCTAATGTTGTCACTTTAGAACTCATTAGAAAAATGTTAAATTATTACAAATATTAGAGTCACCTCCTATTCCTGTGGCCTGTATAAAAAGACTCTTCCATTTGCCTCATGCTTGTATGTGGTCTAACATCCATATAATGTACAGTAAGGGGTGCATTATGCCATATATTATCCCAGTGTTTTTGGTGCTGAGTGTGTCAACACTTTTGTCAAGTGATTAATTTCACAAGTGTTCCGTGATGGAATGCAGAACTGCTATTGTAATTACAATACACCAGGATGTGAAGTCCAGCTCGGTGTCCATCAATGACTCATTTATGACAATTGACATGAAGTTTATGTCTCAGAAGTATTCCTGCAGTTATCCCTGACATGTCTGTAACCAAAAGTTTTCTTTCACCTACGTTTATAGAAAAGCTTTAATTGTGTTGCTTATCATTGTAAAACAACATAATCATTAATAGGCCCCCACATGTATGCTAAATGAGCCTGCTTACGGAGACCAAACTGGTTTTCGGAGGGTAATATTTTCTCTGAGCACCAGAATTCCGGTATTACAGATACAGCTGGAAACTACACAGAGAACTTCTACAGACTTTTTGAGGTTAAGTTATGTCTGTAAAAACAACTAATGTTTCACCTACTTATACCCCTTTTGTTGTTAAAATTATATCCTTATTACAAGGGTTAGTGTGTAACATTCTGCTGGGTCTATCAACAATTTGCCCAGATGTATCTTTGTTTAAAGAATTGCTGCTTAAACACGTCATTAGCAAAAAACATTTCTTCCTCCTGTCCCAGACAGATCAGTGACCCAGCTGTGCACTCCAGATCTCAGCATGCAAATCACTCCCGTGCACTAACATTTGTTTCTACAATGACCAATCATCTTCAATGTAAAGATGAATGATAGAGGAGTCGGCATGGTATGAACCAGATGCTGGGATGTGGTCACAGGATTCTTGATCTATGTTTTAATCCAGACACAGCAAAGAAGTTAAGCCTCTTACAGCTGTTATCATAACACATTACATTTTGCAGTAAGAGACAGCGGCATTGTACACAGCTTGGGTCACATGTACAGAACCTAGGAGAGAGGTAGAGCAAGAACTGGTTCATACTGTCCCATATAAACTACAAGCTCTATGTAAGAATGAATCATTACTTATTGCAAAATACATGTTTTAACTGCATCCATCATCAACATCTTTCAGTTGCACAACCTATTATTACTTGCGTCATGAATGTAATCACTGACTCAAGAGAGAAGCCTGGATTTTTGTTCTATACTCCCAAGAAAGCTTCTCATGATGTGGAATTAGGAGATTACAATATACTATACTAGTAATCCTTAACGCTTTTGAATTCAGGGTATTCATTGAAAGAGTCAGTTATATAAAAATATAAGCAGGCTTTACAAACACACACAAAAAATTCTTAAAGGGCAATCCCACCTTTACCCCCCACCCCCACCAAAAGTGATGAATATTAAAAGTATAGTTAATTGAAGGCCACAATACTTAAACAGTTTTATCATCAAATAAAACTGTCAAACTAATGTAGGCTGTGCTAATAATAATTGTATGTTTTATTCACTAAAGCACTTACAGAAGTACAAAAATGTGGTCGGTTTATCAAACTTTCTAAAAAGTTGAAGTGTAGGTGTCTCCAGAGCAGCCAATCAGATTCTAGGTACCATTTTATGGGAAGTGCCAGATAAATCATAGCTAAAACTTGATTGGTTGCTATGGGCAACACCTCCAATTTTCCTTTTAGGAAGGTTTGATAAATCTACCCCTATCTCTCTTATGGCTACAACCTCCACAGAAAAACAGAGGAGAGAATTATTTCTTGTAACAATACAAAGGAGCCTATTGATAAAACATGATGGATATGTCATATCCACTAGATACATATGATGTACTGGTCAAAGGGAGAACCATTTTGTGCAAATGAGTTTTTTTTAAAAAAAAATCAAATAGATTAAACACAATACTCGCAATATATCAAACTCCTCAAATTCATTATATGTTATAAAGCACTTTTTAAAATAAAAGGTAATAAACAGCAAAATCATTAAACAAGCAGATGTTACCTGCAAACATTAGTTGCAGTCAGATGTGTACAGCTGAAGCCAAGAGGGAATTCCTTTGGGGTTTGCTCCCCTACTTTTGCTTTACCAGAGAAACAAGTATTAACTTTCAGCAATTTCATCCCTTTATGTAATATCACAACATTGCAACATTGTTGCACTATAACTCAGAGATTCCGAATTAATGTACCCATAGATTCTGCTATATTAATTGAACCATCCCAAGCAGATAAGTAAGTAGCATATGCTGCCATACTTAAGACATATATGTTATACATGCACACAGCGGTGGAAGCGGGCTGGTATACAGTGGTATATCGTACCGCTACTTCTCCCACTGCTTTGATTGTAATATATATATATATATATATATATATATATATGTGTATTTCACAATGGTGTCATTGCTGTATTCCAAGCACGTATTGGTTAACCTAAGTGACTGAAGCTTTAAGATATCAATATTTTCACATGTATTGTACTAACATTGCAAGAAAACATGACAGTTTCTTTTTTTTACACTTCAAGCATGAAGTAGGCTATAAAGTGGCATCAATTTTCTGGCTGAAACAATATGGAACGTATGAATTCGCTAGGACCCAGTGACATCACTGAGGCACTGCCTGAGTAATATTCATGAGGCCTGACTTATATTTATGAATTACTGATGCCTAATGAATTCATAGGCTACACGCTCATAAACATTAGTTTACACCACAAAACAGATGTCTCCACTGTGTACAGGAGAACGGTGCACCTTACAATAAGGACAGGGAGAGTCTTGAGTATCACACTTACTTGCCACTCATGGACTAACTAGGAAGTACACATATTGTGAATGGAAAATATTAGTAAAATTGCCATTATATTCCCAGAAGTAGAGTAAAATACCTTGTTAAAATGGTTTCTTTCATTAGGGCATGGCGGAGGGCTGCTGTTATGCCATCCAGCCTCTTGCAAGATATCAGGGGTCTGATGTCTGGTCTGTCGTGAAACAACAAAGTACACCCCCTCCTCGCTGGCCTGTGTGATGAAAGACAGATGTCAATGCTGCTGTTTTACTGGTCCAGACAGCAACTTTACTACAAGTTCAGAAAGGTCATTTTATGCCTAGCTCTGCACTAGTTTAATCCCTTCCATTCTTAATAGATCAACACACAGGTATTCATCCACCAGGGAAAGGTTTAAATGTATGTTATATATATGATCATGTGCACCAAAGACCTGGAAAATAAGGACATCACCATGGTAACCGCAGACTACGTTAACGCTTCAGTTCCCATTTATTTCAGGGCACTTAACACTGTGGACTATATTTAATGTTCAGTCAAATTCAGTTCAGATATACTTTTTGCCATGACAGACAAATGCCACATCAAAAAGTAGCTGTACACAGACTGGGCCCTGTTTGTGACCAATGAGTACAGAACCTGAGTACCAATGTAACTACTACACTGAAGTATTACAAAAGCATGAACAGGAAGAAATGAAATAGCACATTGACATTTGGGGGTCACAGCTAATATTAAATAAATGTAATACTATTTCTTATTTTCAACACACAAATAAAACATTTTAGGGGGAGATTCAATTCCCCATGTCGTTCTAAAGAACAACGCGGGTTGTGCATCATTCCAGTTACTACGGTAATTGATCTGAGCCGCGAGCAGAAATCTGTGTTAAAATTACCGTACTGGTAATGATGCGCGCCCAGCGTTGTTCTAAAAAAACGCAGGAATTTAGTCTACCCCTTAGTCGTGCTGCCACTTTTGTTGCGTCTTTAGATGTTGTATTCAGTAAAGTATCACTGTGTGACTAAAACAAACAATAACTCATTTACATACAATGCTGTTTGGAATGTAATATTACATTAAATATTAAAAATAAGTATTATATCGCCATCTAAAAGAGGTAATAACAATAAATAGCAAAATTATTTTAGTTTACACAAACATTTATATCTGCAAAGAGGGCTCCTTACCACTGCTGTCTATTTTACATGTGTTTTTAATGCAAGTAAAACACATGTAAATGGGTCTGACACTAGAAAATATTGTTACCATACCTGCTGCCATTTTTTTTTAATTTAATCTGTATAGAAGTATTGCGCACAGATACGGAGTAATAAATATTAGCAATAAAGAATACAATCCTCAGATTTGCTTTCTATAACCATGGTCTGGATATATGTGGGGAGGGGAGAGGTACTGATGGGAAGGAGGGGTGGATGCGGAGATATCTTAAGGATAATGGCAGTTGCATATCTCTGAGTTATACCACTTTCATACTGCCGCCCCGGCAATATCCCGGGTTGTTAACCCGGGATATTGCCGGGGCACAGGGCAGTATAGATAAGAAGATTCCCGGGTCGGGCGGGTTCATACTGCACCTGCCCGACCCGGGTTTTAGAAAAAAAAAAAGTGTAAAAAAATGTTTTAATTAAAAAAAAATACATAACAAATGTTTACTTAACTTATTTTCAGCCAGCGGTGTCTCCGGTGCGTTGCCGGCTGTCAGGGGGACCTCTGGGTACTAAAATTACATAATTTCTAGTCCATTAGAAATGACGTCATTTTTGTACCCAGAGGTCCCCCTGTCAGCCGGCAACGCACCGGAGACACCGCTGGCTGAAAATAAGTTAAGTAAACATTTGTTATGTATTTTTTATTAATTAAAATCTTTTTTTTTTTACTTCCCCATTTTTTATTTTTTTTACAGTATGAATGGTGAGACCCGGGAATTACACGGGTTGCACCATTCATACTGCAAGCGAGCGGGGTCCAACTCGGGAATTACCCCTCGCAAAATCCCGGGTCTAAGTCACGGGATTTTAGACCCGGGATTTTGTGGTTGGACTATTCATACTGCACCAAGACCCGGGTTTTTCAGCGTGCCTCTGCAAAAACCCGGGTTTTTGGTGCAGTATGAATGGGGTATTAGTGAAATCTGTATAATGTTTATAAGTCATGTCATCTACTTACTTACTGCATAGGTGAAAAAACTGTATCCAATACTCAGGAAAGCACAGGGTGAACTGTTCATCCCTTCAGAGGACTCCTTGAATTCCAGTTAGTGGTACCAGATGGCCGTGAAGCTACCTTTTAAGCCGGCCATGGATATATTGGGGGGTGGGGGACCTCCAGTGGGCTTTGGGTATATAAAACATTTATAGTGAGAGATTGGCATATTTGGGAGATTAAGAAGCAAGAAGCCCGGTTCCAGTGGAACAGAGCATTCTAGAATGTCTGTGAAGCAATACTTTACTCAAAGTCAGAAGGGGAATAGTGTTGGACAGTTCCACCAAATGAGAAGCAGGGGCGGATCCAGACTTTTGCTATACCCCGGGCGATTTTAGGGGGGGGGCGATTTAGGCCCCACTCCCTTTCTAATTTCTAAGGCTGCCGGCGGCTGCACAGTATGTGCAGGTCCGCTCGGCAGTGACAGTGTGCTGCCCCGCTGCTCTGATTGTGTTTAAAACACAATCAGAGCAGCCGGGCAGCACACTGTCACTGCTGAACGGACCTGCACAGTGTGCAGCCGCCGGCAGCAAGCCTCTGCTAGGGGGGGCGATCGCCCCCCCCCCCCCCCTGGATCCGCCACTGATGTGAAGTGGTGTCCCTGTGCCTGATCTGAACCTCCAGCAACAGCCCAAGGCACCAGGGTACATCTTAGACACTTAGGAAGGGCATCTATACCAACTAGAGAGGACCTTGAACTGCGTTTCCATTACAGAGGCCCTGGAAGAACTGGCCCGTTTCTATTGGAAAATCTTGGGCCTAATCTGGTCTGTTGTGTCCACCCCTAAAAAGGGTGCAGGGGTACAGTAACGTCGCCATCCGTGCTTCACTTTTCGGACCAGACGCCCTGCAATTCTCTCCCTACTGTTGTTTTATTTTTGGGAATATAACTTGTTATTTTTTTTACTTTACTATAAGTAAACACATTGGGGAACACTATAGCGAGCTAAAATTGCTGTTTTTTTAAATGCAAAACAAAAACAGTGGGTATGTGGCCTTAATACAGCCTAAAGTGAGAAACCCGAGTGCGGCTTTAGTTTAGAGTTTATTTTATTTTATTGATATTAAATAAATTAAATGGCTGATATATATTTAGGAGCCCACAAAAAGAGACTGTTTTTCTTATTTATCTTTATCCTAGCAGCAGTGAAAGGGTAATAAAATTGCTAAACTCTGAAGAAATGTATTTAACTATATTCATTAACACTGAAAGTCATAGAAGACGCAGAAAACTGGCACATGTTAAAACTGTGTAATGTTCTCATCTCATTCATGTCTAATAATAAATGCATTGCATAACACTCAAACAATTATAATTGAGAATTATGTATCACTATTAGGTTGTGTAATGGTTACCGTGTTAAGAATTGGTAAATACAAATAAAAAACAAAATAATTTTGAAATCATAAAACTTGCTACTTTATTTAGTGTCTTTGGATAAATGGTAAAAAATCTGCATTTTTCTGTGCTCAATTGTATAAATGAATATTAATTAAAATACAGATTGAAGAGCAGCACTTCTTTGAAAGTAGCCTTTAAGGGCTAGATTTACTAAGCTGCAGGTTTGAAAAAGTGGGGATGTTGCCTATAGCAACCAATCAGATTCTAGCTTTCATTTTGTAGAAGGTACTAAATAAATGAAAGCTAGAATCTGATTGGTTGCTATAGGCAACTTCCCCACTTTTTGAAACCCGCAGCTTAGTAAATCTAGCCCTAAGTCCTTTAAGTTGAAACTGTCAAATTCCTGTTAGTTTACATCCAAATATTCCTAACTTTTGTAAAAACAAAGAACAACATGACAGTAATGATGCCATTGACTTGCAGATGATAATATTACAGGACAACAAGACAACTACCGGAACATACAACACTACGATAAGGCAAAACAACAACTGTTTAACATGTAAAAGAGTAAAAAAAAAAAAACATATATAGGTGAAAATGTAAAGATATTTACACATAAAATCTATAAAACGCATTGACTGTTTTATCATGTAAACACAAGAGGACGATAGAGAAAGAAGGCCGAAGAGTGCATGACTGCTAGAATTTGGGCCTCCTCTTTTATGGCCTTCTGGGAATCTCACAGCACCCACCCAGTACAATACCATGTAGGGGTTGTGTTATAAGAATTGGATCTGCTGGTAAATTGTAGGGGGGAGGGATGGAAGGCAGCAGGACATGTCAAATTGGTACAAAAAAATAGTAATAGTCCCATGCAGACCTGATGCTGCTAGACCTATTGAATCCTCACCCCCCACATCCCCTCTCCCCCGCCAGAGACTGTACGATACAGCCCCAGGAGTTTTAGATTTTTTTGCTTGTCTTTTAAAACCTGAGGGATTTTTGGATCTAGAGCTGAACATATAAAGAGCAAACAGAATATCATTACTGTAGTAAACATTTCCTCAGTGAGGACTGTTGTGAAACAGAGGCAGGAAATGTGTTTATTAGTCAGCCTACAAATGCAGTATGTCTACCAATTGAAGATTTTAAATTTATGTGAAATAATCAGCCACATCTGACTAGAGTGTATATAGTACATGCACTAATGCACCCTGGCATAAGCAGAGTGATGTAAATGTAAGCAATCTATCATGTGCTGACCCCCAAGGTTCAAACAAACAAGCAAATTCAAAGGCGATCTGTGTCTCTGCTCTATGCTGGACTCTAAGGTGCACTGCCCTATAGCAAAGTTTATATATTTAGACAACTTTTTTTAAACATCTACCCTATAATTTAAGACGTCTCTTGAGGACCATGTAGCTGCAGAACCATAGCCTCTGAGCCAAAAAACAACAGTTTAATAAGTTTAGTCTGACTTGAAAGAGTTCAACTTCAACTTATCCAATTTCAGAAATGAGATGTTTTGCCAAGACGGTAAAACCAAACTGTTGGTCAGTGAACGAGATGTGTTTGCAGAACAAATTAATCTATGGCACCTTGACCACAGTGTGTACGCTGATAAAATGAGGCACTTTTTAAGACAAAACTATTTAATAAAGAATTACAATTTCACAAATCTGTTCCTAAATGTGAACAATGGATAAAAAGAAGCTCAAAGGGAGGGATAAAAGCAAACTTAAAAAGTGATTGGTTTTGACATACTTGCAAAAACAGTATGCCTTAAAGGAAAAATCATCCCTATATGTAAAAAATGGAATTTATTTTAAAGAGAAACTGGAGACCTGTAATTTGTAATATGCTGTGTACTTAAATGTAGCAATTTACAGTTTTTGAGACGTCCCGCCTCATTATTAGATTGTGTTCCAAATATCAATTTCCAGAATAGGATTTGCTTATTTTAATATTGTACATGGGTAGTAATCTTAAATTTCCTCTAAGTATCACAATGTTTCAGTGAGGCTGTATTTATAGTGCTTCAAGTGCTAAACAGAAATGATGAGCTCCAATCAGGGTGAAACAGTATGTTGTAAACTGGATTCTGTCTTAGTGGGTAAAGTTCTGACTCAAAGGGCCTCCAAATAATAGCATTTTCAGAAGTCCCCTCTCTGAATAGGAGCTGCTTATTGATGTACCTCTACCATCAGTGATATCTAGAAACCAAGGGGCCTATGCAGAGTCGGATGTAACTTACACTAAAAACGTAAATTGTGTCTGGAAAAAAAAAAATACGCAATTTACATATTATGCAGAGTCGCAGGTATCTTACATATCTGTAAGTCTGTATAATACGTAAAATGTGCATGGTAAAGCATGATGCACTTAAGGCATTTAACACGATAAAAGCATATGATACGCTTTAAAATCATCAAGTTGATGAATGCCATTTGTATTGGTGTTTTTCTCTCTTTCAAATAGAAAAAAAATCATGGGTTAGTAATAAATAATAATTACTCACTTGCTCTGATAGGAGCCATGCCGATTATGAGGCAGAAACGGCCTAACAGTTCTATTTATAACAGTGGGATTTCCTGCAGCCTAATTTAAGGAATAAATCTCAGTTTTTGCTTGTTCACTTCTCCTGCAAATATCCACTGAAATATATACACTGTAATGCATAAATAACCAATATATATAAGAAATTCAATAATGGTGCCACTAATGTAGCTGCCCCTTCCAAACATCCCCAGTCAGTAAAAGATTAATCTACAAAGATAGATATCTTAGTGAGAATGCATAAAAAGTGTAGTATTTTTTCAGACAGAAAACCTATAGTGGAATAACTGTGCGCACATATGAAATATTTGAGAATGCTTACAAGGAATGAAATATTTGAGAATGCTTACAAGGAATGAAATATTTGAGAATGCTTACATGGAATGAAATATTTGAGAATGCTTACATGGAATGAAATATTTGAGAATGTTTACACGGAAGACAGCTAGTTCTAGAACTCAGAACTCACCAGTGTGTTCCTGCAAATAACATGTCGGAACGGCAACTCAGAGAATTATTAATAGATATATCTCAACTCTTACAAATCATTAACAGGCTTATCAGGATAACATTCACTCATGCACTAGTGGTAAATGTACAGTAACCAGATACACGAAACGGATATGAAGATCTATGTGTTTCACAGTTACTTATATATATATATATTCTGCATATATTATATCCATTATATGCAAGTTGTGTGTTATATGTATTTTATTTAAAATATTGTATTTAGATTTTTATTCACGCTGAATAACATTTTGCTTAGATTATTTTACTCCTGGTTGTCTCATTTCCTCAAGCATTTTACAATGGACCTTATTCCAGAATTTACATGATTACATGAGAAATATTTTTGCTTTAGCTACAAACAACTCACTTGCAATATAGAGCACTGAATACACATTAGAGATATATGGAACCCCAAAAATAAAATTCTTCATCTCAAGTTGGGAAGTCTTTTTACAAAATAAAACAATATTGTAAACAAAACAAAAAGCCAAGTGAGCAATTATTTATGTTTCACTGAATGAGCTAAGAGTGGGATAGTGAACAAGAAAGATAATTTCATGAGAGCTGAAGCTATAAAAAGCTGTGAAAAGTGTCAAAGCTGTGAAACTCCTCACCATCACCTACAAGGCTCTCTCCCACGCTATTGCCCCCTATATCTCTAGCCTCCTCTCCATTGACACTCCAGCCCGCTCTCTGCACTCGGCCAATGACCGTTGCCTCTCCTCCATTCTGATCACCTCATCCCACTCCAGAATACAAGATTTTTACTTAATTCATTAAATAAACCAATAGATGTTTATGTACAGGAAGATTACCGTATTAATCTTGCCCCTTACACCAAATAATCACCATTGACAATCTCAGATATGCAAGCCATATATTATTATATCTATGGGCAGCACAGTGGCCTAGTGGTTAGCACTTCTGCCTTATAGCACTTTGACTATAATTGACCCTAGTCTCTGTCTGTCTGTGAGTATTTGTCTATATTAGGGAATTTAGATTGTAAGCTCCAATGGGGCAGGGACTGATGTGAGTGAGTTCTCTGTACATCGCTGCGGAATTAGTGGCGCTATTTAAATAAATGATGATGATGATGTCTATACTTACCTACTTATATATATAAAAATAAAGAAGTTTGTTTGCTGTAGAGATGAGCGCACTCGGATTTCCTGAATCCGAGCCCATCCGAACGTTGCCGATCCGAGTCGGATCCGAGACAGATCCGGGTATTGGCGCCAAATGAAACCTTGAAACCGAGGCTCGGAGTCATAATCCCGCTGTCGGATCTCGCGATACTCGGATCCTATAAATTCCCCGCTAGTCGCCGCCATCTTCACTCGGACATTGATCAGGGTAGAGGGAGGGTGTGTTAGGTGGTCCTCTGTCCTGGTAGATCTCGTGC
The DNA here is from genome assembly GCF_038048845.1 of Mixophyes fleayi. Classification (NCBI taxonomy): domain Eukaryota; kingdom Metazoa; phylum Chordata; class Amphibia; order Anura; family Limnodynastidae; genus Mixophyes; species Mixophyes fleayi. The sequence goes on from NC_134402.1 coordinate 65,249,610, forward strand.
TGTGCTGTTTAGTTCTGTGCTGTGCTGTGTTCTGCAGTATCAGTCCAGTGGTGCTGTGTGCTTTGCTCTGTGCTTCTAAGGGCATAGTTATTTCCCCAATATTCCCAAGTGTTTAAAAAATGTAAAAAAAAGTTATAAAAAAAATACAAATAACTAAATTAAAAAAAAAAAAAAAATACAACCAAATTTGCAAAACCAATCCTGCAGTATAAGCCCATTGGTACTGCTATATTACCAAGTTCACACATTCTGCAGTATCAGTCCAGTGGTGCTGTGCTCTGTCAATTTTGAGTTCAGTGGTGCTGCTGGGTCCTGTGCTGTGTCCTGTTCAGTCCAGTGGTGCTGTGTCCTGTGCTCTGTGCTTCTAAGGGCATAGTTATTTCCCCATTATTCCCAAGTGTTTAAAAAAAAAAAAAAAAAGTTATAAAAAAATTAATAAAAAAAAGTAATTATAACAAAATTTGCAAAACCAATCCAGCAGTATAAGTCCATTGGTACTGCAATATTACCAAGTTCACACATTCTGCAGTATCTTGTGCTACATATAATGGAGACCAAAAATTTGGAGGATAAAGTAGGGAAAGATCAAGACCCACTTCCTCCTAATGCTGAAGCTGCTGCCACTAGTCATGACATAGACGATGAAATGCCATCAACGTCGTCTGGCAAGCCCGATGCCCAATCTCCTAGTACAGGGCATGTAAAATCCAAAAAGCCCAAGTTCTCAAAAAGTAGCAAAAAGAGAAACTTAAAATCATCTGCGGAGAAATGTAAAGTTGCCAATATGCCATTTACGACACGGAGTGGCAAGGAACGGCTTAGGCCCTGGCCCGTGTTCATGACTAGTGGTTCAGCTTCACCCAAGAATCTTAGCCCTCCTCCTCCTCCCCCCCCCTACAAAAAATTGAAAAGAGTTATGCTGTCAGCAACAAAACAGCAAACAACTCTGCCTTCTAAAGAGAAATTATCACAAATCCCCAAGGCGAGTCCAAGGGTGTTGGTGGTTCTCAAGCCTGACCTTCCCATCACTGTACGGGAAGAGGTGGCTCGGGAGGAGGCTATTGATGATGTAGCTGGCGCTGTGGAGGAACTTGATGAGGATGGTGATGTGGTTATTGAAAATGAGGCACCAGGGGGAAAAACAGCTGATGTCCATGGGATGAAAAAGCCAATCGTCATGCCTGGTCAGAAGACCAAAAAATGCACCTCTTCGGTCTGGAGTTATTTTTATCCAAATCCAGACAACCAATGTATGGCCATATGTAGCTTATGTAAAGCTCAAATAAGCAGGGGTAAGGATCTTGCCCACCTAGGGACATCCTCCCTTATACGTCACCTGAATAACCTTCATAGTTCAGTGTTTTGGTTAGTTCAGGAACTGGGGCTAGGACCGTCATCGGTACAGGGACACCTAAATCCCGTGGTCCAGTTGGATACACACCAGCAACACCCTCCTCGTCAACTTCCTCAACGATCTCCATCAGATTTAGTCCTGCAGCCCAAGTCAGCAGCCAGACTGAGTCCTCTTCAATACGGGATTCATCCGAGGAATCCTGCAGCGGTACGCCTACTACTGCCACTGCTGCTATTGCTGCTGTTAGTCGGTCATCTTCCCAGAGGGGAAGTCGTAAGACCGCTAAGTCTTTCACAAAACAATTGACCGCCCAACAGTCGTTTGCCATGACCACAAAATATGATAGTAGTCACCCTATTGCAAAGCGTATAACTGCGGCTGTAACTGCAATGTTGGTGTTAGACGTGCGCCCGGTGTCCGCCATCAGTGGAGTGGGATTTAGAGGGTTGATAGAGGCATTGTGTCCCCGGTACCAAATCCCGTCGAGATTCCACTTCACTAGGCAGGCGATACCAAAAATGTACAGAGAAGTACGATCAAGTGTCCTCAGTGCTCTAAAAAATGCGGTTGTACCCACTGTCCACTTAACCACGGACATGTGGACAAGTGGTTCTGGGCAAATTAAGGACTATATGACTGACAGCCCACTGGGTAGATGCATCCCCTTCCGCAGCAACAGCAACAGCTGCATCAGTAGCAGCATCTACAAAATGGCTGCTCGTGCAAAGGCAGGCAACATTGTGTATTACAGGCTTTAATAAGAGGCACAACGCTGACAACATATTAGAGAAACTGAGGGAAATTATCTCCCAGTGGCTTACCCCACTTAGACTCTCATGGGGATTTGTGGTGTCAGACAATGCCAGTAACATTGTGCGGGCATTAAATATGGGCAATTTCCAGCACGTCCCATGTTTTGCCCACACCATTAATTTGGTGGTGCAGCATTACCTCAAGAGTGACAGGGGTGTGCAGTAGATGCTTGCGGTGGCGCGCAAAATTGCTGGACACTTTCGGCATTCAGCCAGTGCCTACCGCAGACTAGAGGCACATCAAAAAAGCATGAACCTGCCCTGCCATCACCTCAAACAAGAGGTTGTGACGTGCTGGAACTCCACCCTCTATATGCTGCACAGGATGGAGGAGCAGCAAAAGGCCATTCAGGCCTACACAGCCACCTACGACATAGGCAAAGGAGTGGGGATGCGCCTGAGTCAAGCGCAGTGGAGACTGATTTCCGTGTTGTGCAAGGTTCTCCAGCCGTTTGAACTTGCCACACGAGAAGTCAGTTCCGACACTGCCAGCTTGAGTCAGGTGATTCCCCTGATCAGGCTGTTGCAGAAGCAGCTGGAGAAAGTGAGGGAGGAGCTGTTAAAGCATTGCGATCCAACAAAGCATGTAGCTCTTGTGGATGAAGCCCTTCGTACGCTTTGCCAGGATCCGAGGGTGGTCACTCTTTTAAAGTCAGAGGAATACATTCTGGCCACCGTGCTCGATCCTCGGTTTAAAGCGTATGTTGTGTCTCTGTTTCCGGCGGACACAAGTCTACAGCGGTGCAAAGACCTGCTGGTCAGGAGATTGTCCTCTGAAGAGGACCGTGACATGCCAACAGCTCCACCCTCATTTTCTTCCACATCTATGGCTGCGAGGAAAAAGCTCAGTTTTCCTAAAAATGGCGGGGATGCTGATAACATCTGGTCCGGACTGAAAGACCTTCCAACGATTGCAGACATGTCTACTGTCGCTGCATTGGATGCTGTCACAATTGAAAAAATGGTGGAGGATTATTTTGCTGACACCATCCAAATAGACATGTCAGACAGTCCATATTGTTACTGGCAGGAAAAAAAGGCAGTTTGGAAGCCCCTGTACAAACTGGCTCTATTTTACCTGAGTTGTCCCCCCTCCAGTGTGTACTCGGAAAGAGTTTTTAGTGCAGCGGAACCTGGTCAGTAAGCGGCGAAGGAGGTTGCTTCCTCACAACGTTGAAAAAATGATGTTTATAAAAATGAATAATCAATTCCTCAATGAAGTACAGCACTGCCCTCCAGATAGTACAGAGGGACCTGTGGTTGTGGAGTCCATCGGGGACGAATTGATAATGTGTGAGGAGGAGGAAGTACACACTGTAGGGGGAGAGGAATCAGAGGTTGAGGATGAGGACAACATCTTTCCTCAGTAGAGCCTGTTTAGTTTGTACAGGGAGAGATGAATTGTTATTTTGGTGTGGGGGCCCAAACAAACCAATCATTTCAGCCACAGTTGTTTGGTAGGCCCTGTTGCTGAAATGATTGGTTTGTTAAAGTGTGCATGTCCTATTTCAACAACATAAGGGTGGGTGGGAGGGCCCAAGGACAATTCCATCTTGCAACTCTTTTTTTGGCATTATGTGACCATTCAACAGTCGTTTGCCATGTTCAAAAAGTAAAAGAAAATGTCAACAAATTCCAAAAATTAAATCCAAAAAGTTAAATGCCCTGTCATTATTTAAAACAAGAGGTATTGACGTGCTAGAATTAGTGTAGTGTTAATATGTTATAAACACTACACTTGGAACTTGGAGGAGGTATTGTGGCCCCGGTACCAAATTTAGTACCGGGGCCACCCCACTACGCAGTCCAGATACTTGTTTGGTGGAATTCTGACCAGTTGAGGCAGGGTGTATTTATTATATTGTGGCCCCAGTATCAAATTGGGTACCGGGGCCACCCCACTACGCAGTCCAGATACTTGTTTGGTGGAATTCTGACCAGTTGAGGGTGTATTTATTATATTGTGGCCCCGGTATCAAATTGGGTACCGGGGCCACCCCACTACGCAGTCCAGATACTTGTTTGGTGGAATTCTGACCAGTTGAGGGTGTATTTATTATATTGTGGCCCAGCTATCAAATTTGGTACCGGGGCCACCCCACTACGCAGTCCAGATTTTTTTTTGGAGGAATTCAGACCCGTGGAGGGTTTTTTATTAATTATATTGTGGTGACCACTCCTCTACGCAGTCCAGGTACATTTTTTGGTGCGAATCATACAAGTTCAGGGTTTTTAAATTATATTGTGGTGACCACTCCTCTACGCAGTCCAGGTACATTTTTTGGTGCGAATCATACAAGTTCAGGGTTTTTAAATTATATTGTGGTGACCACTCCTCTACGCAGTCCAGGTACAGTTTTTGGTGCGAATCATACAAGTTCAGGGTTTTTAAATTATATTGTGGTGACCACTCCTCTACGCAGTCCAGGTACATTTTTTGGTGCGTTTCAGACCAGTTGATGGTTTTCTTATTAAATTGTGGTGACCACTCCTCTACGCAGTCCAGGTACATTTTTTGGTGCGATTTATACAAGTTCAGGGTTTTTAAATTATATTGTGGTGACCACTCCTCTACGCAGTCCAGGTACATTTTTTGGTGTGATTCATACAAGTTGATGGTTTTCTTATTATATTGTGGTGACCACTCCTCTACGCAGTCCAGGTACAGTTTTTGGTGCGAATCATACAAGTTCAGGGTTTTTAAATTATATTGTGGTGACCACTCCTCTACGCAGTCCAGGTACATTTTTTGGTGCGATTAAGACCAGTTGATGGTTTTCTTATTATATTGTGGGGAGCACTCCACTACGCAGTCCAGAAAGATACCTCGTTGCAACGTTTTGGTCTAATAACAATATTGTGAGGTGTTCAGAATACACTGTAAATTAGTGGAAATGATTGTTATTGAATGTTATTGAGGTTAATAATAGCGTAGGAGTGAAAATAAGCCCAAAAACTTGATTTTTGAACTTTTTATGCTTTTTTCAAAAAAAATCCGAATACAAAACCTTAACTCCGAACCAAAACCTTTCGGCAGGTGTTTTGCGAAACAAATCCGAACCCAAAACATCAAGAAAATCCGAATCCAAAACACGAGACACCAAAAGTCGTCGGTGCACATCCCTAGTTTGCTGGCGAATATCTTCCACAGCTATCAAGGTAGAGCTTCCAAATATTACATAGTTATTTAGTATCAAAAAAGTAACCTATTAGACCACATAGCAATGACGCGACAATGTGACAAGTATTGAAAACATAATTTTTTGGTTGTAAACATTTGTTTGACTGCTGGAAGGAAACATCGCCACAACACGGCATAACGACAACGAGACAAAGCTAAAAATCTTATTTTCTAAATAGTCTATTGACCAAATAATATGCAAATATTTAAAAACTGCTACACATTACAAATCAGACTCACCCAACGCCGTGTGACCCTGCTAGTTTATTTTAAACAGAACAGATTTTAATTCATGCTAATGAAACATACATCATTAGTCTACTAGTTTGACACTGACTACATGGATATATCAGAAGCTGATTAAATTGTACATTTTGTCTCTGGTATTACTGACGCTGTACAGGCAAAGCATAGTGATGGGGAACTTTAACCTATCAGTGATTAAGAGCAGCTCTGACTTAACGGCAAGGAGAAGGTTTATGTTACAGATCTCCAGCCAGACTCATCTAGTAAAAATACATAATGCTTCAAGGAAATCATCAAGTTGTAATTTAATATGGTATGAGCGGCTGGAGATTTCCAGCGCACCTGGTTGATCAAACTGACAGCTCACGCTTCAAATGTAAGAAGACAAAAGTGAAGAGGATAAAAAACAGTTATATGCAAGACGTGAAAGTAACAGCATTTTAATTCTTATTTCTCGTCTGTTTTACGGGCAATTTTTGTGAGGAAATTAATATTTGTAATAAGTCTGTGAACATCATTTCCTGCAAGGGGGGGTATTTAGTTACAAAACATAAATGTGCCGTGATTTATAGCAACCAATCAACAATTATCTTTTATTGATCTAGTGCAAGTTAGACTATAAAAGCAACAGTCTGATTAGTTACTAGGAGTTACTGCACCTTTGTACTTTGTAACTAAATAACCACCTACGGTAATAGAAATATATATTAGATTATATATTATAATGTGCTCAAGCAAGAATGTATCAAAATTTTAGTTTTATCCTGTATTATTGTTTATTTATAAGATGCCACAGATTTCGTAGCGCCAGACACAGAAGCAGGTAACAAATAGCGGAGGTAATACACATAAGTAGCTCAGATAAGTGTGAGTAATGCTATGAGGACTCACACAAAGTACAGCAGAAGACGTGACAGGACAAACGAGGGAGTCAGACAGTAGACAGACATGGGACAATAGGTAGAGAAGACCCTACCTGCGAGAGCTTACATTCTAGAGGGAGGGGTGGTGAGAGACAATAGGACCACCTGGGAAGAGATGGAGATGGCAGACAAGGAAGAGGAGGTGATGGATAGAATGGTTAGGAGGTGGTAGGATAGGCGAGCTTGAAAAGGTGAGTTTTGACTGAGTGTTTGAAGGACTAAAGGTTGGGGTGAGGAGTTCCAAAGATTATGGGTAGTACGACAGAAGTCTTGGAGGCAAACATGGGAGGAGGTAATGAGAGGTGAATGTCAGAGGCAGAGCGGCGTGGCCGGGTGGGTATGAACCTCCTGACAAGGTCAGAGTTGTAAAGGGGAGAAGTGTTGGTTTGCAAGTGAGGGTAAGGATTTTGAACTGAATTCTGAAAAGAATAGGAAGCAAATGAAGGGATTTACACAGAGTGGAAGAGGTGCGGTGGGAGAGGAAGAGAGCTGAGCCGCAGCATTCTGTATGGTTTGAATGTCAAAAATGTGAGAGTCAGGAAGGCCAGTAAGAAGGAGGTTGCAATATTTGAGACGAGAAGTGATGAGTGAATGGACCAGGATTTTGGTTGCTTTCTGAGAGAGGAAAAGACGGATTTTCGTAATGTTACGGAGGAGGACGTTTTAGGATTTGGTGAGGGACTGGATATGAGAGGTAAAGATGAGGACTGAGTCAAGGGTGACTCCAAGGCAGCGGGCTGGGCTGACAGGAGAAAGAGTGATGTTGTCAACCAAGAGGGAGATATTGGAGGGATAGCAACATTGGCAGGAGGAAAGATGATGAGCTCAGATTTGGAGATGTTGAGTTCCAGGAAGCGCTGTGACATCCATGTAGTTACAGCAGAAGAGACAGCAAGACACCTAGGTTAGGAAGGCGAGAGAGAGGTCAGGGGAGAAAAGATATATTTGCGTGTCATCAGCAGAGAGGTGGTATTGGACGCCAAATGATTGAATGAGTTCACCAAGAGAGATGGTGTAAAGAGAGAAGAGCAGAAGGCCAAGAGGGAGGGGGGTCAGAAGCAGACACGCTAAAAGAGAAGCCAAAGGAGTAGGAGGCAAACCAAGGGAGAGCTGTTTAGTGAAGATCTATGGACTGAAGGATGGTGAGGAGAAGAGAATGATCGACAGTGTCAATAGCAGCAGTAAGGTCGAGGAGTACGAAAAGGAAGAAGTGACCTTTGGACTTAGCTGGGAGTAAGTTGTTACTTTAGTGAGGGCAGTTTCAGTTGAGTGAAGGGGACAGAAGCCAGACCGGAGATGGTCCAAAAGAGAAAGGGAAGAGAGAAAGTGAGTCAGACGATTGAAGACAAGTTGTTTGAGTTTTAAAAGCAAAGGGCAGTAGAGATATGTGGCTATAGTTGGAGAGAGAGGATGGGTTGAGTGAAGGTTTGTTAAGAATAGGGGAAATGAGAGCATGCTTGAAGGCCGAATGGAAGATACCAGCAGAGAGAGTGAGGTTAAAGAGGTGAGCAAGGTGAAAACAGGCATTGGAAGAGAGGGTGACACCTTCAACAGTTAGTACAGTGTTGACTTCCAGTGTAAAAAATGATGAAATTTGAAAGCGTACAGCAACATTAACACCAGACCACAAGAGACAGAGCAATGTATTTTAATCTACCTGACAATTGACTATATAATGTATACAAGACAACAGGCTATCTGCTTTGTTTGTAATATATTCTATCGTACGCAAGTGTCCAGGTTATGAGCTCTACACAAACCACTATTTAAAATTTGGTCTCTGTTGTAAACGAACTACCAGGCAATATGCTCTGCATTATATACTAGCCACCATGAAATTGGTCCTGTGTTGCATACAAGCCACCAATCAATGAGCTCTGCACTGTATATTAGCCAGCAGGCAAAGGTCTCTTTCCTGGTACTGGATATTGTGTGGAATCACTACTAGCCTAGCATGCAGGATCAGGATCAGTACTGACATTATTGTGTGCAAAACAGTAAACAGCAAAATGGTATTGCGAGGGGAATGGGGGCACATTTTTTTATACTTCTCTTGGGCAGCAAAACAGCTTGTCCTACTACTGGCCCAATCTGTCTGCAAATGGCTGTCATAAGAGATCAAGGTAAGTGATCAGAAATAATTGCACAATAGAAACCAAATATATGACCGATATGAATAATGACTCATTTTCTATAAAGTACTGAGAAATATGCTGCAGCTGTAGAAAGGCTAATAAGTACATGCATTCAGCAAGTTTTACTTGGGGTGATCTTATCAGTTTGTAGGATTTAGAGGGCAAGAAAATAAGAAAAAATAATGACTAAAAAGTATCATTGACAAAAAAATAGATCACATTTTCTGCATTCGATAGCAAAAAAAAAAAGTAGAGGCCATTTAACTCACAACACTTCACACTACAATCCTGCTCATGGAAGGGTCACACAAATGATTATATTGGGTACAGGTGTTTACCCGTACTTACAATCCCCAACTTCCCTTCTGTTGAAGCAGCAGCATCTACATCCCGTTATAGCATAAATATGTCAGTAAAAACGCGTTATATCCAATTAAATTGCTATATCCAATTAAAGTGATAGCTGTTTTTATAGTTTACATTAAACTGATACAATTGTTTATGTTACACAGTTAGGGAGGTTAAAATACAGTCCACCAAGTTCAAATGTTTTAAAGTTCGAAATATGCTGATCCAGAGGGAGGCAAAAAGAAAACTCCCATTGAGGCAGCTTCTAAATTAACCCCAGGAGGTCAAAAAACTCTTTACTTATCTGAATCAGTCACCCAACTTAACATTTTTTTTGTCAGGAAGGCATCCAAGTCAATTTTAAATCTACTTAAAATGGCCACAAACATGCCAAATGGGCAGTTTTCAAACAGACTGGTCTGAAACGATCTTTTTGAATAATCAAAATTAATTTGATTCAGAATATTGGAAAATAATGGAAAATTATATCAACTGATAATTGCATGAGCCTGTGTGTGCTGACGTTGCCACCCACTACCTAACAAACACATATGTACATTTTACCCTACCAAATTACTGCCAAACTGGCAATAGATCTGGTTGCTGGCAGTGGGTTTAAATGACAGGCATGCGAGATTTAGAAATTTCATTGTCCTGGCATCACAAACAGAATCCTTAGTAGGTAAATCTATTATTTTATTACAGTTACAGTGAAGGACTCTGTTCCATGGTGATGCTGGTGGAGTCACTTTTCCTCCAGTAACAATGAATGCTCTCTTTTTACTTGGGACAGGGCTAGGTATGAAAACTTTATTAGAGAAATGTTTGTACCAAACTTGAATATATACACTCCGTAGCCCCTTTATTAGGTACACCTGCTCGTTAATGCAAATATTTTAATCAGCCAATAATGTGGCAGCAACTCAATGCATAATGTGGTCAAGAGGTTCAGTTGCTGTTCAAACCCGAATGGGAAAGGAACGTGATCTTAGTGACTTTCACCGTGGAATGATTCTCGGTGCCAGATGGAGGGCCGGGGGTCAACAGAAAGTGAAAAAATCTGAATGCATAGCAGGTCGAACCTTGAAGTGGATGGGCTACAGCAGCAGAAGACTACACCGGGTTCCAGTCCTTTCAGCTAAAATCAGGAAACTGAGGCAACAGTGGGCACAAGCTCACTAAAACACGACAGTTGAACATTGAAAAACATTGCCTGGTCGGATGAATCTTGATTTCTGCTGTGATGTGGGGAACATTTTCTTGGCACACATTAGGCCCCTTAGTACCAACTATGCATTGTTTAACTGCCACCGTCTATCTGAGTATTGTTGCGGACCATGTGCATACCTTTATGGAACCAGTCTATCCATTTTCTAATGGATACACATCATCTCAAGCTGGTTCCATTAATATGACAATGAGTTATTTGTACTCCAATGGCATCATCATCATTTATTTATATAGCGCCAGCAAATTCGGTAGCGCTTTACAATTGGGGACAAACACCGTAATATACAATACTGTGTAATACTGACATAAGTAAGAACATCACCAGATCTCAATCCAATAGAGGAACCTTTGAGATGTAATGGAATGGGAGATTCACAGCAGTACAGCTGGCAAACCTGCAGCCACTGTGTGATGCCATCATGCCAACATTGACCAGACTCTCTAAGGAAGGTTTCCCGCACCTTGCTTAATCTATACCAAAATAAATTCAGGCTGTTCATGGGCAAACGGGGGACCTACCCAGTACTCGAAATGCGTTCTGTCCATATAAATGATGGCACCTTTATTCCAGCAGAAGCAAACTGGTATTTGTGTAGCCTTTCTTCATAATTTAACACGTCAATACCCTTATAATTATTTTATATACAGCCAAAAGCTACACGTGGGAATTTTCCATTAGTAGAAATAAAACATATCTGTACAAAAATAAGCTTGGTGTTTCATGGCATGAAATAGACAGACATATTATTCTAGCCAATCTCTTCCAATCAATTATAATTCTACAATAAAACTACTGGTAAGCCAGTCCAGGTAGACAGCCACAAGAAACAACAAGAAAGGACAAGATACCAATCCGCAAATCATGGATTGTCTCGTTTCTAGTACGATTGCATAGAGGATCAAAATGTGAAAATGGGAATTATTTTTCTCCCCATATGTTGATCTAAAATTGTTAATGAAAGAAATGAACACTATGAAAATGGTGTTTAAAAGTACTATAGCATTGTTTGCAAACCTTCCAACTATTATATTACATAATAAACAAGCAGTGTTTATATATGTATACATGCGCGGAACTCCCTTGGCTAAGAAGCAACCCCACACATGAATGGTCTCAGGATGTTTTACTGTAGGCATGACACAGGACTGATGGTAGCGCTCACCAAACAATCTGAAAGGGGATTCAGAGAAAATTACTCTACCCCAGTCCTCAGCAGTCCAATCCCTGTACCTTTTGCAGATTATCAGTCTGTCCCTGATGCTTTTCCTGAGGAGAAGTGGCTTCTTTGCTGGCCTTCTTAACACCAGGCCATCCTCCAAAAGTCTTCGCATCACTGTATGTGCAGATGCACTCACACCTGCCTGCTGCCATTCCTGAGCAAGCTCTGCACTGTAGTGCCCTGATCACGCAGCTGAATCAACTTTAGGAGATGGTCCTGGTGCTTGCTGGACGTTGTTGGGCGCCCTGAAACCTTCTTCACAACTATTGAACCTCTTTCCTTGAGGTTTTTGATGATCTGATAAATGGATGATTTAGGTGCAATCTTACTAGCAGCAATATCCTTGCCTGCGAAACCCTTTTTGTGCAAAGCAATGATTACTGCACGTGTTTCCTTGCAGATAACCATGGTTAGCAGACAATGAACAATGATATCAAGCACCACCCTCCTTTTAAAGCTTCCAGTCTATTATTCTAACTCAATCAGCATGACAGAGTGATCCCCAGCCTTGTCCTCGCCAAAACACTCTAACCTGTATTAACGAGAGAATCACTGAGCCAATGTCAGCTGGTCCTTTTGTGGCAGGGCTGAAATGCAGTGGAAATGTTGTTTTTGGGATAAAGTTCATTGTCATGTCAAATAGGGACTTTGAAATTAATTGCAATTCATCTGATCACTCTTCATGACATTCTGGAGTATATGCAAATTGACATAATAAAAACTGAGGCAGCAGACATTGTGAAAAATAATATTTGTGTCTCAAACCTTTTGGCCATGACTATACACTGTCTTTTGTGCTTCTTCTTTAATGTTTTTTTCTAGATACACACTTGGAAAATGTTGTAAAAAAGGAGCAGCTGAACTGTTTGGTGTATTGGGTTTTGTATTAATTTTCATCACAAATATGTCTGCTAATCACTTTAGCACAACTGTGTTAATTATTTACTATGTTCTAATTGCTTAATTTAAAATCTGATAGGTTGTCATTATTACCTCTCCTGACCACTTTAAATAGCAATAGCAACAATTGCCATTCTGGAAAATGCCCCACTTGTATCAGCGTTTGATGCCAAAGGGGGATATTTCAGCAGCAGAGAGTATGCTTGTTAGGATTAACTTTTATTTCTATATATTTTGTAGTAGGGAATGAGCAGTAGCCAATAGGACTTTGTGTTCTGTTGAAATTGTGAAAATACCTGAAAGCTCATTTAAAACATTTATCACATTGATTATTTTTGGGCTTAATATTACTAAATTTTTGGCTAGATACTATGCTCTCTTTGTTTTTGTGTGTCTGTGTGCGCGTGGCTATGTGTGTATGTGAGGGAGGGCCCAAAGCAAATTTTTGCACCTGGGCCCACAACTCCCTAGTTCCACCTCCGTACATATAACACACAAATGTTAATGTATTTATACAATACTGTAACTAATATCAGTGAAAACAGTGTTGATTAGGGAAACTTGTGTATAATAACAATATATTCCGATCGCCTGGCTGTATAGTAAATTATTGTGGACATCAGAAGTCACTCGGCCTACAGCTTCATGTCATATGGTCATAGAGCTCCATGGAGACCAATAACATCCATATAAATTTACAGTAGGAAGTGCATTATCCCATATAAAATATGGGGGGAATTCACACGAAAGATGCTGAACTAGAAAAAAAAAAAAATACAAATTTTTCTAAAAACCACTCTTCCCCATTTCATTTTCTAAGACATTTTGCTCAACATGACTCCTCACACCGAATTGATGGCTTTTTATCTACATTTTTTTGCTCCAGTAGAGCTACACTCCCACAATCCACACCTATATTCTTGTTGTTGCAGAGGGCAGAATACTGAATATTCCAATCTACAAGACCTTTAATAACCTCTGTATTGTTGCATATGCAAAAAGTGCTTTTTTGAAGAAAAAACAAATCTATTTTATTCATTGAAATTACATAAATTCCATTTCCTAAAGCTTAGTATCTCTTCCTTACAACTCCTTTCCACAACTACTGGTAGATGTTAAGGTCTGCACATTACCAGACTATATATCTATAGCTCTCTTATGTTGCCTACCAGTCTACCTGTATGAGGTCACACACGATTTCAGCCCGCAGTCTCTCTCTACCTATCACACTAGGTTCTAGACCTACGGAATCGCCCCCAAACACAGCGCTCTCACACCCCCAGACACTTCAAGGTTCAGCCACCACCTATTGGGTACGGGCAATAGGACCCCAATATACTGTCCCACGCTGGCACACAGGCTTCTAGTTCCATAAACTAGCAAGACTCACACCAGCACACACAGGGTTAACTCTTCACTCCTCCAGACTGTTACACAAATGTAAATGCAAGTACACATAGTTCGTTAATCAAATGTATCAACAAATCACACACTGGCATTCCAAGGGTTACCCTGGTCGAGCAATCTCTCTTCTAAAAAGGCTATGGATTCTTTAGAGTATCAAGGATGCAACTTATTAAATTATAGATTTAATTAGAGATGGTCACTGACCCCCGTGTTTTGGTTTTGGATTCGGTTTTGGATCTGGATTACCGTCGTGTTTTGGTTTTGGTTTTGGTTTTGCAAAACCGCCATTGCGTGTTTTGGTTTTGGTTTTGGTTTTGTTTGGTTTTGTTTTGCAATTTGTTATAAAAATTACATTTATTGGTGCTAAAATAACATAATTTAGGTATTATTTTGTAGCTACATTATTATTAACCTCAGTAACACTAATTTCCAGTCATTTTTTATTCAATTTTGAACACCTCCTATGTCACAATATGATTTTCATACACTTGAAAAGAAAAATTGCTGCAGTTCTTGCCAGTGATAACAAAAAGGCCATTGTCATGCCTGGGCATAAGACCAAAAATCCACCTCTTAAGTGTGGAATTATTTTTACACGAATCCTGGCAAGAGTTGTCTATCCATTTGTAACATTTTGAAAGCCACACTCAGTAGAGGTAGGGACCTTAACCATCTGGGATCCTCATCCATGTTTCGTCATTTTTCAGCGAGTTATTGGCAAACTGTTGGGAAAATCAGAAACTTTGGTTAAAAAAAAATTAACAACAAGCATTCCAGCATAATCTACCTCCCTTCTCTCATCTACATCCCAGCACCTGCAATCTTCCCCCCCAACAATTGGCAAGTAAACAATCCTCTGCAAGAGGAAGCAAGAATGAAACCTGTCACCCAGTCGCAAAGCGGATCACAGACGCCCTGGGTACTATGCTAGCGTTAGATCTGTGTCCAATGTCCACTATTAATACAGTTGGTTTAAGACATTTAATTGAGGTGTTATGTCCCTGTTAGCAAATGTCATCACTATACCATTTTACTAGAAAAGCTTATTCTCTCCTGTACCGGAAAGTTCCTAAAAATGTCATTATTGGGTGACAAAATGGTATTCTACCCACTGTACACTTAACCACAGATATGTGTACAAGCGGAACTGGGCAAACAAAAGATTATATGACTGTGAAAGCCCACTGGGTTGGTCTTTCGCCTTCCCCAGCATGGACAGCAGCAGCATGTACCCAGGTGCATCACATTTTTGAGAAGTAGGCTACTCTGTGTATCAGCAGCTTCACTAAGAGGCATACAGCTGACAAACTGTTCCAAAAACTAAGGGATGTCATTGAAAGATGGCTAATCCTGCTTGGAGTCTCCTGAGGATATGTCATTTCTGATTACGACCCCAATATTGGTCCAGCATTACAGCGGGGCTGAATTCCATCACATTTCCTGTTTTGCACACACTATCAACTTGGTGTTACAGAACTTTTGAAAAATGACATGCAGGAGATGCTGTTTGTGTCCATAAACATTTAGGGTCAATTTGTGGTTTCTGCAACAGCATGTAGGAGAATACAGCAGCTGCAAGAAGACTAGCATTTGAGGGGAATATACTTTAGTCCAGCGAAGTAGTTACCTGTGAAGAAAGTGCAGACACAGTTAGCTTGAGTCAAGTGATTGCCTTAATAATAGATTTTGAAAAGGTGCTACATAAAATTATAGTGTGCAATAAAACAAAGTAAATGTGCTAACTATATTTTAATTGTAGATGAAATACTTAATTTTCTTTGCAAGGATCCCAGACTTATCAACATCTTGTTGGGACGTCTTCTCCTTCAGTTTCTCTGGCAACTGCTTGTAATAAAAGAAATTGCTTTCCCAAGACACCCAGTGGTGATGCAGATGAGTCCGCTAAACATTTTGATATTTGCTGTGCTGTAAAAGAATTGCCCAAAAACCGTGACAGCTCTGCCCTAAAATCAACTAGTCATTCCCTTTGGAAGGCCATTATCAGCAATTACATCATACTACACAGACTTCTATGATATTGGGATATTGGGATGAATTAGTATTGTTGGAGGAAGATTATCACTAAACCCTGCCACCTCTCCAGTTTCGCAATGAGCTATGGTACAATAAAATGTAACTGCAGATTTAGACCAAGACTGTCAGCCCTATTATTTCTATTTCAGCAATTACAATTAGCAATGGAGCAATGGAGCTCTTCTCTTTGGGTGTTACCTATATAACGCAGCACAATTTGCCTGCAAATTCTACAGACAAGCCTGCTTGTCTTCCTCTCCATCAATGACTCTTAGCAATTGAGCACTCGTCTTTGGGTGTATATTACACCCAAACATTATTAGTGAAAATTATGAAAAATACAGTTTAATCCCTGATAGGCCCTCCACCATCCTTTGCATGTTAATAGTAGGATTGGTTGGAATTATGGTCAAGGTCACACATTTTTTTGACAAATCCTTCAAACCAGCCCAGATGTCAAACTGTTGTGGTCTGCCCCCTGCGTCATCCCTGCTTGTGTTTGGAAAGTGCATATTGGTGCCAGAACCTCACATGCCAGAACTGCTCCCACTGGTGCCACACTGCTGCAGGACTTACACAATCAACCGCATCCTCATCGTCGGATACCCAAATCTCCCCCACATCCTCTTCTAAAGACAAAGTGTCATCCTCACTTGGTGTATCACCGGCTACACTCGGGCTGTTCAGGCACACATCAGCAGAACTGCTGAAAGGGCCCTTCTTTATGGGTAGACTAACAGAATGGTCACGATTAGACATCCCACTGTTGGATGGACTCTCCACAGGGATTGTTGTCATTTGTGAATCAGAGCAAATATTCTCCTGTAATGCCTCACTGTTATCTTGCAGCTCGGCTTTGACGCGTAACAGTAGTTGTGCACCAATTGTAGGCTGGGTAACTTTTTGGGATCTGCCACTAATAGCCAAAGGTGAAGGCCTCATTCTCTCTTTGCCACTGCGTGTGTAGAATGGCATGCTTGCAATTTTTTTTTTATCGTCACTTAACTTTTGCTCAGTTACACTTCTTTTTCGCTTCAATACAGTAAAATTTTTTTGGGTTTTTGTTTTTTGCACTAATTTGAAAACACTCTGTTGTTTGACATCGCCTTGGCCAGATGACGTACTGGGAACACTAACATCAGGACTGGTGACAGAACCTGGTTGCTCATTTAGATCATATGTGGACTGCTTTGAATCCATTCTGAGCGCAAACCACTGGGGAGTGCTAAAAATTATTTAGTAGATTCTGCTGACAGTTATGACTTTTGACAGCCAGAAATATTAATGCACAATTAGGGAGGACACCCCAAAAACACTGAGGAGTGCTAAAAATTATTGAGTAGATACTGCTGACAGATATGACTTTTGACAGCCAGAAATATTAATGCACAATTAGGGAGGACACCCCAAAAACACTGAGGTGTGCTACAAATTATTTAGTAGATACTGCTGACAGATATGACTTTTGACAGCCAGAAATATTAATGCACAATTAGGGAGGACACCCCAAAAACACTGAGGAGTGCTAAAAATTATTGAGTAGATACTGCTGACAGATATGACTTTTGACAGCCAGAAATATTAATGCACAATTAGGGAGGACACCCCAAAAACACTGAGGAGTGCTAAAAATTATTGAGTAGATACTGCTGACAGATATGACTTTTGACAGCCAGAAATATTAATGCACAATTAGGGAGGACACCCCAAAAACACTGAGGTGTGCTACAAATTATTTAGTAGATACTGCTGACAGATATGACTTTTGACAGCCAGAAATATTAATGCACAATTAGGGAGGACACCCCAAAAACACTGAGGAGTGCTAAAAATTATTGAGTAGATACTGCTGACAGATATGACTTTTGACAGCCAGAAATATTAATGCACAATTAGGGAGGACACCCCAAAAACACTGAGGAGTGCTAAAAATTATTGAGTAGATACTGCTGACAGATATGACTTTTGACAGCCAGAAATATTAATGCACAATTAGGGAGGACACCCCAAAAACACTGAGGAGTGCTAAAAATTATTGAGTAGATACTGCTGACAGATATGACTTTTGACAGCCAGAAATATTAATGCACAATTAGGGAGGACACCCCAAAAACACTGAGGAGTGCTAAAAATTATTGAGTAGATACTGCTGACAGATATGACTTTTGACAGCCAGAAATATTAATGCACAATTAGGGAGGACACCCCAAAAACACTGAGGAGTGCTAAAAATTATTGAGTAGATACTGCTGACAGATATGACTTTTGACAGCCAGAAATATTAATGCACAATTAGGGAGGACACCCCAAAAACACTGAGGAGTGCTAAAAATTATTGAGTAGATACTGCTGACAGATATGACTTTTGACAGCCAGAAATATTAATGCACAATTAGGGAGGACACCCCAAAAACACTGAGGAGTGCTAAAAATTATTGAGTAGATACTGCTGACAGATATGACTTTTGACAGCCAGAAATATTAATGCACAATTAGGGAGGACACCCCAAAAACACTGAGGAGTGCTAAAAATTATTGAGTAGATACTGCTGACAGATATGACTTTTGACAGCCAGAAATATTAATGCACAATTAGGGAGGACACCCCAAAAACACTGAGGAGTGCTAAAAATTATTGAGTAGATACTGCTGACAGATATGACTTTTGACAGCCAGAAATATTAATGCACAATTAGGGAGGACACCCCAAAAACACTGAGGTGTGCTACAAATTATTTAGTAGATACTGCTGACAGATATGACTTTTGACAGCCAGAAATATTAATGCACAATTAGGGAGGACACCCCAAAAACACTGAGGAGTGCTAAAAATTATTGAGTAGATACTGCTGACAGATATGACTTTTGACAGCCAGAAATATTAATGCACAATTAGGGAGGACACCCCAAAAACACTGAGGTGTGCTACAAATTATTTAGTAGATACTGCTGACAGATATGACTTTTGACAGCCAGAAATATTAATGCACAATTATGGGGGACACCCCAAAAGCGCTGGGGAGTGCCAAATATGAAGAAAAAATAATAAACCTCTATCCTCCTCTCTGCACTAGCGATTTTGGTTAGAGCAATTGCAAGAACAATATGGTATTCTCTGTCCCTGCTCTAATTAGCCTATGACTACACCCTGCTCTCTCCCTCTGTCAAATGGCGATGGATTGCTGTGGAGGCGTGTATTTATAAAGTTGAAGTATCGCGAGAACCGAGTCCCGAGATCCGACGACGTCACAATGACGTTCGGCCTCGATTTGGATTCGGAATGGGCGGGAGAGTACCGAGCTGCTCAGCTCGGTACTCGGATACCCAAAGTTCGGGTGGGTTCGGTTCTCGGAGAACCGGACCCGCCCATCTCTAGATTTAATATACAAAAGGTACAGGGCATACAGATAACAAAAATAATGAATACCAATTAATAAATTTGACATAACAAGCAAAAAATTTAAAATAAAAAAGGATTACATTCAGATTTGCACTTACATGAATTGCATCTGGGCAAGGGGAATTTGGCTAAGAAGATGGACATCTTATCATTGTATCTTGATTTCCCCAGAAGTCTGACACTTTGTCCCTCCAGACACAGGTTTTTAAGCAAACTCAAATGGGACGGCATTCACAGGGGCAACGTGAATGCTAATGTGGGGGGCGGAAATGTCCCCTGGGTGTTACCTCAGGTTTGGTCAAACTATTCCTAAGTTTTGACCTGTTGGTAATTCTTCACAGATATATCTCAGAGAAATAACACCCCCTTCAATAAACCGGTCATAATCTCCTGCACGTTTAAATACCAAACATAATGGAATTACAACAATATCCAATCTCATCCTGAAATACATGTGCTGGCTGTTCCCTGTTTAGTTGGTATCTATGTTTCAAGACCCTTATGTGGTTTTTGCCCCTCAGTACAGAGTGGCATCCAGATTTCCCAAAATATGAAAAATGAATTAATTTCCTTTCAAGTTCACATTTCTATATACCTGTATAGGCTTTCACATGCTGTCTACCAGGATCTCCTCTAGGCATATGGTTCTCCAATTTACACCCAGGAGTTAGTTTGTGTTTACACTACCTACTGAAAGGAAGTCAATTAGCTAGGGAAATACATGATCAAATACAATGGATGTCTGTGATCTGCATATCTAAAGCCGTCTCTTCACACAGGGTTTATCTAACTCAATTATCCCCTCATTGGCTCATTTGGTCACACCTTTATCTGAATTGAAGATTAGGTTAATTTAGGTATTCATGCAAAGAGTTATTTTGGGTCCTGACATCCAATATTCTATTTCAGCATATCAGATTTATGCTCTCATCCTGACAATCCTCCTTTTACGGCTTTCTATTATTTCATTACTAAAACGAAATACATCAGGCTATACTTTATTATTTCTTGGAGGGTGTTCAGCAAATAATAAAGTATGGCAGTAAATAACTGCTGTTCTACTAATCTGCACATACAATCAGTATGGACAAGTAAAACTTGGTTGTAAAACTACCACTCTTGTAAATGACTAGAAGTAAGTGAACTAGTGACTTTCCACCCTCTGACTGGTTAACCCCATGCTGACTTGTTTCACAGAAACAGATGTCCACCATCAAGGGCTGAAATCAATTAGATTTGGAACTCACTTTTAGGCTAAAATACACATTTTTATCTCGGTGGTTTTCAATCGACTAAATACACAATATACACAAGTGGATGAAGTACATTTGTAAACATACGTGATGCTAACATACGTAAAAAATAACTGTATAATGTATGTCATATTCAGTATTCATTAGGAAAATGTGTGCATTATAACTAATAATGCACTCCCTACTGTAAATTATTATGGAACTTAGAAGTTCCCTCTGAGATCTGTAACCTGAGTAATAAAATGACTCGGTTTGTGGCCTTGTTTCTTTATATGGTCACAGAACTCCTTAGTGGCAATACGGTGAGCAATTCCAACACACTGAAAATACTGAATTAATGAAATCCTTGCTTTTAAAGCAGACAGAACATTATTCAATATATTGCATACCAATGACAGGATATATTTTATAGCTTAAACAGGCATTGTGCTATCTTTTGTTTGACTGTTAAAGTTGTTACATAAAACTGTTATACTGTATATATACCATTGTTTTACTGCTCTATAGTCTTGTATTACAGGCAGAGGATACTCTGCAATATCAGGAAACCTGGTAACACATGAAGTAAAAATAGAACCAACCACCAGTTAACTCCTTTAGCCATCTCATACCTTTTACAAACAACTCTGGAATCCCTGTATCTCTGCTCCTCAACTGGGCAAATGGAAGGGTTTGGACTTTGAACACTGGTCCACAATTAGGTTGCAGCTCTTTAAAAGTGTTAAAGAAAATGTCTATAATAGAGATGAGCGCACTCGGATTTATGAAATCCGAGCCCACCCGAACGTTGCCGATCCGAGTTGGATCCGAGACAGATCCGGGTATTGGTGCCAAATTCAAATCTGAAACTGAGGCTCTGACTCATAATCCCGTTGTCGGATCTCGCGATACTCGGATCCTATAAATTCCCCGCTAGTCGCCGCCATCTTCACTCGGGCATTGATCAAGGTAGAGGGAGGGTGTGTTAGGTGGTTCTCTGTCCTGCTATATCTCGTGCTGTTCAGTTCAGTGCTGTGCTGTGCTGTGCTCAGTCCAGTGGTGCTGTGTCCTGTGCTCTGTCCTTCTGAGGTCAGTGGTGCTGCTGGGTCCTGTGCTGTGTCCTGTTCAGTCCAGTGGTGCTATAACCAAATTTGCAAAACCAATCCAGCAGTATAAGTCCATTGGTACTGCAATATTACCAAGTTCACACATTCTGCAGTATCTTGTGCTACATATAATGGAGACCAAAAATTTGGAGGATAAAGTAGGGAAAGATCAAGACCCACTTCCTCCTAATGCAGAAGCTGCTGCCACTAGTCATGACATAGACGATGAAATGCCATCAACGTCGTCTTCCAAGCCCGATGCCCAATCTCGTAGTACCGGGCATGTAAAATCCAAAAAGCCCAAGTTCTCAAAAAGTAGCAAAAAGAGAAACTTAAAATCATCTGAGGAGAAACGTAAAGTTGCCAATATGTCATTTACGACACGGAGTGGCAAGAAACGGCTTAGGCCCTGGCCTGTGTTCATGACTAGTGGTTCAGCTTCACCCACGGATCTTATCCCTCCTCCTCCTCCCCCCCCTACAAAAAATTGAAGAGAGTTATGCTGTCAGCAACAAAACAGCAAACAACTCTGCCTTCTAAAGAGAAATTATCACAAATCCTCAAGGCGAGTCCAAGGGTGTTGGTGGTTCTCAAGCCTGACCTTCCCATCACTGTACGGGAAGAGGTGGCTCGGGAGGAGCCTAATGATGATGTAGCTGGCGCTGTGGAGGAACTTGATGATGAGGATGGTGATGTGGTTATTGTAAATGAGGCACCAGGGGGGGAAACAGCTGATGTCCATGGGATGAAAAAGCCCATCGTCGAGCCTGGTCAGAAGACCAAAAAATGCACCACTTCGGTCGGGAGTTATTTTTATCCAAATCCAGAGGCCATATGTAGCTTATGTAAAGCTCAAATAAGCAGGGGTAAGGATCTTGCCCACCTAGGAACATCCTCCCTTATACGTCACCTGAATAACCTTCATAGTTCAGTGGTTTGGTTAGTTCAGGAACTGGGGCTAGGACCCTCATCGGTACAGGGACACCTAAATCCCGTGGTCCAGTTGGATACACACCAGCAACACCCTCCTCGTCAACTTCCTCCACAATCTCCATAAGATTCAGTCCTGCAGCCCAAGTCAGCAGCCAGACTGAGTCCTCCTCAATACGGGATTCATCCAAGGAATCCTGCAGCGGTACGCCTACTACTGCCACTGCTGCTGTTAGTCGGTCATCTTCCCAGAGGGGAAGTCGTAAGACCGCTAAGTCTTTCACAAAACAATTGACCGTCCAACAGTCATTTGCCATGACCACAAAATACGATAGTAGTCACCCTATTGCAAAGCGTATAACTGCGGCTGTAACTGCAATGTTGGTGTTAGACGTGCGCCCGGTGTCCGCCATCAGTGGAGTGGGATTTAGAGGGTTGATGGAGGTATTGTGTCCCCGGTACCAAATCCCGTTGAGATTCCACTTCACTAGGCAGGCGATACCAAAAATGTACAGAGAAGTACGATCAAGTGTCCTCAGTGCTCTAAAAAATGCGGTTGTACCCACTGTCCACTTAACCACGGACATGTGGACAAGTGGTTCTGGGCAAACGAAGGACTATATGACTGTGACAGCCCACTGGGTAGATGCATCCCCTTCCGCAGCAACAGCAACAGCTGCATCAGTAGCAGCATCTACAAAATGGCTGCTCGTGCAAAGGCAGGCAACATTGTGTATTACAGGCTTTAATAAGAGGCACAACGCTGACAACATATTAGAGAAACTGAGGGAAATTATCTCCCAGTGGCTTACCCCACTTAGACTCTCATGGGGATTTGTGGTGTCAGACAATGCCAGTAACATTGTGCGGGCATTAAATATGGGCAATTTCCAGCACGTCCCATGTTTTGCCCACACCATTAATTTGGTGGTGCAGCATTACCTCAAGAGTGACAGGGGTGTGCAGGAGATGCTTGCGGTGGCGCGCAAAATTGCTGGACACTTTCGGCATTCAGCCAGTGCCTACCGCAGACTAGAGGCACATCAAAAAACCATGACCTGCCCTGCCATCACCTCAAACAAGAGGTTGTGACGTGCTGGAACTCCACCCTCTATATGCTGCAGAGGATGGAGGAGCAGCAAAAGGCCATTCAGGCCTACACAGCCACCTACGACATAGGCAAAGGAGTGGGGATGCGCCTCAGTCAAGCGCAGTGGAGACTGATTTCCGTGTTGTGCAAGGTTCTGCAGCCATTTGAACTTGCCACACGAGAAGTCAGTTCCGACACTGCCAGCTTGAGTCAGGTCATTCCCCTGATCAGGCTGTTGCAGAAGCAGCTGGAGAAAGTGAGGGAGGAGCTGGTAAGCCATTGCGATTACACCAAGCATGTAGCCCTTCGTACGCTTTGCCAGGATCCGAGGGTGGTCACTCTTTTAAAGTCAGAGGAATACATTCTGGCCACCGTGCTCGATCCTCGGTTTAAAGCGTATGTTGTGTCTCTGTTTCCGGCGGACACAAGTCTACAGCGGTGCAAAGACCTGCTGGTCAGGAGATTGTCCTCTGAAGAGGACCGTGACATGCCAACAGCTCCACCCTCATTTTCTTCCACATCTATGGCTGTGAGGAAAAAGCTCAGTTTTCCCAAAAGAGGCACTGGCGGGGATGCTGATAACATCTGGTCCGGACTGAAGGACCTGCCAACCATTGCAGACATGTCTACTCTCGCTGCATTGGATGCTGTCACAATAGAAAAAATTGTGGATGATTACTTTGCTGACACCATCCAAGTAGACATGTCAGACAGTCCATATTGTTACTGGCAGGAAAAAAAGGCAGTTTGGAAGCCCCTGTACAAATTGGCTCTATTTTACCTGAGTTGTCCACCCTCCAGTGTGTACTCCGAAAGAGTTTTTAGTGCAGCGGGGAACCTGGTCAGTGAGCGGCGAAGGAGGTTGCTTCCTCATAACGTTGAAAAAATGATGTTTATAAAAATGAATAATCAATTCCTCAATGAAGTACAGCACTGCCCTCCAGATAGTACAGAGGGACCTGTGGTTGTGGAGTCCAGCGGGGACGAATTGATAATGTGTGATGAGGAGGAAGTACACACTGTAGGGGGAGAGGAATCAGAGGTTGAGGATGAGGACGACATCTTGCCTCAGTAGAGCCTGTTTAGTCTGTACAGGGAGAGATGAATAGCTTCATTTCAGCCAAAGTTGTTTGGTAGGCCCTGTCGCTGAAATGATTGGTTTGTTAAAGTGTGCATGTCCTATTTCAACAACATAAGGGTGGGTGTGAGGGCCCAAGGACAATTCCATCTTGGAACTTTTTTTTTTGCATTATATGACCAATCAACAGTCGTTTGCCATGTTCAAAAAGTAAAACCAAATTTAAACAAATTCAAGAAATTAAACCAAAAGTAAAACGCCCTGTCATAATTTAAAACAAGAGGTATTGACGTGCTCTAAAACTACTGTATTGTTGTTTATATTTTATAAACACTACACTTGAAAGCTTGAGTCTTTCAATGAAAAAGTAACTGTCAATTGCACGAATATTTGCAACAGGGACAATTTTAGGGTTAAGAAAGTCAACTAATAACACTTCGACGCTGTCTGTCTTTATAAACACTACACTTGGAAGTTGGAGGAGGTATTGTGGCCCCGGCACCAAATTTACTACCGGGGCCACTCCACTGTGCAGTCCATATTTAGGTGTATCAGATATTAAACAACGGTGACAGTTGATGCCCAATTTTTTAATTATATTGTTGGCGCTGTAAAAAATTGTGTTCCGGGCACACCACACTACGCAGTCCATACCCTTTTTTGGTGGAATTCTGACCCGTGGAGGGTTTTTTAATTATATTGTGGCCTCGGTACCAAATTGTGTACCGGGGCCACCACACTACGCAGTCAAGATAGATAGATGCGTATCATAGATAAAGTACATTCAGTGTTGTGGGGCAAATTGAAAAATATTCAAAATGCACTGACATTATCAAAAACAAGAGGTTTTCACACGCTGAAACTCCAACATGTATATGATGGAGAGGATGGAGGAGCAGCCGTATGTGCAGTGTAATGCAGACCTGTTGAAGGTTTTTTATATATTTTATTGTGGTGCCCAGTGCCCACTACTCTACGCAGTCCAGATACTACTTTTGGGTGTAATTCAGACCTATTGAAGGTTTTCTATATATTATATTGTGGTGGCCAGTGGCCAGTCCTCTACGCAGTCCAGATACTATTTTTGGGTGTAATGCAGACCTGTTGAAGGTTTTCTATATATTATATTGTGGTGGCCAGTGGCCAGTCCTCTACGCAGTCCAGATACTATTTTTGGGTGTAATTCAGACCAGTTGATGGGTTTTTAATTGTATTGTGGGGAACACTCCTCTACGCAGTCCAGAAAGATACCTCGTTGCAACGTTTTGTACTAAAAAAAAAAATTATTGTGAGGTATTAGGTGTTCAGAATAGCCTTTAAATTAGTGAAAATTATTGTTATTGAATGTTATTGAGGTTAATAATAGCGTAGGAGTGAAAATAAGCCCAAAAACTTGATTTTTACACTTTTTAGTTTTTTTTCAAAAAAAATCTGAATCCAAAACCTTAAATCCGAACCAAAACGTTTCGGCAGGTGTTGTGCAAAACAAATCCGAACCCAAAACATCGAGAAAATCCGGATCCAAAACACAAAACACGAGACCTCAAAAGTCGCCGGTGCACATCCCTAGTCTATAAACTGTACAAACGCTGGTATATAGTCCCCTTCAGGCTACACATTAACTACACTCAATCCACACATTTATGCTGAAGGAATTGCTCTCAGACAAGCATGCTGCTTTACATTTTGTGGCACTTCCCTAAATCACCGTATTCTGGTCTTCAGTGCAGGAAGTGATCACCGAAAATCACAAAAAAATGACTAAAATCTTCATACCAAAGAAGTTCTCCTATGCTCTTCTGCCCCACTCATACTTGGGGCTCATTCTATTCTTTCCAAGGGCCTTGGCTGATAGGCCAAGACACATAACGATAAGCATGTGACTTGTGCTCCTTTAAGATAATATCCACATCACTAACCTCACCCATCCCAAACCTGAACCTCTCTCAGCCCAAATCCCCTATCCCTTCTATTCTCTATTCGTCATAACACATTTATAAATTTGAGACCCTCTGTGATCATATAAAGCTTTAGAATTATTCTATAACTGGTGAAGTCTTCATTTAATGTCATAATTGAAATATTATACACTTTATATGACTAGTTATGTTCCTTGGTTTATACATGATCTCCATTCAACTCTCCCTCCCATGTAAGCCCACCACCCATGTTCCTAATTCCCCCCTTTGCTTGTACTTCTACAAAAAAAAAAGTAAATAGAAAATGATAATCGATGGTGAGGAAATACTAAAATTTCAATAAGCGCCTGCAAATCATTTGCAAACCTCTAATTACAAGTTTTTCGCTAATTCGGGTGGTCACTATTATCATCAACATCCGCTACTTACACCTGCCCCTGACCACCCGCCCTTATTGTACATTGCCTACATTACAACACCCCCCCATCAAAAAATTTAATTGTGTGAAGGAATAGCTCAGTGTTTATATGCAATCTGTGAAAAACTATAATAGTACTGAAACATCTGCCCAGCTCACATTAATATGCCTCCTCTCTACATGCGGAAGCAGCCTCCACAAACTAGATGTAACCCAGTAGGAGGCTGCGACCGGATGGGCTTACCTTGCCACCCGGTCTGTGGGGGAAGAGGATGAAGGGATGTTACGCAGTTTATCTGGGTTGCTTTCTCACTGTGAGTAATCGACTGTTACTGCCCACTACTAGTGTCACCTGCCACCAGACACTTGCCAACTTGACAATGCCAACTGCGCAATAGTTGTAGGAGAATTTAGCTGCTACCACCAGGCTTCTTAACTGGCACCTGGAACCACTAACTTCTGGGTAGCTGGTATAGCTGCTATGGATCAGTGCTGCTGGGTAGCGGACAGAGCGTTGACACAAAAATGCTGGGTTCAAATCATGACAGCCAGGAAACGGATTAGAGTGTAAGCTCTAATCTGTTGGTCACAGGATACAGTAAGCAATAGGCGTCAGGCAGAATCTTCAAGCAGTGATGTTTATTGCTCAAGGGACCTGACAAAGACCTTTACACACTAGATAGAGGTACTAGTGATATTTTAGAAGTTCAGATGGTATAATACAGTTGAAATACAAAATATAGCTCTTTATATACTGTTTCTGTAACACATGTTGGCAGGGGGTAAACCAGTCCCCTTTCCTACCTTGCACCACAAAGTCTGAGATATTATATTCAATGTTTAGCATCAAGATTTAATATGTTCTCTACATTTGGATTTAATGCAATTTAAACTTAACAAAATTCACATCAATCTGTGATTTCCTAAATTACTTGCCATTAGGTTTCCTATTTCTCTAAGACACAGGATGAAAGGCTAACAACTCCTCCTGTGCATTCAGGCTAAAAAGATGTGTGTCACTCAAATGAAAAGGTCTAATTAGCATGGGACTTCTTTTTACAAAAAGACAAATTTCCTCTAACATGGCATAGAGATATCAATCA
This sequence comes from Mixophyes fleayi, assembly GCF_038048845.1. Taxonomy (NCBI): domain Eukaryota; kingdom Metazoa; phylum Chordata; class Amphibia; order Anura; family Limnodynastidae; genus Mixophyes; species Mixophyes fleayi. The sequence continues at coordinate 65,277,676 of NC_134402.1, forward strand.
ATACATTTACAATACAAAAATTAGTACATTTGCAATGATATACAGCAGCGCACTGTGCCATCATCCAGCCACAGAGGTACAGTGCTGAAACGTGTAAACATCACATCAATGTCCAACTACTACCCCTTTAGTACCACTTACTGTAATGAAAAAAAACTTTTTCCCCTGAAAATACTATTCGCTTTAACTTTATTTTGGATTAAATAATTCATGCAAGTGAGGGGACATTGTATTTATTACATATGTAACGTGTGTGTGTGAAGCCTTTTATTACACTGTGCACCTCCAAATGCACTTTCTGCTGTAGACTGGATCTCATCTAATACTTTTAATGGCATCCATTCAGCAGATAAGCACATTTGCAAGGCCATGCTGAGTAATGTAATGCACTTCATACAAAACAATAAAACAGGTTCCATACACACTGCATTGTATGAAATAAGATAAATATATAAAAAAAAAGTGGGCAGAGTACTCCCCTCCATACATTCTCAACAAGTGCAGTGCTAGATAGCCAGGGCTGACATGTACTATAATATTGAGACTATGGGGCATATTCAATTGTCGGCGGAAACACAGAAAATCTTGCACTCCACGCACTATTACCGTTATTACGGTAATAGTGCGTGGAAAAACCGTAATTACGGTAGTTTTCTCGCTGGATTTCAACTCGCAGCTCCCTGAGCCGCGAGCTGAAATCCAGCTAACTATTACCGTAATAACAGTAGTAATTTTAACGCAGCGGGGAATCCTGACAATTAAATATGCCCCTATGAGTGTTGGGTGCCTCGGCTATAATGTATCCAGCCCCAGGCTTGTCAACACATGGCAGGTGGCTCTAGGAATTGGAGTGCAAACACCAGTGTGTCCTCTCTACCAAAGGCTACCAAGTCCTGTGCTAAACCATACTGGGGCTTTTCCAGACCCTCTAGGGTGTGGGACTTGAGGTAATAAGATTGGAACCTCTGGAGAGGTAACATCACTTCCCAGTGTAATTGACAGAGGTCCCTAAGACACTTGCCTATTATACAAAACACAATTTTAATATAAACATTTATTGAATAAATGAAATTAAAAAATCAGCAGACTTCTTGTTTACAATTTTATTACATTTCTAAAAACATCTTTTTTTTTATGATCCATTGTAGTAGAAATGGGAACCCCATTCCCTGAAAATACCAATTAAAAAATTACCCACCCACACTTTATGACCAACCAATGCAATAAGACTATAGTTAGGAATCTAAGGGATCAAGGGGCCTGCTTGTGATTGGCTGGAAAAGGAGAGTCCCGGTCGACCAATCATGTTCACGACTGCATTAATGGTCCGACACTGCACTCCTCAACACTATGCCTTTTTTAAGTTGAATGCTGAGCAATAACCTTGGAAAGAAGTGTGCTGTGGGACTGTTGGATACTTTTGGAATCCCAGTGGATCTGGCAAACAGTGCAAGGAATGCATTCTTTTGCTTTCTTCAACTCCAATCCACATCAATTTTTTAATTTTGACTTCTTCTGGTAATTTAGACCTAGAATTATAGCCGAGGTTATGACTGAATAAGCTGACCTAGGAATTTGTGTGTCAAGCAAGGCGACACCGTTTAATACAAGGGGTTTAATTTTTTTCTATCGATAAGTGAAACTTGGATTATTTACATTCCTCTTCCAGGTGGCATTAATAAGAAATCTAATTACGAGTCCCTTGTGCTACTTGCCTTCTTTGTAATGTCAAATAAAACATTCTGGTATTTTCTATAGCAGTTTGGGTGCTGGCAGAAATGTAACATTAGGTATATAATATTGGGAAATTGTAACATTGGGTAAATAAGGTTCAGTGCATAGATTATCATATTCCCAAGGGCCCTGCCTCTCTCTCTTAATACTGCCTTAACTCCTTCCTTGCTTCTGTCTTTAAACTTCTCAAACAAGTTGTCTATAATTGTATTACCTACCTTCTCATCTCACTCCCTACTAGACCCACTCCAATCCAGTCTTTGCTCTCTCCACTGTACCGAAACAGCCCTCACTAAGGTTATTTAAGACCTTCCCCTCGTAAAATCTAAGGGACACCTCCCTTCTTATCCATCTCGGCCTCTCTGCTGCCTTTTGATAACGTTGACCACTCCTTCCTATTGCAAACTCTCAAATCTATAGGTCTCTGTAACTCTGCCATCTTCTGTTTTTCCTCTTACCTCAGTCTATAAACCTAACTTCATATCCCCCTTTCTTCCATACTCATCGAAGTTGCTCAAGGATCCATTCTTGGCCTCCTGCTCTTCGTCTGCCATACCTCCTCCCTTGGAGACCTTATCTGCTCCTCCAGTACTGCCTGTATGCCGATGACACCGAAATCTATCTTTCATCCCCTGACCTCTCCCCTTCCCTTATGTCTTGTATCTCCTGCTGTCTGTCGACCATCTCATTTTGGATGTCCTAGCGCTTCCTTAAAAATGCAAAAGACTGTAATAATTGTCTCCCTCCTCGCCCCCTCGCTTTCTGTTGAAAACACTACCCTCCTTTCTGTCTCTCAAGTCCACTGCCTAGATGTCATCCTCAACTCCTCCTCACATTCTGTCCCTGCCAAAATCATGCAACTTATACCTCCAGAATATATCCAAGATCCAGCCCTTTCTCACCACGACAGCCACCAAAACTCTTATTGACTCACTTGTAATCTTTCGCCTTGATTACTGTAACCTCTTTCTCTTTGGCCTACCCGACTTGTCCCTCTTAATTCTATCCTAAATGCTGCTGCCCGCCTTATCTTTCTCTCCTGCCTCTCCAATTTAGTGACTGCAGAGAGGGACAGCAGAGTTAAATTTAAAATACTCACCCTCATCTACAAAGCTCTAAACAGATCCCCCCTCACATCTTCAACCTCATCTCTACCTACACTCCTTCTCACCTCCTTCTCTCTGCCAGTGGCCACCACTTCACTACTTCACTCATCACCTCTTCCCACTCCGGACTCCAGGACTTCACCCAGACTGCTCCCAAGCTGTGGACTGATTTCCCACGCTCTATCAGGTTAGCCTCTACTCTCCAAGGCTTCCAGCGTGCCCTTAGGACTCATTTCTTTATTCAAGCCTATCAGCCCTCCTCCAAATGCCCTTGTCTTAGCTATCACCTCCTCTCCCCCTCTAGGAACCACCCTATATGTGTCTTCTCCTTTCCTTTAGGGTGACGAGCAGGGTCCTCTCGCCTTGTGTTCTACTATTCTATCACTCGCTGTACCTCTCGGCCTGCTTCCCATGCCCTGTTTTCTTGAGCTCAGGAGCATGCCCTGTTTTCTTGAGCTTAGGCAGGCCTACTTCATGTTGGACATTACCATCACTCTCACTCACTGTCCTGTAAATAATCTGATCTTATTCATGTGTTATCTTTGTAATTTTGTTTACTCAGTATGTTTGGTCTTTGTATGATGTTTCATGTACTATGAATTATGTTACGGATCATTGCTGTTTGTTTCTCTCATGTACGGCGCTGCAGAACTTTTGTGGTACCTTATAAATAAATAATAATAGTTCCCCAAGGTTTCACTGTACATGTATGAAATGGTGAAACACACACTGCTAACAGACTGGGCATATTTATGAGTTTTGCAGCCTAATCTTAAAAAAGCCACCAATCTTTGGCACAGGTCCGATGTAACTCTAACGGTGCCTTACGGTAAAATAGGAGGATGGATAATGAGAGAAATCATGAAAGATGCTGATCCCAGCTATAGCCTAGATAATTCCACTGTGCACGAAAAGAAGTTTCAACCCAGCCTCATTAAACGTTCTACCAGGAAATCTCCTACTTTCCATATATTAAGGTATCCATTAAATACACTGGGAGTTTGTGTGTGCAACAGTGAGCCAGTAACATGAAGACGTGTGATTTCTATATAAACATCTCCAGTGACTGCATATTCTCCGTGGCCCTTCAGTAACCTCAGTGACTCTGCAAAGAGGCACCGCATATGAGCTATGTAATCACTTTCAGGTGCTGTGCTCAACAAATTACAAATGTTGGCAACTTGTCAGAGATTGCTGGAGTCAATGGTGAGAAAAGGCATGGCTGTGATGGCAATGATAGATATTACAACAGGGCCCCACAGGGCCTGCTTTATGTCGCTTGCTCTGGACAGCTTTCATGAGAGAAGGAATTTTATAATTGCAGAGCTATGTATCAGAAGAACAGATCCCAATGGTTTTCCAGCTTTTATTTCTCTCCTGTCTTTGGCAGGAGTACAACTTTAAGCATCCTGCACTGAATAACAAGTCTGGAGCCCCTAGCTTGGATAACAGCGAGATTATTTTGTAATGTGGAAAGAGATACAGAAAAAGACACAGCTGTACAAATGAAACCATGCTGTATTATAAGTAATACGACAAAGATAATAATATGACAAACAAACAGAACATCGGAAGAACTGAAATCCAGACAATGCACAGCAAGTACGAGACAAAACCACACACAAAACAACAAAAATAAAGGGCTGCCACAACATATATTGAGAGACACACAACAGACAATGTGTAAGTCATTATAATCCTGTTTAAAATGAAGAATATCAAAGCCTGACTTTATAATGAAGTACTTGATATAGCTCAAGAGATTAACAGATGGAAGATGATTTAATGCAGATTTTGTAAACACTGCCGGGGGGGGGGGGGGGGGGTAATTTAAGAGGTCTCTAATGCATAAACACAATGAAACTTCCAGGTCTTTACAATGTACAGAAATTGTTTCTATACCGCATTTTAAACATAGCATATAATCATTCCGTATATACTGTGTATAAACACTAGTGTGACAGGATTACAGACGTTACATTGGGTACTACGTCAATGTATATGTGTTCATTAAACTCATAATAACACATGTAATACTAGTGTGTGTCATGTTCACACAACTGTTCTAATCTCAAGTTGCGACCATATTATCATATAGTGTCAATTACAATGTATTTTTCCATGCCATTCCTGTTAAACTAAAAAGTTTATTATGTGACCTACTATTTTTTAGTTTATTTTTAGTTTTAATGTCAATGGATCTCATTTACAAAGCGCATTGGACGTGCATTGCAAATCTCCTTCCTTTTGCACATTCAGATGGTCCACTCAGCACATATAAAAGTTCAAATCTACTCTCATACGCTCAGGAGATGGCTCTGCAAACTACAAAGGCGTCTAGGTTTGTAGAGAGGTGTCAACGTCGGAAGAGGGGACTGTGCAAAAGTGTAAACGTCACATCAGAAGTCCAACCTTCTACTACTCCTTTCATTAAATAAAAATGTTATTTTATCTGCTAAAATACTGATCGTTTAGCCTAATTTTTGTCTTAAAATTATCCATGAGACAGAGGGGACATCAGGACTGTCTTTATTACATGTGACACTTTAGTGTATCTGAAGAGTTTCTTTACATTTGGCATGGTGTGCCGCAAAATGTGCTTCTCCACCACAGTGATGCTAGAAGGTGAAAATGCATCCAATTAGAAAAATATTCACGCCAGCTCTCGAGTCCTCACGCAGAGTGTCAGAGGCTGTGTAAAAGGATGGGGTGTGAAATCCCTTCAGTGGAAATGCCGACACATATCCTGTCAAAACGAAAATGCTGATTTCTTTGGTAACCGTTTGTGTACCGACAGTTTGCAGGTTTGGCGGCTGGATTGACGCTGGATCCCCGCTGCCAGCACAAGCTTTTAGGTGTTTTGGGAGGAGAGGGGGGGGGGGGTAGTTTTAGCCATTTATATAACTGTTTTCATTGTTTTTTTTATAAGTGTTTGTGGCCAGCATGACTCTCTGGCATTGTTTGTTAAAATCGACATTTCTTCGGTCGGCAATCACATTGTCATATTTTCAGCATGTAGGCATTATGGATGTGTCAGCATTTATCCTGTCAACATTTTCGTGTTGACAAGATAAGTGTCGGCATTTCCACCACCAGGATTTCGAAACCCAACCCTTATGGAGCACATTTTGAGGCACACCGTGCCAAACTCTTCAGACACACTAAAGTGTCACATGTAATGAAGTCCTGATGTCCCCTTGGTGTCCTCTCTATAAAGGAATCTCATTTGTGCAGTACTCCACAAAACTAAGCAGCACATAGATGAGCCTGCTCCATATTTCATATTTAGCAAGAAGCACCGACACTCCTCCCAACTCCTCTTATCTGGCGATGCAAACTTAATCTTCACCGCAAGTGGCTCCATCTTGCTGCTATGTAGGCTCCCATGTGCTAAATGAGGCACATGGCACCAAAGAAGATTCTGCACTACTCTTCGGACATTTTGCACTTTGTAAATGAGTCCCGCTGTTTCTGTTCTGTATTTCACTTTAGGACTTTCGAAATGTGCCCTATGGTGATTAGTACGTATTTTGTGCTTAAAGTGTTCGCCTGCAATTTTGTTTTTAATGAGCAATGAGAATATAAGCAGGCAGGTAGTTTTACCATGTGCAATAGGTGTTTTCTTAGTTGTTAAAACACATGTGAAACAAAGCATTTGGCCTTGTTTCTATAGATCATAGAGCTGATAGCAGAAATACTGAAAGGACAACTCAAAATTTAAAGTGCAAAACTAGTTTCTTTTAAAGATAAATGGTTGCCAACAACTTCTACTTTGTGACTCATGATACATTATTGATGGATATTCGATATACAACTCCAGTAAATTATTATAACTAACCTGGATGAGCTGGGCTGCAATTTCCGGTGTACCGTTGCGCACATCATGACCATTAATTGCTAAAACCCGATCATTCTCGTGCAAGTAACCATCTCGAGCCGCCACTCCTCCTTCCAATAAATTAAAAATAAATATTCCAGGTTCATCACGCTTCCGGACCAGCTTTATCCCAAGCTGCACATCTTGGCTGCTTTTGCTTAACACAACATGTATGCTGTCATCCCGAGTGGTGTGTGTGTCTGTGACGATTCCATTGCTCCTACATTTATACCTCTGCTCTCTGAGAACTGTGAGCTTCAACACCTGACATGCCTGTCTGAGGATGGAAAGAGCATAGGTGTGAGGGGTATTACTGATGTCGATGCCATTGACCTGTGAGACAAAAACAAAACACAAGAAGCAATAGGTTTTGTGCTTGTTAAAGAGCTAGGCAAAAGAAGAAACCCAGGAAAGCTTTGTAACTGCTTTTTAGAAAAGGTTTAGTTTGGCCACATAATTGTAGTCAACCCCATACAGGTGGACAGATTTATGGAAAATACTAATTACAAATTAGGTCTTTGAATGCATTACCCATTGCTCTATATATATTCAGAAAATGGCAACACAAGCAAGCATGCCAACCAGTACCTACAAACACACTGATTCACACTTAAGGAAGCTCATTGAGGCAGGGTAGGGTTTTCTTTTCAACAAATGAGGTGCTTTACAGACAACTTCACTAAAACACTGTAACTGTAGGTTGGGGAGAGCTTTAAGCTACTCTATAGGGACAATATGTAAATATGTCAAGTCTCTTCTGAAAAATTGTGGCTTATTTGCACATTTTTCCTACTCTGCAGCTTAAAAGTCTACCTAACCTATTTCATCGTTTAGTTGAAAGAAAAGCACACTCACCAGATCCAGAGGGATAACATTGTATATAAACAGACATAGCTGGTATTCTGTAAAATCAGATTAGTTTACTGCTTCACTACCTATATAAGAGAATATTCTCCCGGGTTGCAGGTTGTAAAGGATAGGGTTATCATACAGCATGCAACAATGTATACTCCATTAAAATGTGAATTGATCGATCAACTACAGTGATTTTAACATGTATATAAAATACTAAACATGCTTTGTTGAAAACATCTCTATTTAATAAATGCTGAACGCATCTTTTTCATAGTTATGGACATCCAGGTGGCACAGTTGCTAACATCTCATGACAAATGCAAAATTATATTTCCTGGTCAATTAAATTATCATGGCATATTGTGGCATGGTATTTACACACAAGCTCAAATTCAGACCACCTCTGTATTTCTTCCTATTGACATAATTTGAGTTTTTATTATATATCTCCCTGGGGACATAGCGGGATTAAGGGGGATTCACCTGGGCACATGCCCCGAGTCCACACTCTCTCAGAGGGCCCACCGAGCCAGGCTCTGTATGGCTCTTTTTGCTGCCCCCTTAATCAGAGTGTGTCTGTCAGCCAGAGGATGGGGTAATCACAGAGGGGGCTAGGGATCACGGACATGGAAGGGGGGGGGGGGGGTTGTGGCGAGTGATTACCAACATGGAAGGGGGGGGGGGTTGTGGGGAGTGCTCATGGACACGGGGAGGGAAAGCCAGTGCTCATGGACACGGGGAGGGAAAGCCAGTGCTCATGAACACGGGGAGGGAAAGCCAGTGCTCATGAACACGGGGAGGGGAAGCCAGTGCTCATGGACACGGGGAGGGGAAGCCAGTGCTCATGGACACGGGGAGGGGGGGGGGGGCGAGTGCTCATGGACACGGGGAGGGGGGGGCGAGTGATCAAGGACACGGAGGGGGGGGCGAGTGATCAAGGACACGGAGGGGGGGGCGAGTGATCAAGGACAAGGAGGGGGGGGCGAGTGATCAAGGACAAGGAGGGGGGGGCGAGTGATCAAGGACAAGGAGGGGGGGGGCGAGTGATCAAGGACAAGGAGGGGGGGGCGAGTGATCAAGGACACGGAGGGAGGGCGAGTGATCAAGGACACGGAGGGAGGGCGAGTGATCAAGGACACGGAGGGAGGGCGAGTGATCAAGGACACGGAGGGAGGGCGAGTGATCAAGGACACGGAGGGAGGGCGAGTGATCAAGGACACGGAGGGGGCGGGTGATCAAGGACACGAGGGGGGATGATCATGGACATGGAAGGGGATGATCATGGACATGGAAGGGGGTGATTATGGACATGGAAGGGGGTGATCATGGACATGGAAGGGCAGGGGCGGGCTGGGTCGGGGGGCCGCGTCAGATGCGGCCGCGTCAGCGCACAGGTGGCCGCATCACATGACAGGGGATGCGGCCGCGTCATCAATGATGCGGCCGCGCATCCCTTTTCATGTGATGCGGCCGCCTGTGTGCCCCCCGGCCACGCCTCTCCCAGCCCGCACCTGTGGAAGGGGGTGATCATGGAGAAGGTGAACATGGACATGGAGAGGGTGATCATGGACATGGAGAGGGGTGACCACGGACATGGAGAGGGGTGACCACGGACATGGAGAGGGGTGACCACGGACATGGAGAGGGGTGTAATTTGGCACCACAGGAAGGGAAACCATGATGATGAGAAGGGGGTTGAGGATGTTAAGTCGGTGGGAAATGAGGAGTGAGAGGGAAGACAGAGAATGTGCTTACTGGGGATAGAGGATTAAGATGAAGAAGATGGTTGAGGAGTGGGATGTGGCGATTTAAATGAAGAACAGAGAAGTATGATGTGCTCAGACCTGGAGTTTCTATTTATTGCAGACCCTCTCTCCATGCCCCAGGAAGAAGCATTTCTAAAAATGGGCATTATAAAAAAATGTAAATGATTACTGCCACTCATTCCATTAGCTCTACTTCAAGTTAGCTCTGTTGCCTTGCCACATATCCACGCCTGGTAGTGCTTAGCTGGACTAGGATGCTAGGGATAACCAATATATACAATACATACATATAGTAAGATAATTTGATAATTATATGTGTCACTTGACATGAAGGAGGGCGAGCTGTCCAAATGCAGACTGCAAGAGAGGCCAAAATAAGAGTCTGTTACAGCTCGGATGTGGAGTTAAGGGTTCTTAATGTAATGTGGGTAGGAGGTGGGCTATTAATTTATTGGTGGAGTTTAGGTGGGGACTAATTATTTAATGGCGTGAGCTATTAATTTATTCATGTGGTGATGGTAGGGTATTTAATGTGGGGCTGAGTTTGGAGAGAAGGAAGACTATTTATTAAATGTTAATATGAATTATTTAATGTTGGCAATGATTTTGGGAAATGGATTTATTTATTACATGTAAATGCTATCAATTTATTGTCGGGCTGTTTGGTGAGGAGTGAAATAAGTTTATTTATTAAATGTGTACACTATTTAATGTTGGGGCTGGTTGGGGAAAATAGTTATATTATTAAATGTGAATACTATCCATTTTATTTAAATTCAAAATTTGGAGCTGGTTGCAGGGAGAGAGGCCTAATTATTAAAGGGGTGCTATTGATTTATTACCGGGGCTGTTTGGGGATTCCTAAATTTTAAGAGCCTGTCTTTTTTCCCAAATAGGGCCTCCAACATTCCAGGATCCAGACAAGCAGCAACTGAGCTTAAAACACCAGCAGCCGCAGGTGGTGAAAGTGACAAGAACAGGTAGGAGAGAGCAGGACAGTCTGCCAACTGTCCTGAATCTGGTGGGGCAGTCCCGAATATGGATGACTGTCTCAATCAGGATTTGATCTGACTACAAAGATAGTTGGGAGGTATGTCCCACTTACACTGTACAGAGCTGCATGTACCTAACAGTAATGCACACTATGTTGCCTGTTTATTTATTTTAAATTATAGTCATATTACACAATAGCCCCACCCCCACGGTCTTAAGTGCCCCGGGCCCCCCAGAACCCTAATCTAGCTCTGCCAGGGGGAATACTGTTGTGACAATACTTTGTAACATATATGGGTGATACTGAACTACGATGCATAACTTTGTTACTACCACTTACTATTATACCTGTTTCCTACATACGGTGGAGGCAGCCATTTTGTATAACTGAAACATTATTCATGAAAACAGCCTAGTAAGACTAATGTCATCACTATAGTATGTCCCAACGACATCACTAATTACTAGTGACTTGACAGGCTGAACATTGGTTCAGTCCATAAAAAGGCTAACTCCACTGTGTATGTCTGTGTTTTTGGTCTGGTGATTACCAACAATCTCTGGAACCATACGTTTACCTCTGTCATGACACGGAGTGTTCTGGGTTATTACTTTGATTGCCTTGCTAGTACTATAATTTCCCCACCTAGATGTATACAGATAGGACATTATAGGGGCTGGGGCCTTGGAGTACTGAAGTGAGAAACGGGGGCACATGCACAGATAGTGATAGTTGATCGGGGCTGGGATGGATGAAAAGACTTGCTGACAAACAATAAACTATATCCATATGTCTATAACCCTTCTGAAGCTGTAAAATAGTTTTTAAAGTCAATTTAATAGTGAAGGACACTTTCCTTGACACGAACCAGTTAAACAGTACACTCGCTAACCTTAAACTCACCTGCCCCCATGCACTCATACTTTCCATGTGTATTAACTTTCAAATTAGCTAGGTTTCATTCTCTCTGTCGGACGAATGTATCACAGAAAATCTGAGCAGTCAGCAAATTTGGAAGACACAAAGCCACTCATGCCTCACATACTAGAATGATTAAAGACAGGTTTTATAAGGCTTCAAATCCCATGGAAAAAATTATGACTGCGTTAAATATGAAAAGGTTTCAGGGAACCCAGATGAACCTTTTTTTTGTTCTTCAATAAATTTGTGTCATGCAATAAGTATGTAAAATCTTGTGCCAAGCTTTTGTTTGGGGTTTTTAGATCAGAAACCAAGATGAGTTGCAATAAAATGTATGTGTGCTTCTTGCAGAAGTAACGAGTTCCAGAATGCTTTGGGACCACAATCAGCATTAGCTACTAACAGTACATTACTTGCTATATCAGAAGTGTCCAAACTCAGTACTAAAGGGCTACCAACAGGTCATGTTTTCTGGATTTCTGTCTGTAGAAACCGTTGTGATAATTACTGAACCTGTCAAATAGATTAACTAACCTATGCATGAAATCCTGAAAACATGAACTGTTGGTAGCCCTTGAGTACTGAGTTTGGACACCTCTGCACTAGATCACATAGAGGTGGATGAATTCTCACTGATAGTGGAGTATAAGAGGTAACAAAGAAATTATTTGCAAGGAGATGGCAATGTGATATTACAGTCCCAACTAACTGATGTTACTAAAGACTAAAGGCTTTAAATGCAAAAATTACCCTTTTACATATTTTAAGCAAATATGTTTTTATGAATGTAAAGGCAGCCTTTAGGTACTGCGGATCATCTGACATCATGAAGTAATGGGTCAAAACAATAAATAATTATTATAGTTTGGGCACTATTCATGGATTCTAGTCAAGTGACATTCTGCAAAATCTGACACAATGAGCATGTCAAGGGGTAAATAAACAATGCACAACTGTAGCGATCAGCAACCCCAAAATCTGTAAAGTATTAACACAAGAATGAAAGTTGCACTCGCTAAACAGGTAACTATGAGGTGGTGGATGGTGAATACATATAACACCACTAAGAATGAGAAAAAAAAAGTCTACTGGGAGCCTCACCCCCATATGGGGACTGGCAGAGTATGCTGAGAGTTGTAGCTCATTAATAGATGTAGCAGTTATTGTGTGATGCCCAAGTCACATGTTTAGTGTATATCATGGAAGAAAACATAAAAGGCAGACACAGATTCTGAGGTCAGAGCAGGATGAAGGCATCTTGCTGGGAAGAGAGCCTGGAGCTAGTACCAGCATAAATAAAACTAGCATTTGTATTGACTTCTATGTCTGCATCAATGTGGAGCACACACAGACTACATACAGACCAGTTTTTCTTCTGATCCTTCCAGAGTTTAAATGACCAGATGTGTACACAAAACTCAACACATTACCACAAACTAGACAATGAAAAGGGATGGAAAAAAAACAAGCAAACAAAAACATTGAAGTAAATGTCCCTAACATAAGCATTTTAATTATCCTTCAATCACATTATTTTGTTATTTATTGCTGTACACAAGTAACTGATCAACTTAAGTGAGTATTCATATGCAACCTGCATAATAATGCTTTATGGTTGTATTGCTGGTTTAATGCCCATATCATGTGTATTTACTTTATGACAAATATTTCTAGGATGATGAACACTACATAGTTAAAGTGAATATCAGATGTCTATTATTTTAAGGATTTCATGTCGTATTTAATGCATACTGGGCAAACTATACTGATGACAATGCAGAACATTTGGATTACATTAGCTTTCAATAGAGGTCCTCTAAAGCAGTCATGTAAGGGCATGTCAATTCATATATGACATAGAAATGAAATTGAGAAATAAATTTTTAGATTATGATCTAACCGCAGTTCCCCATGACTATTTAATAAGTAAAAGAATCTGAACACCTTCCTGATAAATCAGGCTAAAAGGCCCTTTGATGAAAAAATATTTTTAATGCTAAAATAGAACAAAGATAGTTAAAATTTACTAACACACAAGTGAAACAAAATATATGAATGACTTTATAAAGTACCTGTTTAAAGTGTGAGTTCTGGTGTAATCGCTTATAATCTGTCAGTTCTTAAATGTTCATTAGAAAGGCTTGTTCACTGTAAGAAGTTGTGCGTTATAAGGAATAACCCCCTTGTTAAATTTCAACTCCGGGGGGGTAAATACATTAAATTTCAGATTTTGCAAGTCGCCGATGTTCTGCGACTTTTGCAGGGGAAATTTCAAATGGCAATGTCTTTAAAGGCAAAAACCTGCCTTTAAAAACCATTGCCGTTTTAAATTTCCCCTGCAAAGCCGCGGAATGTTGTTGAATTGCAAAAGCCGCAGTTTAATACATTTATCACCCGGAATATTTTTAAATTAACTCTGTTTTCTGCCACTTCTCACCCCCCAAACAAGATGCCTAGGCTTTAATAATTATAGGCATACCCCCGTAAATAACTAACAACAATGCTCTTCGGTTAACTGCTAAAATGGATTTAGGCCTCTAAAACACCCAATAAATAACATAATAATCTTACCCATCTCTCTATGTTACAAAAGTAAATAATGGATAATGCATATACAACTTACCTTTAAGATCATGTCTCCTGAAAGAAGCCTCCCATCTCGAGCAATGACCCCATCTTGATATATATGTTGTATGATGATGTGGGTCAAAGGTGTTTCATTTCCACCCACGATTCTAATGCCGAGACATTCACTGGGATTGGATCGATTGATTTTAATACAAGTAATTTCTCCATCCGGAATAAGGTGAGAGAGATTCGGCAATACTGGGAATCATAAATATCCATTATTAGAACTTTTGTTAGAACGCTGCTAATGTTGAAATGTTCATACTGTGACTACAATCTGACAGTGCTCTAATCATCTGCCATGAAATTTAGTATACAGTGAACACAAGCAGAATTCAAAGAAAATCTGAACTGAGGATGGCCTGGTTTTTCGATTTTAAAAATAGAAACCATTTAGCATAACGCAGAAACTTGGGTCATTCATGTAAAACATTGAACCACCTTTGAACATTCTCATGAGTAAAATTAATCCAGTTATAATCTTGTATGATAAGAAAATAATACTGTGAGCTTTGGAAAGATTGGTAACAAGAAGTACTAAGCAAATACCAAATAGGAAAAAAATGCAACTATTTTAAATTTACTAAAAAGACAGATAATGTTTACATCCATTACAAGATCCATTTGTCCAATTACTTTTGAAAAGCCACCAGAGACTTTGAGCATAAGCATGTGCCCAGGCACACCCTACTGAAGCGGTGGCCATCCTACATCTCTTTGCATCTATAAATGTAGCAGATTGCAGCATGGTGCTCTGTTCACTGGCAGGGACCCAAGTCAGCTGCTCCCAATTTGATTGAAAACCCAGAGCAACTGACTTCCACATCATGTGACCCCCTTTGCACAATGCAGGGAGGTCACAGTGAGAAAGCTCATCAAATGAAGAGAGGAGGGGGAGGAGAGAATGTAGTGTACTGTCCCTCCTTCGTGTGCATGGGCTCCAGCAGTAAAGTTAAGTGGAAGAGATGTGAGAAGTCTGTAAGGGGCATGTGGTGAAATCTGATGCCAACTGGAAAGGACTTTTAGCATGTGCGAGGGAAAATGGGCAAGCAAGGGGCATGATGGAAGGTCTGATGGCATGTGGGGAGGGGGTGATAGAATGTGGAGAGGCCTGAGGGGCATGTAAGGGTATTAGATGGCATGTGGAGAGGTCTGATGGTATATAGAGAGCTTGTGGGAAGATCTTAAGACTCATTTCTTTATTCAAGTCTATCAATCCTCCTCCTAACTCCCTTGTCCTGGCTCTCTCCCCCAGCTAGTACCACCCTATTTGTGTCTCCCCCTTCCCTTTAGGATGTAAGCTCTCATGAGCAGGGCCCTCTTTCCTTTTGTGTTCCTTCTACTATTCCATCACCCTCTGTACCTCTTGGCCTGCTTCGCTAGCCCTGTTTTCGGCCTACTTCTCGCTGACTTCTACTATTCGTTTCACTATCTGTCACAGAAATTATCTGATTTGCTTTACCTTGTTACCTGTGTTTGTATATATTTTTGTTCTTTCTGTATCCTGTTGTGTCTTGGCTCTCTGTTTTCTGTATATGTAATGTACGGCACTGCGGACCCTTTGTGGCGCCTAATAAATTCAAGATAATAAAAAATAATAATCTGAAGACATATGGAGAGGTCTGATGGAATGTGGGAAGGTCTGATGGGAATGTAAGGGGCATGTGGGGGTATTAGATGGCATTTGGAAAGGTCTGATGCTATATAGGGAGCATGTGGGGAGATCTGAAGACATATAGAGAGGTCTGATGGGCATGAGGAGCATGTGTCGAGGTCTGAGAGGCATATTGGCCATTACTTCTGTTTACAATTATTACTTCCATTACATTCCTTGTGTACGTGTGTATTTGGGTGCAGGGGGAAGGGCATGAGGTAAGGTGAGGTTGAAGGAAAGGAGAGTGGGAAAGCTAACTTGGAGAAACTAGAGATGGAACAGTAGCGGAAGAAGACAAGGTCAAGGGAGTGCCCATCACAGTGGGTATGAGATGAGGTCCACTGGGAGAGACCAAAAGAAGTAAGTGAAAGAAGTTTAATGACAGAAGAGACAGTGGGATTATCAATGGGAATGTTGACATCACTTAGTATGAGTGTAGGTAAAGGATAGAAAATAAGTGAGTCATGGTGCATAGTTGTCAAGGTATTGGGAAACTGCACCTGGGGGACGATAAATGACAGCAACACGAAGGTGGAGAGGATAAAATGGAGGGATAGTATGGACTTCACAAGAAGAGAATGAGAGGGAAGGTTCAGAGGGTATGACTTGGAAGGTGCAGCTTGGAGAGAGTAGAATGCCTACTCCACCACCTTGTCTGTTTCTGGGTCTGGGAGTGTGGCTGAAGGAGAGTCCCCCATAGGAGAGAGCTGCAGGGGATGTAGTGTCAGAGGAGGTGAGCCAGGTTTCTGTAATGGCAAGGAGGTTGAGGGATTTATAAATGAATAGATCATGGATGGATGTAAGTTTGTTAAACAGATCTTGCGTTCCATAGTGCGCAAGATAAGGGAAGAGAGGGTAGTGGAGATATGTGGAAAAGGTTGGTAGGATTGGAAGTACGGGACATGCAAAGAGGATTTGTGGATGTGAGGTTTATTTCTGTTTATATAGGCTGGTGAGTGTCGTGGGTGCAGGAGACATAACAGTTCATGTGTACCAACTAGTGAGGAGGGAAGTAGTGAAGGGGAAATCATAATCGGAGAGGGAGGACTAGGATGATGGAGAAAGGAAAGGAGATTGGGGAGACGTATGGTGAAAGTAAATAGGAGAGACTAAACTGAGTAGGTGCATGATGGAGAGATGTGAATGAATGTGTGTTAGGGTAGGTAATGAGAGAGTAGAAAGGAACAATTGATCCAAATTGTGTGGGGCAATGGAAGAGGTGAAGGATACTTCACCACCCATTGGCTGGGGTTAATGGAGTAGGCAGTTTCTGCCTCTCTGACACAACGAGGTCCAGGAGGATGCTGACAGTTGGGTGCGGAGGGTCCAGCAGTCAAACAGAGATAGTAACAGCAAACACAACTGAGCTCAGCGAGTAGCTGAACAGATGCTGAAACAGCAATGACAGTTGCGCTCTGTGGGTCCCACAGCTGGACAGAGATGGTAGTTATACATCTTGAGATATGCTTGGATTTGAATACAGTTGAAACTATACAGATTCTGTGCTCTTTTTAAAAACGCAACTTCTGTGTAAGTTAGTTTTGGGCATGAACCAGACTCTGTATGAATTCAATGTTTGCCCAGAAACAAATAAAATTAAAAAATCCTTAAAGCCTCTCCAAAGGCACAGATGATGCCTTTTACTTAGACAATCAAATGCATGCACATAATGAACAATAGAACCTTAGGATGACACTTCACATATACCAAGATATATTGATCATTTTAAAAGCAAATATTTTAATTCTGTACAACCATGATTGCTTTAATGGAAATATTGGTCTTAATTATAATACAGCTTTCCAAATAAACCCGGCACGCAGGGGGAACCCCTTAGGGGTGTATATTCTACAGGACCACCCATGTTTGATGACCCAAGAAGCTTACACACAAGATTGGAATAACTAGTGGGAACCAGCAATGGGTTTCGGCATGAAGGCAGTGAAAAGCTGCAGTGTTATCAATCAGAGATGTAAATAATATTGAATTATTTTTCTTTTAACTAAAACAATTGTTTAAATATTCAAACGTTTAACCATGTGTTTAATTGAGCTCTTCTAACCCCCTCAAAATTTTACCCTTTGAAACCACCTCAAAGTTATACATAAACTTGTGTACTGTGCATTTCAAGAGTTTAGAAGACTAATAATATGTAGACATGGGTATTTGTTGGTGTGTACCACATCAGGAAATGTGAGAGGTACTAAAAACAATGGGCCTCATTTACAAAGCGTGAAACGGGCGAGGGGAAGTGCAAAATTCTCTCTGGTGGTGCAAATGTACCTAGATTTCCACCAAACTTTTAGAGATGTTCCTTGATGTGTGGAGGGGGCACACAGACATTTCCCCTACACAAAAGAACCTGCTTTTTACATCAGCTCTGCTGGAAACGTGGTCGTATCCTATACTTGTGCCTAACGTTTGCACTTCGGCAGGGAAGTGCATTTACATACTGCCCAAGTGTCACGATTTAGGCAAGATAGTTCAGATTTGAGGTGACTGTCCCACCAGTCGGAATCTTTGACTCGCCTGCCAGGAAGTTGAGAGGTATGTTCTTGCTCACAAAGGCACGCGAGCACAGTAATTTAAGGGAGGGGTCTGGAATTTGGCTAGCATTTATGAGCTTACAATAAACAGAAGAGATCATGTGATTGAATGTGAAACACAAATATAATCTGATGCGCTCCATTTGTATACCCTAAACTTTAACCTAGACAATGTGACCACATGATTAGCCACAGTACAAATTCACTGACAAAGGTCTTAATGCCCAGTGGCAAAGCAATTTCAGCTTAATAATTAACATGGAATAAATAAAAATAAATACTGTAGATGCATCTCTATATACCCAATGTCTGCTCTAAGCTTAGGCGTCTTCCCTGAAAGACATACAAGGATTGTTTTGCCATACAAATTGCCAATTGCAACTGGAAACATATTCTACATTTGGTTACATCAGAATGTATTTTTAGCTATTGGAAAATCTGAACTGCATTCTTAAAAATAACGTAAACAATGATACAGTACAAAGGTGAATTATTTTACAAATCGAATGTTGAAAAAGGTCATAAGTTTCAGCTAGAGAACAGTGCTGGGATTTTTGGTGACCTCCTGTTCAGCCACCCATTTGGACCTTCATGGTGCATATGCCAGCCTTTATGCATGCTCAGAAGAACAGAATAAAGCATTTACCTACCAATCCACCTGCGTGGAAAAAACTCAAATTCTGAATATGGCACCCTCTTGCTGTGCTTACCGCTCATAGCTGGCCCTATATTTGTCATACTTTATGAAAATGTAAAAGTACAGATATGCAGGGCAAGCACTTGTGCTGGTGATACGCCAGTGCACTCAGTTTTATGGAAAAGCGCATGGAATTGTGAACAAAGATGACAAAATATATAGGGGTGAAAAATATGCACCATATGATGGAAGGAGTGGAGCGGATGAAGCAAATGAGTGCAACCCCATGACAAATCAAGTAATCGCGTTGCGGGATGAGATATTTAAATGAGATACAGGGGTGAAGATAATTATTTACTGGTTATTTCTTTGTATGAGGGAGCTCAATACTTTTATCCCTGCTATTTTTATACCATCTCTGAGTGACGCATTTTGCAACTTTGAGTTGTATATTCTATTGGGAAAAGTGCATTTATAGTAGCACTTCGATCAATGTAATTAAAACATTCAAATACACAAAAGTGACATGTAACAAAGACAGTTTCTTCACAGCCCCCAAAGAGAAATTAATAAATGCTGTAAGCAGTAAAGTTTTGGTAGGTTGGTTACTTTTCACAGCAAGGGTATGCGCAAAACTACAAATCTAGCTTTGCATTGATTTTCCTAGTGCAGTTCTAAGTACCGTGAAGTGGGAACACTTAGTGGACAAGTAGGTGCACTAGCACTAAAAAATAAGCAGGATGGGTGCAAAGTTTTTGCGGTTCATGGATTAGCCCTGTTATTTAAAAGAAAATAAATTAGCCTTATTGTTTAAAGGAAAACAAACCTATAGAATCTTCTGAGACATTTGCATTTTGGAGGATCCCTCGTTCTCTGTCAGTGGAATGCACAACGACACTTCCACTCTTTGTTCTTCGAAGAACGCTGAGAGCTCGGTTCAGCTTCTTAAACGATAAGTTCCTGACAGTGGAACGTTCAAAGTTACGGCCTGTAAGATAAAAATATATTTTCTTTCACAGTGACCAATCTATGAACATTATGGAATACCTTAAGTAGGTTACAGTGTTTGAGACTTAAGGCATAACTATGAATAGTCTTGATTGGATTTTAGCTATAAGTCATATGTGACATAGTAGGGTAGGCTTTTACATACTGACTGACCGAAGTTACCTATTTTAATGACTCTACCAAGCTAATATATATTAGAACAGGCCAGGTAATGTTTTCCACATGATCAATAAGATTTAATTTAAATGTACACGCAAAGCCTGATTAAGACCAAATTGCAAGATACTGGTTTGGACTCTGCTCTTCCCCTCCTTATTAAACAAAGTCTTGAAAATGCTACCATGGCCTAATGTGACATCTATGTTCTAGCAAAACTAGTACTGACTCCTAACAGTCTCAACTGACAGGACATTATCTACGAACTAGTAAATTGCTGTTTATGCCAAAAAGCCGGTGTGATAGCATAAATAATAAATATCAGTAATAAAACTTAAACTTGCGGTCGACTTACTCCTATTCCGATTAATTCTGCAGTGTTCTTCAGATCCACTTCCCAGATGGCTGTCTCCTGTGGGTGAGCTATATACAAGGTTGTCCTGACCCGTTTCATCGGATGCTAAGGCTGAGGCTGCTGATGCAGCTGATAGTTCAGGGGACACTGCTGCTACAGTTAAGTCAAGTGAGGAGCTGCAGTCTGGTGAACCATCCTGTGAACGTCTCTTGCGCTCTTTGGTAAGGCCATAGTGTGATGCACCTTTACACCTTTGGAAAAAATAAATATAGGTTAGTGATCACAGATCATGATAGAACTTCAACAAAATACAGTTCATTAGGACTATGGTCTGTAACAGTGAAGTCAGGCCAAATACATTTTACATAAGTCAAGAGACTAAGTAAAAGCAAACTTACAAAAAAAAAAAAAAAATGAATAACAATTTTGTTTCCCCAATTATTGCAACTAATTCCGTTGCTCCATCTAGGCAAACATAATGCCCAATTGGCACAAATCTATTGGAGGCTCTCTCCCTCTTTTCCAGGGATCTCCATATATTATTGAATTTCATACACTGGTGTGGCAGTGGTGTGCTGGACCATGGAGATATATTGATTTGGACTTTCATTCCCTGATGACAAATCTAGAGGATTCACATTGGCAACCCCTTTTGGGGAAAATACAAAGTTCACATAGTTTAGGCTAGCACTTTTCCAAGGTAGAGAAATGGTATTATATATATTGACTTTAGGACAGTAAACTTGTTATAGGTAGACAACATTTAACTGCGGACACTAATTTGTGCACTCAGACTCATAATAATGCAGAGGGAAAGGCAAAGATTAGAATTAGTCGCTTAGTCTTTTGAGGCCCTGCGCAACATCATCATGAACAAGGCAATATTCACTGAATAGCTGCAATGCATCCCTTTAGCAATTCTGCTCAAAATAAAACTTTTGAACACGTACATTTTACGATTATTTGTCAACTAGGGAATGGTTCACTGCCATATCATTATGTAGCCCAGTGGATCCCAAACTTTCTCAGTTCAAGGCACCCTTAGGGTCTCCATAATTTTTTCAAGGCACCCCAAAGCCAAAATAATTACCAAGTAGTCCCCCCCTTGCTTACCACTGGCACTGGCCAAGGCACCCCTGTGAGATCACCGAGGCACCCCAAGGAGCCTAGGCGCCCAGTTTGAGAACCACTGATGTAGCCTGTCCTGATCAGGCAGATTTCAAAATTATACATTCTGCACACATAGGATACAGAATACTAGACAAGCTAATAATAAACTGAGCCTGACTGTCAGATGATAGATTATATATATTCTAAAAGGATCTCCTTACAGTTAACACATGTTCACCAGTTGTGAACTATCAAAGCAACATTATTAGCCTTGAATTATATAACATCTTAGATAAATGTCAAAGTGTTGCCTCAAAAACATGTGACTAGATTTGTCAGCTCCCGTCTTGTTAGGTATACCAGATGATTCATGGGGCTTGAACAGCCTCATGTTTGGTAGTACAAACTATTTTGACAATATTCATTTCTATATAAGGTAGGAATGAAATGCAAACATAAAAGATTCATAATAAAAGTAAAATACTAACACGATGGCAAACTGCCACATTAATATAAGATTGTTAGGTATTGTTGTATAAGACTTTGATCATGGTTTTTGTTTGACAAATCTCAAGTCTTTGTCAAATCATTTGTAACTGTGTATTAAGTTGAAGTGAAGTGTATTATTATAATTGGTAGAGTCAGCCACAAGGTGCTTATTAAAACTCTCCTGCTCCTGTTTTATGCTTGATCATGAGTGTCTTTATTTGTCTACTTATTCTGTTTCTTACATATTATCAATAATGCTAAACTAGTGTTTTGTTACAGGGTGCCCCAATAAGATCATTGTACTGCCAGAAGCAAAAACAAGATTTCCAATAAAATAAACTGTGTTTGAGCGCAGTTTCCTTTATGTCCCCTTAGGGCTGTGTATAGGATGAAAAACAGACACTGGGCCATATTGCTACAACAATTTTAAAAACACTTGGGGGCATATTCAATTGACGGCGGGATCGCCGAAAATCCCGCGCTCTAAAAATATTACCGTTAATACAGTAATTACTCGCTGAATTTCAGCTCGCGAAATCCAGCGAGTAAATTACCGTATTAACGGTATTTACGCGCAGGATTACCGTATTAACGGTAATATTTTTAGAGTGCGGGGTTTTCGGCGATCCCGCCGTCAATTGAATACCCCCCTTGGAGTTATTTTCCCATAAGCTATACCCTATATTACAAATAATTCACCTTTTTATCCTTTCATAAACAAATACCAACACAAGCAGCACTCACCTGAGCCTGTGTGACATGTGTGTGACAAGGGGTTATTCTCAACAAAACCACCTGGTTTGCCTAAAAATTATTAAAATCTCCAAAATGCTATTTCACATTTACTTACTATCTTTGTCCAAAAACTGCCACCACCAATAGTTCTTTTCAAAGCTGGCATGTACATTTTTAAGAACAAAAATACAGAATATTATTAAATGGAATTTAATATGACAAATGGTCACAATTCTTAAGGTATAGAATAATATAAACTGATGCAGTAAAATGAGTTGCAAACAATCAATTTACAAAATTCAAAGGAAAATTATAGGGGAAAATGTCCGAGTGTCTGATCGGATTACTGTGCTGAGGAGACGCTAAGGCCACAGAAGCAGTAAGAAGCCATGGCTATGGCAAATGATCCGTTTCTATGTTAGCAAAGCTAAATCAACCCCTCTGCTACTTGCTCTCAGCGAGTTACACCAATTCATGGTTTATAGATTAACCCCTTATCGTATCATACTAGGGACAAAAACAATAAAACCTAAGGTAGAAATTCACTGTTAAGTGTGGTTTTTGTGCGGTCTGAACTCAATTGTTACATATTACTGGCCAACTATATCCAACCCCAGTCCAGGAGACCCCAGAGGGGAGGTCAAGTGGTTCTTGCCATTTTAGCCCCTCCCCCATGGCAAAAAACAGAGGTCCCTTCATCGTACCGTGGTATCGGGGCCAAATTACCACAAGTCGCATTATTCCCTAGGCAGTGGGCAGGATGTGGGATTATGACTTGTCTCTTGGGAGTTCAGGAGAACTACCCAAAATTTGTGAATTTCCAGGACATCCGGGGACAGTAGGCAAGTATTTGTTGCATAGATTAAAAGAAAATTATGATTTTATGTTGTTATCCATTGTCTCCAGCCATATTACTGTATTCTATTGTTTTATTGTAACGCTAATAAAACATTGCTGATGCTGTGCATTTCATGTAATCTAAGATCTAGGGACACCAAGTAACAAGATTTAAGTGTAAGGTTCAAATGTGGCTTTTTTCAAAGGTGCACAAGAAAGCAAAGATATATATGTTGTTTGTATTATGAATCCTTAGGGCTCATTCACACTTTAGATGTGTTTAGTTTACTGCTCACACTCATTACTGTATGAGAAATAGCTCATGCCACATTCAACACTTTTAAATTGCAATGGTAACAATGGCACTATTGACTTTTATTTGACCTATTTTTAATGCATTTATGTAACGTGTATAAATCAAATAAGTGTGAACAAGCCCTAACGATACACCCTGGTCTTTGGACAAGGATATCACATTCACACGAAAAGACTTGAGAGTTAAAAAAAAAATAAAAAAATGTCATAATCCTTTAAGACTTTATTAAATTATACACCCTTCAGGTGATTTCTAACAATATCCACACATAAGCTAAGTTCAAGCAGAAGTCTACCATCCATCTATATACCATATATCCATTCTAAAGTGTTCCTGCAGAAGTAAATTTAATGAATGCAGGGTCAGCCATTTCAATGTTATATTTATGCAAATGGACAGGGTACAATGAATAGGCAACATATAACCAGGGCCGCCGAGAGGGGGGGGGGGGTGGGTACTAATTACCCGGGCATGTCAGGGGGCCCGGCACAGGCCCTTGTGCTGCTGATTTTTATTTTTTTTCAAAATGTTTTTTTACAGGCTTTTTTTTTTTTATTTTTTTTTTTGGCGGGGGCAGGGGGGCTCGGTCGTGGGTGGGGGGAGCAGGCTAGTTTAAAAAAAAACCAAAAAAAAACATACTCACCTGATCGCGGCACCGGCATCCCTCCTCTCTGCTGCTCTGTGCTCTATTCAGACTGTCTGAATGCCGGGTGTGATGTCATCATGTCATGCCCAGCATTCAGTCAGTGTGGAGCAATGGCGCACAGAGCAGCAGAGAAGACCAAGAAAGGAGAAAAGGTAAGTGAAGGGAGGAAAATGAGGGGGGGGGGCACAGAGAGGTTAAAAAATGGGGGGTGCAGCATGACAGAGGGGTTAAAAAATTAGGGGGGGGCACAGAGGGGTTAAAAAGGGGGGGGCAGCATGACAAAGGGGTTAAAAAATGAGGGGGGCATAGAGGGGTTAAAAATGGGGGGCAGCATGACAGAGGGGTTAAAAAATGAGAGGGGCACAGAGGGGCTAAAAAACGGGGAGGCGGCATGACAGAGGGGGTTAAAAAATTAGGGGGGCACAGAGGGGTTAAAAACGGGGCAGCGTGGCACAGTGGGGTTAAAAAACAGGAGTCAGCATGGCACAGTGGGGTTAAAAAATGGTGGGCAGCATGGCACAGTGGGGTTAAAAAGGGGTGGAGGCATGGCACAGTGGGATTGAAAAAGGGGGGGAGCAGCATAGTATAGTGTGATGAAGGGGAGCCAGATGAAGGGGGCAAAAGCAGCATGGAGGGCACAGTGTGATCATAAGGCATGGCGATGATGAAGGGGCACATTATTGTAATATTGGAGCTGGAGGAAGGCCTAATTATTAACCGTGGATGGTATTGATTTAACGCCAGGGTTGTTTGGAATTATCTAAATGTAGCTATTTTTTTTCCAAATAGGGCCCCCAGCATTCCAGGATCCAGACCAGCCGCAACTAAAGAAACATGCAGCAACAGATGGTGAAAGTGAGAAGAACAGGTAGGAGAGAGCAGGACAGTATGTGAAATGTTGTGATTCTAGTAGGGACAATGTAAATTTTTGGTGAGTGTTGTGCCCAATGTAAGGTGGAGGCCAAGACTGAACTCTTTGTGTACACCCTGCATTTTTTCTATACTACACTTTGGTGTTAGACATCCTGAAAGTCTGGAGTGCTTGGACATATGTGAAGCTCGGGCGAATTGAGAGCCTAGTGATTTTGATGTATTAGCCACGCCCAATGGTGCATTTGCCACGCCCCCAAATGCATGACCACATCTCATTTTACATTTTTTTACCATACTCAACTATGAGGGGGGCCCCATGAATTTGTTATACCGGGGCCCTGAATTCCTCTTGGCAGCCCTGCATATAACCAAAGTCATACACCTGAAGGCAGATAACTCAGTTGTGAAAGACCATCTTCCCCTTTTCCTTTATCCATTTTGATGCCTTTTAAGTGTCAGCATATATACGATTTTGTTTGGAAGTAGGAAGTAGGCTTTGCAGAGAATAGTTACTTAGTCACTTTTATTTACTGGTAAAAGAAACAATAATGGTCAAATTACTTTATATAACAAAGCCAGTAATAGTATTACGGGCCGAAGAGAGGGAGTTTTTTTTTTTATTGAGGCTGTTTAAGTGGAAATCAGTCTACTTATTAAATGTGGATGATACGGATTACATTTCTGGGTTGGTTGAGTCGAAATAAGCCTATAATACAAATGCTATGAGTTTAATGTTGGGGCTCATTTTGGAGAATGAGGCATAATTATTAAATGTAGTTGCTGCTGAGTTAATGTTGGGGGCTGATAAGAGTATTAACTCATTTATCATCTTTACTGTATAATTGATCCCCTATTTTTTGCTCACACAGTTCTGAGTCGTCCTCCACAGATTTATATTTGATTATTTCCTATCCAGGATGGAACCAAGATAATTTTCATTTAGGTAAAGACATCATATTTTTTTTATACATTTGGGGAATTATATCCATGGTTATAATTTTTATCCATTATTATGCTTCCTTGCATTGGTCCAGAGGCACACTTCTAAGTGATCATCTGGTTTTTGGTTCCCGCAGTTTTGGGGAACCCCTCCACAAATTTATGCTCATGTGAGTGTGCTCAGTGCTGTCTGGAGGACCATATGTATTTAGCTATATCATCATCATTTATATAGCACCACCAATTCTGCAGAGAATATTTGTCATTCATATCAGTCCTTGCCCCATTGGAGCTTACAGTCTAAATTCCCTAACATACACACACACATTTTTGTAGCAAGGGAGGAGACCGGAGCACATGCGGAGAGAACTGCATGGAGTTTGTAACTCCACGCAGATAAGGCCCTGGTCAGGAATCTAACTCATGACCACACTGTGGTGTGAGGCAGAAGTGCTAACCACTGAGCTATCGAGCTGCCCAAGGTATATAGGTCATACAGGTCTTGCCTAGGACCCCATGAGGTCCTAATCTATCCCTGGTTAGAACTCAGTTACTGAATTTGATAGTTTTCAAGCTGCAGAAATGTAAAAGAAGGGTGGTAGATAACTAGCTGTCTGATTTAATCATGTGACAAATTTCTCACAGCCCGTTAGGTGTGAAAAAGGCAATAACGCATTAAGGAGAGAAATAGGAGAAATCCTGTAGCGTTTCTCCTGGTGTGGGAACATTTACATGCTGTACAAAATATGTCTCTTTATATTGGAACACTTGTTTTTAAATAAAAAGGGAAAAAAACAATAAATGTTACTTGCTTATCCAATTCATACGTGCAGAAGAAAAAACAGCACCTTTTCAAAATTGCAATAATTTGACAAATTGTTAGGGGCATTATAAACTTACAAACCACATCTAACAGACAACTGCAAATCCACATGCACAAACATACACTAAAAAATAGAAAATAACTCTGCATGCACCAATTTTTGATCTGTCATTCACTGGCTAACAAGTTTAATTTGAGCATCCATTTTGCATAGAGTGCAATAATAATACTTTGCATTATTGTTCACAAAGGGGATATTGTGGTATTGAAAAGACAGCAAAATAGTGGTCAGGCATGCAAGGTAAGTTAGCTTGGTCGGGAACTACATTTCATGCCAAGTATGTTAGCAAAATTCTGAATGTAGTGCAGCTCCCAGGTGTATGCTATCTGGGAATGTGAAACATAGAAGTAATTTATCAGGACACTACATTCTCTAGCACCAGAAAAGGACAACCCTTTGCTGCTAGTTTTATGTCTCTTGCAATAAAATGAAGTGTTTCCCAAGACCTCAGCACAAACACTACGGTTTATCTTGATGTAGGCGGTTAGTGAATGGCTTTTGTCCGATTGTTGTCTCACTAGGAATAATAATCATCCATTCATTTTGCCGAGAAGCACGCACATGGTGTTTTAGGTCATTCGTCAAATATAGTATCCAGGAATAGACCAAAACCATACTTTACCGTAAATTCAAATCGAGAAACAAAGAGAGGGTCATGAGTTCCAAATGTAAATTCACATTAAATTAGTTTAGTAAATGGGTCAGAAACCTAAAAGGCAATTAAAAAAGTTCAACATTTCGTAGGCAGTAGCAGTAATCACTTCTGATATTGTGTCACACATATACATGCTTGATAGTGGTAGAAACTATCCATAAACACAAATGTATCAAGTCAAAATGATTGCTGGATAAAAAAAACATAGGCTGTCTATGTACTTAGCCAAATATGGAGAAAGGACCGGCACATTTCAGTAGCACTGGTCGCCCATTGGTGGGGTGTGAGGAGGGATCTATGCCTAAGGGGGGAATCAGAGCAGTGCTAGGACACACACACATGGCAGTGAGATTTATTAATACCATGTGGCAAGTGGGCTGTTCTCTCCTCTCCACCTTGTGTCAAACTACTCCTTCACCTCAGAACTGTGTTTTATGTAATAACCAAATTTACATATGGTGTCGCTCTGCTTCAAAAAGCGGAATACTGCAGCTCGATCTATATTAGTACATAGCACTGAAATTCCACATGTGCTTGGTAACTCCCCCACATGCTCCGACATGCCACTCAAACCTCCCCAGACATCCTCACATCTCCCCACATGCATCTCATATGCCTCTCAGACCTCCCTACATGCCACCGAGACCTCCCCACATGCCATACACCACCCCACCCCTCTAAACATGCCTAAAATTACCTTTACAGCCGTAGCCCGCAGGGAAAGGAGGGAGAGCACGTTGTGCAGATTACACTGCACTCTCTATAACATAAAGAGGAGAATAAGTCATATCAGGTGCATAGAGCTGTAAGCTGCATGTGAAGGTCACCGGTTGCCCTCCACGGATCTAACTTTTTCATAGAATGCAACTGTTTAATTAACGTTGACCTATATCTAATCTACTTTCTTATTGGGTGTGCTGGTTTATGGTCATCTTGTCCACTGTACATGGCACTGCCCCGAATTATATAAAGATTTTATACATATCAGAAATGTCTTTATTACTTGATATGTAAAGCAAAGATTTAGTTTGTAACCATTTGGTCAATTACACAGTACAAATCTCTGGGTGACATTTCATGTCACAGAATTTGGCACGTCCACAGAACTATATTTTTAATGTGTGCTACCTTGGGCCACTGTAAAGGAATATGTTCTAATTTGTTGTGCATCCTGCACGACTATTCCATACTGCCTATTACCACTTACACTTGATGGATTTGGCAACCAAGCAACAGAGAAATAGAAAAAGAAAAATTAACAAAGTAATAAAGCATACTACCAATAATAAAAGTACTGTATACCATCCATTAAAGGTAAAAAAGGGCACTAACAATTCTGAATATATATTAGTGGTGGATTCATTACAACTCAGTCTCATCCATCTTTTATTTGAGCTCATCATTCAACTGCTTTGACCAGAGAATAGGCCATCTGGAAGGTCACTCTTTGCATATCAATAGGACTAGACTAAATGGTACATTAGTAAGTATACTGTCAAGAGTGGGCCCTTGTTAGTAAAACGGTCATGTGAAATTATATGTGTTACAACATTCTATCAACCTCATAAACAGAGGAACTGTTGACCATTGTCTTTCGAAAGCCTTCCCATAGTGTGACGAACAAGCCAATCCAAGAATACAATCAATGGGACCACCTTACAATGGGTAGGTAACATTAAGGGTTGCTATAATTTGAGAAACCCAAATTAATGGGAGTCATTTATTATGAATATACGCAGAGCAGAGGTCTTTCTTTTCCTCTTTTGGTCCTACCTACCTGCCTACCTCTGCTCTGGCACTTGCAAGTAAGAAGATTGATTTTGTGGTGGATTGCAGAATTACTATTGATTAGTCAGATGAAAAGTTCTGCCAGGAGGGGTCAAAGTTAAAAATTTGATCTTCAGATACTGGTGTGTTTTGTCAAAGTCAAGAATGTATATTTCCACCCACCTGTCATTTACTGGTCTTGTCGCTGGCCAGTATAATTATATAATTGTAACTTTATTTAAAAAAATAAATAGTGAAGTTATTAATGGGATTTAAAAAATGGTTTTTCAGTTTAAGTTTACAGTAAGATGAGGACTAAAATTCCATACATTCAGACCTGCATCAAATTCAGACGTAAGGAGCAGTCCCGGAGAGTGGCTGAAGGTGTGAAAGATGTAGATAAAGAAAATGTTCACTAATGCAGGAAAGAGACTATTATTTAGAGGAGTGAAGGAGTTGTGTGATGTTGTATGGAATGTGGAGATAATAAATAATCATATGCAGGAAGATACAACTGAAAACATTGCTTTAAGATAAAGATATCTATTTCGTAAGCAATAAAGTAATTTATGCGAGGAGTAAGATGATATATGTCTTCAGAATAAAAAGTAACTACAATAATTTCTACAGTAAAATATTTTTATTTTGTGTCTGTTGAGTTGTTTACTTGTTGCAATAAACACAATGAAAGGTTTCTGTTTACACCAATATTTGAGCATGTAATGACACAATTTGGGACTTATGTAGAGTCTTATGCATTTATCTTGTGAAACCATTTTTCTCTGTACACAATCCAGCAATGAATTTTAGATGCCTTCAAGAAAGTTAAATCCAACCATGCATCAAGTAGCACGGCAATGGACAGCATCTTTTACATAATTGTAGAGTCTCAGGGGCAACACAGCCCTTGGCTGCTTGAGATTGTCACAATGATTTCCTTGATTAGATTTTATTGTGTAGCTGAGAATTTTGTAAATGCTGCATCTGCATTGTAAATTTTGTATGTCGCTCTCGGACAATCTTTTCTTAATGGGTATCAACATCTGGCACATTACTAACTAGGAAAAAGCCACACGAACTCTGGAGACAGTTCTTATTTAAAACAAACAATTTCTGTAACAATAGAGAAAAGGCAGTGAGGCAGACTGAGCATCTAGACTCATGTCAACAATTGGAAATAGGTTATAAAAACAAATTGAAATGTACACTGCATGGGGAAAGTACACCAATTTACTGTGATTATCAATTTATGCTGAATATATATATATATATATATATATATATATATATATATATATATATATATATATATATATGCTTTCTACTTTGTTTAAATGTCAGGATGGTAAAGTACTTGGCAACAGAAGATTCCATACAGTTTCTTGTGACCCTAAACACTAGCTTAACAGATACCAGTCCTCTAGACACTGGCCAACTTATTTAGCATCGGTCACCCTGAACAATGAAGCAAACAGGTTTTCATACCTGACACTCCCACCACAGCCCTAGCTTGACATGCCCACCTTTTCTTTTAGAGGCAGTTCTCCTAAGATGTTTCTGTTTGATTACTCTTACTGTAAACAGGCCCTGTAACTGTGGGAAAAGGCACTATCAAGCCATGTAAGTTAAATCAGACGATCATTATTTTGTTACACATATGTTCTCTACATGTTTATCTTTAAACTAGGTGCACCCCCAACACAGTGCTCTCACACCCCCAGACACTTCAGGTTTGCCACCACCTATTGGTTACGGGCAATAGGATCCCAATATACTCTCCCACACTGGCACACAAGCTTCTAGCTATCCACAGACTAGCAAGACCCACACCAGCGCACACAGGGTTCACTCTTCACACCTCCAGACTGTTACACAAATGTAAATGCAAGCACACACAGCTTGTTAATAAAATTTATCAACAAATCACACACTGGCATTCCAAGGGTTAACTTGGTCTAGCAATCTCTTCTAATAGGCTAATGGATTCGTTAGAGTATCAAGGACGCAACTTAATAAATTATAGATTTAATATACAAAAATACAGGGCATACAGATAAAAAAATAATGAATAACAATTAATAAATTGACATAACAAGCAAAACAGTTTAAAATAAAAGGGGTTACATTCAGAATAGCACTTACGTGAGTTGCATAATCTGTGCCATGGGGAATTGGCTAGGAAGATGGACAGCTTATCAATGTAGATTGATTTCCCCAAAAAGTCTGGACAGTTTGTTCCTTCAGAACACAGGTTTTTAAGCAACATAAAATGGGATGGTCTTCACAGGGGCAGCGTTTAATGCTAATTGGGGGCAGGGATGTCCCCTGGGTGTCACTATACTTTGCTCACAAATATTCCCAAAGTCTTGACCTGTTGGTAATTCTTCACATATAATTCCAAGAGAAATAACTCCCCCTTCAATAAACCGGTCATTTGAATACCAAACATGATGGGATTATGACAATGTGACATACCTTTTCCAAAGATATGTGATTTTACATGTTCATGGATACCACCCGTTCCTGTCATTCACAACCCTGGTATGATTTCTGCTCCTCAGTATGGAGTGACTCCCAGATTTCCCAAAATATGAACTATGACAACATTTTACTTTGAAGGTCATATTTCTATATACCTGTATAGGCTTTCATATGCCGCCTACCAGGATCTCCAGCTGTGATCGCCCCACAAAGTCTATTCAAGTGTCTAAAATTAACTGTAAAAGACCTTTGAAGCTGCTAAAGGCGGCATGGTTATCTTCTCACACTGGGATGTGCAAAGCCATCAAACACATTTACATCAGACTCTCTGTCTTTAAATTGTACACTTTAAACGTATCAATGGATTCATTTGATATAACCTATTTACACTGCAGTTACGAATTATCCCTTATAAATAACTGGAAGCTCTCTATGTTCATAAAAATATATATGCAATTTTTTGTTTGATTACAAGTTACATACTGTCCACTTATCTACACATGTATCAAACAAACGGTGGTCAGTTTTATTTATTTTTTATACTACTACCAATTAGAGTTGAGCTAGGTAGGACATGCTGCCCTTAAAAATCTATCCATAATTCATTTTAAATGTGCACCTCCTGCAGGGTGACAAAGTTGCTCTATATAGCTGGATTGACTTGAAAGTAGGGATGTGCACCGGCGACTTTTGAGGTCTCGTGTTTTGTGTTTTGGATCCGGATTTTCGTTATTTTTGAGGTTCGGATTTGTCTCGCAAAACACTTGACGAAAGGTCTCGGTTCGGATTTAAGGTATTGGATTCGGATTTTTTTTGAAAAAAACATAAAAAGT
This sequence comes from Mixophyes fleayi, assembly GCF_038048845.1. Taxonomy (NCBI): domain Eukaryota; kingdom Metazoa; phylum Chordata; class Amphibia; order Anura; family Limnodynastidae; genus Mixophyes; species Mixophyes fleayi. Next base: position 65,310,478 of record NC_134402.1, read on the forward strand.
TTAAAAAGCAAGTTTTTGGGCTTATTTTCACTCCTAGGCTATTATTAACCTCAATAACATTCAATAACAAGCATTTCCACTAATTTACAGTGTATTCTGAACACCTCACAATATAGTTATTAGTCCAAAACGTTGCAAAAAGGTATCTTTCTGGACTGCGTAGAGGAGTGGGTCACCACAATATCTTAAAAACCCTGAACTTTTATGATTCGCACCAATAATTGTACCTGGACTGCGTAGAGGAGTGGGTCACCACAATATATTAAAAACCCTGAACTTTTATGAATCGCACCAATAAATGTACCTGGACTGCGTAGAGGAGTGGGTCACCACAATATATTAAAAACCCAGAACTTTTATGAATCGCACCAATAAATGTACCTGGACTGCGTAGAGGAGTGGGTCACCACAATATATATAATAAGAAAACCATCAACTTGTTTGATTCGCACCAATAAATGTACCTGGACTGCGTAGAGGAGTGGGTCACCACAATATATTAAAAACCCTGAACTTTTATGAATCGCACCAATAAATGTACCTGGACTGCGTAGAGGAGTGGGTCACCACAATATATTAAAAACCCTGAACTTTTATGAATCGCACCAATAAATGTACCTGGACTGCGTAGAGGAGTGGGTCACCACAATATATTAAAAACCCTGAACTTTTATGAATCGCACCAATAAATGTACCTGGACTGCGTAGAGGAGTGGGTCACCACAATATCTTAAAAACCCTGAACTTTTATGAATCGCACCAATAAATGTACCTGGACTGCGTAGAGGAGTGGGTCACCACAATATCTTAAAAACCCTGAACTTTTATGAATCGCACCAATAAATGTACCTGGACTGCGTAGAGGAGTGGGTCACCACAATATATATAATAAGAAAACCATCAACTTGTTTGATTCGCACCAATAAATGTACCTGGACTGCGTAGAGGAGTGGGTCACCACAATATATTAAAAACCCTGAACTTTTATGAATCGCACCAATAAATGTACCTGGACTGCGTAGAGGAGTGGGTCACCACAATATATTAAAAACCCTGAACTTTTATGAATCGCACCAATAATTGTACCTGGACTGCGTAGAGGAGTGGGTCACCACAATATCTTAAAAACCCTGAACTTTTATGAATCGCACCAATAAATGTACCTGGACTGCGTAGAGGAGTGGGTCACCACAATATATATAATAAGAAAACCATCAACTTGTTTGATTCGCACCAATAAATGTACCTGGACTGCGTAGAGGAGTGGGTCACCACAATATATTAAAAACCCTGAACTTTTATGAATCGCACCAATAAATGTACCTGGACTGCGTAGAGGAGTGGGTCACCACAATATATTAAAAACCCTGAACTTTTATGATTCGCACCAATAATTGTACCTGGACTGCGTAGAGGAGTGGGTCACCACAATATATTAAAAACCCTGAACTTTTATGAATCGCACCAATAAATGTACCTGGACTGCGTAGAGGAGTGGGTCACCACAATATCTTAAAAACCCTGAACTTTTATGAATCGCACCAATAAATGTACCTGGACTGCGTAGAGGAGTGGGTCACCACAATATATATAATAAGAAAACCATCAACTTGTTTGATTCGCACCAATAAATGTACCTGGACTGCGTAGAGGAGTGGGCACTGGGCACCACAATAAAATATATAAAAAACCTTCAACAGGTCTGCATTACACTACACATACGGCTGCTCCTCCATCCTCTCCATCATATACATGTTGGAGTTTTAGCGTGTGACAACCTCTTGTTTTTGATAATGTCAGTGCATTTTGAATATTTTTCAATTTGCCCCACACCACTGAATGTACTTTATCTATGATACGCATCTATCTATCTTGACTGCGTAGTGTGGTGGCCCCGGTACACAATTTGGTACCGAGGCCACAATATAATTAAAAAACCCTCCACGTGTCAGAATTCCACCAAACAAGTATCTGGACTGCGTAGTGGGGTGGCCCCGGTACCCAACTTGATACCGGGGCCACAATAAAATAAATACACCCTCCACGTGTCAGAATTACACCAAACAAGTATCTGGACTGCGTAGTGGGGTGGCCCCGGTACCCAACTTGATACCGGGGCCACAATAAAATAAATACACCCTCCACGTGTCAGAATTCCACCAAACAAGTATCTGGACTGCGTAGTGGGGTGGCCCCGGTACCCAACTTGATACCGGGGCCACAATAAAATAAATACACCCTCCACGTGTCAGAATTCCACCAAACAAGTATCTGGACTGCGTAGTGGGGTGGCCCCGGTACCCAACTTGATACCGGGGCCACAATAAAATAAATACACCCTCCACGTGTCAGAATTCCACCAAACAAGTATCTGGACTGCGTAGTGGGGTGGCCCCGGTACCCAACTTGATACCGGGGCCACAATAAAATAAATACACCCTCCACGTGTCAGAATTCCACCAAACAAGTATCTGGACTGCGTAGTGGGGTGGCCCCGGTACCCAACTTGATACCGGGGCCACAATACCTCCTCCAAACATGCTACAGACAATTCGTCATTGAGATCCCATTAAGTATGTTAAAGACAGACAGGGTCCAAGTGTTATTAGTTGACTTTGTAAAGAAAAAAACTGTCCCTGTTGCACATAGTCGTGCAATGAAGACTTACTTTTTCATTTAAAGGCACGATCTTTCAAGTGTAGTGTTTGTAAGTCTAAGTCATATTATACTTTTGGTAAAATTGGTTTTTTTTGTTCCTCTTTATGTTAATTAATTAGTAATAGAATTAAAGTAGGAAATAGAATTAAATAGAATTAAAGTAGGAAATAGAGTGGTATAGAGTTGTAGTGTGGTATAGATAGAGTGGTCCACACAATATAATAATAAAACCCTCAACTGGTCTGAATTCCACCAAACAAGTATCTTGACTGCGTAGTGTGGTGGCCCCGGTACACAATTTGGTACCGAGGCCACAATATAATTTAAAAACCCTCCACGTGTCGGAATTCCACCAAACAAGTATCTGGACTGCATAGTGGGGTGGCCCCGGTACCCAATTTGATACCGGGGCCACAATACCTCCTCAAAACATGCTCCAGACAATTCGTCATTGACAGACCCCAGACAGACAGGGTCGTAGTGTTATTGTTTGACTTTGTAAACCCAAAAAAATGTCCCTGTTGCACTTGCACATAGTCGTGCAATGAAGACTGACTTTTTCATTTAAAGGCACGATCTTTCAAGTGTAGTGTTTGTAAGTCTAAGTCATATTATACTTTTGGTAAAATTGGTTTTTTTTGTTCCTCTTTATGGTAATTAATTAGTAATAGAATTAAAGTAGGAAATAGAATTAAATAGAATTAAAGTAGGAAATAGAATTAAATAGAATTAAAGTAGGAAATAGAGTGGTATAGAGTTGTAGTGTGGTATAGATAGAGTGGTCCACACAATATAATAATAAAACCCTCAACTGGTCTGAATTCCACCAAACAAGTATCTTGACTGCGTAGTGTGGTGGCCCCGGTACACAATTTGGTACCGAGGCCACAATATAATTTAAAAACCCTCCACGTGTCGGAATTCCACCAAACAAGTATCTGGACTGCATAGTGGGGTGGCCCCGGTACCCAATTTGATACCGGGGCCACATTACCTCCTCCAATTTCCAAGTGTAGTGTTTATAACATCTTAACACTACACTAATTCTAGCACGTCAAAACCTCTTGTTTTAAATAATGACAGGGCATTTAACTTTTGATTTAATTTATTGAATTTGTTGGCATTTTCTTTTACTTTTTGAACATGGCAAACGACTGTTGAATGGTCACATAATGCCAAAAAAAAAGGTGCAAGATGGAATTGTCCTTGGGCCCTCCCACCCACCCTTATGTTGTTGAAATAGGACATGCACACTTTAACAAACCAATCATTTCAGCGACAGGGCCTACCAAACAACTGTGGCTGAAATGATTGGTTTGTTTGGGCCCCCACACCAATAAAACAATTCATCTCTCCCTGTACAAACTAAACAGGCTCTACTGAGGAAAGATGTCGTCCTTATCCTCAACCTCTGATTCCTCTCCCCCTACAGTGTGTACTTCCTCCTCCTCACACATTATCAATTCGTCCCCGCTGGACTCCACAACCACAGTCCCTCTGTACTGTCTGGAGGGCAGTGCTGTACTTCATTGAGGAATTGATTATTCATTTTTATAAACATCATTTTTTCAACGTTGTGAGGAAGCAACCTCCTTCGCCGCTCACTGACCAGGTTCCCCGCTGCACTAAAAACTCTTTCCGAGTACACACTGGAGGGGGGACAACTCAGTTAAAAAATAGAGCCAGTTTGTACAGGGGCTTCCAAACTGCCTTTTGGAGTTCTACCACGTCACTACCTCTAGTTAATTTAGATTGCAAGGCTTGTAAATATAAATACTTTGAAGATAAAAAAAAGCAGGCTGCACAGACTGTGGAGCTAGAAAGTGAAATTAAATGGACCACGTTACTTTGGTGGCTATCTATGCCCCCCCCCCCCGCCCTACACTTGTAGTTGAATATAAATAAAGCAGCCTGCATAGACTGTAGAACTAGCAATTCAAATATACAAAGAAATGGACAAAGGCAGTTTGGTATCTGTCTGCATCAGATCCCCTCTCCACTAGGAGTAAAACAGAAAACTTTTCAGCCGTTATATAATCTAGAATATAAATAGAAATTGAGAAATGCAATTTGGTATCTGTCTGCATCATAATCATCAACATCCTCCTCAGCGCCAGCTACATCAATATCCTCCTCCCAGTGCACAACATTCACACCTTCATTAGCCAAATCTGTAACTGGACTGTGGGTGATCCTTCCAGCATATGCAGAGGGCGTGCTGCAAATGCTGGATGGAGTCACCTCTTCCCGTACAGTGATGGGAAGGTCAGGGTTCACAACCAACAACACCCTTGGACTCGCCTTGGGGATTTGTGATGTCATCTGTTTAGAAGGCAGAGTTCTTTGCTGTTTTGTTGTTGTTACTGACAGCATAACTCTCTTAAATTTTTTGTAGGGGGGGGGAGGAGGGCTTTGATCCTTGGGTGAAGTTGGACCACTAGTCATGAACACGGGACAGGGCCTAAGCCGTTCCTTGCCACTACTTGTCGTAATTGGCATATTGCCAACTTTACGTTTCTCCTCAGATGATTTTAAGTTTCTTTTTTTGCTGTTTTTTGAGAACTTGGGCTTTTTGGATTTTACATGCCCTGTACTAGGAGATTGGGCATCGTGCTTGCCAGACGACGTTGATGGCATTTCATCGTCTATGTCATGACTAGTGGCAGCAGCTTCAGCATTAGGAGGAAGTGGGTCTTGATCTTTCCCTACTTTATCCTCCAAATTTTTGCTCTCCATTATATGTAGCACAAGATACTGCAGAATGTGTGAACTTGGTAATATTGCAGTACCAATGGACTTATAATGCTGGATTGGTTTTGCAAATTTGGTTATAATTATTATATATATTTTTTTTTTTTAATTTTTTATTATTTTTTACTTTTTTTTTATTTTTTAAAAACTTGGGAATAATGGGGAAATAACTATGCCCTTAGAAGCACAGAGCACAGGACACAGCACCACTGGACTGAACAGGACACGGCACAGGACCCAGCAGCACTACGGAACTCAGCAGGACAGAGCACAGGACACAGCACCACTGGACTGATACTGCAGAATGTGTAAACTTTGTAATATTGCAGTACCACTGGACTTTTACTGCTGAATGTGTGAACTTGGTAATATTGCAGTACCAATGGGCTTATACTGCAGGATTGGTTGTGAAAATTTTGTGGTAATTAAAAAATATTAAAGTAGTTTTTGGTATTTTTTAAAAAAACTTTTTTTTATTTTTTTAAACACAGGGGAATATTGGGGAAATAACTATGCCCTTAGAAGCACAGAGCACAGGACACAGCACCACTGGACTGAACAGGACACAGCACAGGACCCAGCAGCACCACTGACCTCAGAAGGACAGAGCACAGCACACAGCACCACTGGACTGATACTGCAGAACACAGCACAGCACAGCACAGCACAGCACAGCACAGCACAGCACAGCACAGCACAGCACAGCACTAAACAGCACAGAACTAAACAGCACAGAGGACCACCTAACACACCCTCCCTCTACCCTGATCAATGCCCGAGTGAAGATGGCGGCGACTAGCGGGGAATTTATAGGATCCGAGTATCGCGAGATCCGACAACGGGATTATGAGTCAGAGCCTCAGTTTCACTTTTGAATTTGGCGCCAATACCCGGATCTGTCTCGGATCCGACTCGGATCCGCAACGGTCGGGTGGGCTCGGATTTCAGAAATCCGAGCGCGCTCATCCCTACTTGAAAGTGCACTAATCTGTGCACCTCAATGCAAAAGTGGAACTGCTCCATCAGAAGATATTTCACATGGCTTTTAGGAATCCAGAATGGATGAAAAACACATAAGTGTAAATAGATCATAAGACAGTAGAATTTAGCGGGTCAGAAATACTAGATATTCAATTTATGTAACTGAATTACATTGCTTTGTCAAATACTAGTGTTATTTATCAGTGTGTGCGTGAAAGGGAAGGCTTTGTAGTTTTTAATAGATGGAGACCATGTGCAGATTGTTTCTTGGAGATCGGGTCCTGGGGTAACAAATGAAGAACAGGGATTGGTAATCTCCTGTTTTGCACCCATTCAAATGTTCCCGATCCCCATTCTAGTGTCCATCTCCTGCAGAGAGCTATATAATTTTGGCAATTTATGTGTGTTTGCTCACGCAACAACACATCTGTTTAGTAATAGGTTTTTTGTATATTTTCACATAAAACAAAGGGGGTGTACTAGAGTAAAATTACAAAGGTGACTGTACATTAAAAAACTACTTTCCAGAGTGTGTAGTTAGTTTATAAGTGTATCCATTTCTTAACAAGTTAAGGTCATAGACTTAACAGCATTTACCACTGCAAGTGAATTCAGAATTCACATGTCACAAACTGGAAGTGGTACAAACATGAAAATAACTGCTCCAATGTAAGCAAACATTAATTATTGATTATTTATTTATTCTATAACTGGAATACCTTTAATTTTTTATTAACAGCCTCAAATGAATACAAACGGGAACATGTAAGCATCTTAAACAGTTGACAAATGCAACCAAAAAGTGTAATATGTTATAGCATAACGATTACAAATAAATGCTGATGTAGATTATTATTTTAATACTGCTTCCTTTTAAACAGTATTTCTGGGGGTTTTTAGAGTGCTTTCCGACACCTGTGATTCACCGCTACCCCCAACTTTGCATTTTTCTTTAATGTTTACGTTAGAATAGTATTCTAGTTACTCTCATGATTGATGATATTACTCACTCTTACCTAAGGCAAGGTTCAACCCCCCTCCCATTTCACCCTATATTTAAGTGCTTCCAATACTAGAACACCTGACTAATTAAAAACATTTTATTGAATGGAAAGTGCACAATTAGCCTCTGTTCCCTTCACCCACCCTACCCCTATTTTCTGCTCAAAGACAACTAAGTCATAGTTGCCTACTCTCCCGGAATGTCCGGGAGACTCCCGAATTTTTGGGAGTTCTCCCAGACTCCCAAGAGAGCAGGCAAAAATCCCGGATCCAGCTGTCGCCGTTCTTTAAGATGGTCGGGGTGGGGCTAAATGCAGCATCGTCGCCCCGCCCATTGCTGTGATTGGCTAAAATTGCTTAAGATTGATAGGGGTGGAGCCTAACGGCGCACAGCGCGTGGCCACGCACCCTCGACGGGCCCCCTCCTGGACAGCTGCCTCCAAAAGTAGGCAAGTATGAACTAAGTATAATTTCACAACTGCCAATCTCATTACCTCTGTGATAGCGGAATCTTTCCCTATCTCTTGTACTAATGGCTGCTGATGTTACAGTGCTCTGTAGGTGCAACTGACGGTGTCACCAGTGCTATAGAGCTGGGTACGGCAGTGTAGTTAGAATGTAATACTTTATAATGAAGTATAAACAATTATTCGTCAAATCAGAAACCCACTAGCAAGTGGGAAATACAACTTTGGAGACATTACATTATATTGTATATGTATAGATACATTCTGTGCTTGCTGCATATATATTGTGGTCACACATTATAGATTTGGCTTAATGATTAGGTACAGTAGCTGGAACATTCAGTTCATGTGAAAAAAGAACACTCTTTCTACTTGCTGTAAGACTGGATATTATAATAAAGACCAGCAAAACAAGCCTTCCCAAATGTATGTCCTATTCTATTGTTATAAGTTCTTTGGAACTAGTTTATAATGAATATCAACACAGTTTAACTAATTCCCTGACGTTCCACTGAATTCTAAAGCTGATAAATTGAAACACCAAAGGAAACAGCATCTGTGCTTATCTATGTATTATGCACATGTATAAGTGTGATTTTACATTTAGAGTATGGGTTGGAGAGGTTTTTACCCTGTCAAGCAGTGTAACTGTGGTTATTTGCCAGGATATAATGAGCTTCCAATGAAATATGATTTGAAAAAACCAATTTGTAAATATTACACAATCAGAAATACCACGAAGAATTACAATAAGAACCCTCTCAGACATAAGGGAGATATAACTCAAGCTATGTTTACATTTATTTTCTTAAGTAAAAGTATTTTTATTGAGTTTTTTTGTACACGACAAGCAAAACAAATAGTACAGACTATCAATGTAACCCATCTAACCGCACATATCAAAAATGTCAGCATGTCTCATTACCGTGTAAACCATGTAGCCTAAGAACCATATTTGCAAGCATTGCCAGCGACCCCTCTACCAACATCCCTAGCATCAGAGCAAAGGGTTAATGGTGATGTAATGAGGTATAAGACATGGACTGGAAATGATCAGTCACGCTGAAGCCTACCCAATCATCATCTTGGTGAGGATGAATAACAAAGTGTCACCTGTACCAATAATGCCACACCTTGTGGTACTTGTGCATGGCCTTTCTACTGTGATACATGAATCGTTCATGCATCCAAACCTCATTGACCAGAGTGGTCCAATTGCCAATACTGGGTGGTTCAGACACTATCCAAGCCCTGCCAAGAACCACCTTGGCCAGCGAAGCAAGAGTAAATATGTATACATAAGTCTGGTTCATTAAAAGCCTCATCCAACGTAATACCAAAGAGGCAAATCTTGGGGCACATGGTGGGGGCAACAGGCAGTGTGGAGGAGATGCAACCCCATATCCCACTCCAAAAGACATGGACAACCAGGCACGTCCACAATAGATGCCAAAAGGTGCACAGGGCCTTGGCCCCATCTGGGACACTCAGAGGTGGGGTGTCTGCCCAATTTGTGTAAGCGCGCTGGAGTGAATTAGACCCTGTGCAACACATAGAAATGGACCTGTTGGAACCGCAGACATGAGGTAGCATCTCTAGTACATCCTATCATCTGACTCCACTCCTCATCTGATGTTTATGTGTTAAATACTGTTCCATTTAGCATATGGGCAAGAAAGACAGCATAATCAGGGCTCGACAGCAAAAGGACCTTAGCGTAGGTCTCAATTTGGGCTGAATATTGGCACTTCATTTGTAGGTGTAGCTGGAACTTAGCCTTAGAAACAGAAGGGTACAATGAGTGCCAGAGTGCTATGAGTAACTAGGTACAAATGGCAGTGTGTTTACTCAAGATACTGTAGAACTTCTGTAGTTTTCACCTAACGCAACTCAGTATGCACATCTGGTCCAGAGCCACATGCAGAGAGGACCTAGACTGACCATGGTCACGCTGAGAATAACACACACTACATACTCTGCCAGCAGTAAAACAGAAACGAGAGAAGCATTATATCCACTGCCTTCCTGTCCAGCAGGACACAGTAATTGGAGCATACCATAATCATAGGAAAACCATTCTGACATGAATGACAGCTCTGTTGTAGTATGGAGTTTTATTCCAAAATTAATCCACGAAATTTAATTAAAAGTGAAATGTTAAAGTGTCATCCCTCATAAAACAACATATAAGAACAGGACTAGTTTGCTCTGTGTTAAAAATATAAATTGTTTGCACGTTTACAATCCCTGAATTGACTTCTTTTCTTTTAAACTACTTACATGTATGCTGAGTTTGTCTCCATCTTATTTGTATATAGTACAGGTGACAAAGGAAAGACAGATAAAGAGTCATTGCTAAACAGATAGATGTTTTATTGATATAAAATTTAAATTAAATGATGGTAGAAATATCTTCTAAGGAAAACAAAGGATCACAACAAAGTTTTATAGCTGTTACACATTTTTATTTTTAAAAGGACTCAATATGAGCAGTAATTTGTAGCTCACTATAATATGATTTCAGATGTCTGTATAAATGTACATCTGTCTGTAAGAGTCCTGAGGTGTAATACTGTACCCCTCAGTCTGCAGCAGTCCCCAAACATCTGCTTTCTTTCTACATTATTTATAGAGGCTGCATGGCTTTTTGAGTTGGACTGTCATCCCTGCACTGAAGCCACTGTATCTGTGGAATCTCACTACAAGCTGATGAAATACATATTGCACTTTCATGAAATTAGATTGTCTTGGAAAGTGGCCATAGAAGACTTTAAGTAGCCTGTCTTTTCTACTGAATTAAGATATACAGAAACAGTCCATGTTTGGACTTTAAAAAAAAAGGTAAGATCTGTGCACAGGAGAAAAACAACATTTCCAAAACTGCAGCAAAGAGAATCAAAGCAATCTGCAGTATATCCACAAATGTGTTTGATAGATCTCCTATACATTCATTAATTTCCAGACCGTTACTTGACAGTCAGTGAATAGAAGCAGGGTGATATTTTAAAGAACAAATCAAACAAAACAAAATATACGTTAAGTACTAACAGTGTAGTACAGTAAAAAATTAATTAACACCTTATATTACTATACTTACTACTGTATTAGTAGTAACCACTACTGCTAGGATACCAATCTCTCTGTGTAGAAGCTTACAGATTATTTTACCTATGTTCAGTTGTGAGGATATTGGTTGTGTGTTCTTCTTTCAGGCTGGGTACCAGTTCTAAATCTGTTTCTGACACAGTCGTATAAATACTGTCATAATTATTTTTTTTGTAGTGTTAAACAGTTTCAGACAATCATTGCGAGTTAGCAATAGCTAAGGGCAACATCAAGTCCATTGCACTGCCAGAAAATGGGTGTCTAAATTTAGAGAATGTAGAGAAACTAGCAGTGAGAAAGGTGTGGATTACTAATGTAACAACATCTAGCATATATATACACATATACATACATATATATATATATACACACATATACATACATATATATTAGAGATGGTCACTGACCCCCGTGTTTTGGTTTTGGATTCGGTTTTGGATCTGGATTACCTTCGTGTTTTGGTTTTGGTTTTGCAAAACCGCCCTTGCGTGTTTTGGGTTTGGTTTTGTTTTGCTATTTTTGAAAAAAATAAAAAAAATTTGGTCTAAAATAGCCTAATTTAGTGCTCCACCAGTTTCTTAGATAAGTGAGGTAATTCTAAAGCAAATAAATTATGAAAAAAACAGTTTAATCCCTGGTAGGCCGTCCTTAATTGGAACACTTGTCTGCAAATTATACAGACAAACATGGTTGTCTACCTCCTCCATCTTTGATTATTGGCAATGTAGCCATCGTCTTTGGGTGTATATTACACCCTCCACTTGTAGTTGAATATAAAAAAAGCAGCCTGCACAGACTGTGGTACTAGAAAGTAAAATTAAATGGACCACAGTAGTTTGGTGGCTATCTATGCGCCCCCGCCCTCCACTTGTAGTTGAATATAAAAAAAGCAGCCTGCACAGACTGTGGAACTAGAAATTCGAATATAGAAAGAAATGGACAAAGGCAGTTTGGTATCTGTCTGCATCAGATCCCCTCTCCACTAGGAGTAAAATAGAAAACTATTCAGCCGTTATATAATCTAGAATATAAATATAAATTGAGAAAGGCAATTTGGTATCTGTCTGCATCATAATCATCAACATCCTCATTAGCGCCCTTGTCACCTCCACAAATCTCCCCCTCATCCTCTTCTATTTCCAAAGTGTCATCCTCACTTGGTGTATCACCGGCTACACTCGGGCTGTTCAGGTACACATCAGCAGAACTGCTGAAAGGGCCCTTCTTTATGGGTACACTAACAGAATGGTCACGATTAGACATCCCACCGTTGGATGGACTCTCCACAGGGATTGGTGTCATTTCTGATTCAGAGCAAACATTATCCTCTAATGCCTTACTGTTATCTTGCAGCTCGGCTTTGACACGTAGTGTCACGGGCACCAGGAGTTTATACCCGAGTTTCACCTGATGTTATAACTGACAGAGGGGCTGTGTTGACCACGGACCTCAGGGCAGTTAGGTGAATGATTGGAATGAAGATAACAGCAGGAAAGTAGAGAATGTCTTATGAAGTCAATGACTTGCAGCTGTTGATGGTGGAAGGTCAGCGACTTGGAACTGTAGAGAAGAAGCGATATAGCTTCAGACGAGATGAGAGGACGTGAGTAGGTGAAGGTAGCTCGTGGAGGAGTCAGTGGTCTGCGTACAGCAAGTTGTACCACTGTAGTGATGAGGAGGTTGTCCTGGTGCAGGTAGGAAGTAGGGTAGTCGGTGGTCTGCGTATAGCAAGTTGTACCACCGCTGTGATGGGAAGAGTTGTACTGGTGCAGGTAGGTAGCGGGGTAGTCGGTGGTCTGCGTATAGCAAGTTGTACCACCGCTGTGATGAGGAATGTCCAAGTGTAGATAGGTAGCAGGAGAGTCAGTGGTCTGCGTATAGCAAGTTGTACTACTGCTGTGATAGGAGGACTTGTCCAGGTGCTGGTAGGTAGCAGGGAAGTCAGTGGTCTGCGTGTAGCAAGTTGTACCACTGCTGTGAGGAGGAATGAGGACTTGTCCAGGTGCAGGAGAGTGGTGTGGAAACGGCAAACTGTAGCTGTGTGGAAACAGCGCGAGTAGAAAGGAGTTTTGTGCAACACAAGTAGGTAAGTACAATGAATAGTCTGTCAATATAGTAGCTGGCTCTGCAGCGTGGAGAAGCGGGTCAGCGCGGATATGCAAGTAACAACAAAGTCAATATGATGAGAGCATACCGCAGCTGAGTGAGAAGCTTGTCTGGGTAAACAGGCAATGTAGCATAGACAGTCTATCATAGGTAACTGTACCTTAGTGCAGTAGTCACGTATAGTTCAATAGGTATGCAAGTAAACAATAATAGTCAATAGTGGTTATGCATACCAAGTAGAGTAGCAATCAGCTGGGAAGCTGAAGAAGCGATCAGCTAAGTAGACACGCTGTAGCGGGTATGGGAACCGCCGTTGTGTAGAGCAGGGAACAGCTTGGAAACTGTAGACGATCAGCTGAGTAGACACGCTGTAGCGGGTATGGGAACCGCCGGTGAGTAGAGCAGGAAGCAGCTTGGAAACTGCAGATACGAGTAGAGCTGGAAGCAGCTTGGAAACTGCAGATACGAGTAGAGCTGGAAGCAGCTTGGAAACTGCAGACACGAGTAGCTCACAGGAACACCTATAGAGAATCACCAGGAATGAGACTCCAAGATCAGGCCACTACCTAAGGCTGCAGGTGCCTTAAGTAGGGTGAGGTGATTGATCCATCAATCACATTAGTGGTCAGGTGTAGTTAACGGGACCTGCGCTCAGCTCGGTACTCGGATATCCAAAGTTCGGGTGGGTTCGGTTCTCGGGGAACCGGACCCGCCCATCTCTAATATATTTACACATATACATACATACATACATACATACATACATACATATACATACATACATACATACACACCAATGCAGCTGACTGGAGAAGAGACACTGCTGATAATCACTGGATGGTCATATCTAAATTAGGGGTGTGCACCGGCCACTTTTGGTGTTTTGTGTTCTGATTAGCTTGAGGTTTTGGGTTCTGATTTGTTTTGCCAAAACACCCCACAAAAGGTTTTGGTTCTGATTTCGTGCTCTGATTTTTTTTTAAAAAAAAGCATAAAAAGTGCTAAAAAAAAGTTTTTTTTTTTGTTTTTTTTTCACTCCTACGCTATTATTAACCTCAATAACATTCATTTCCACTCATTTCCAGTCTATTCTGAACACCTCACACCTCACAATATTGTTTTTAGGCCAAAAGGTTGCACCAAGGTAGCTGGATGACTAAGCTAAGCGACGACACAAGTGAGAGGCACAAACACGTGGCTTAACACGTGGCAGGATCAGTGGACTTATACGGCAGGATCAGTGCCTTGCTTGCAGTCTCCTAGGTAACGAAAATTTCACAGCTCCTTCAACACGTTTTACAAATAAACTAGGTGGATAGACACAAGTCTCCTAAGACACTGTATAAGAATAGGATATTTATGATGTTCATTTATCTCATATTTGTTAGCAAATTGTCACCATCCACCCAGCAATTAAAACAAAAAACAATTATTGCAATTAATAACCCCCTAATCCCCCACCCCCACTACATATAATGTACTGCTTACTGCTCAGTTTAGGCTGCAGAAATGGTACTAGGCAGGAATACAAATACCAGATTTCTGCAGTTAGAAATGAGCACACTAAGGATGGTAGTGTCAACGCTACATAGATAGATAGGGTAGAATTCTGCACATAATATGGATGCTTTACATAGGCAGAGATTGGATAATACGAGGACTGACCTAAAACCACTGCCACTACGGTGGTCAGGAGCAGCCAGTTGTTCTTCAGTATCCAGTGTGCAGGCATTCAGAGCAGACTCCTTCTTTCCCCTGTGCCCATAGGAGACTGTCCCTTTCACTGCGGCAGCTTCTGTACCGGTGTGCACTGATGTGTCAGCTTCGGGCAAGGGCTGGCTTTTGTCTCCTCCCTCCTAGTTCTCACCCCCCTGTCATTCACACTCGGGATAAATAAAACCTCGTCATCACGCAGTCGCATCTCGCGTGATGACGAGGTTTTGCCTCGTTCTGAGGTTCGTGATCGGCGGGAACCCCCGAACAGTGCTCGGATCCGGGCTCGGATCGGCACTATTCGGGGGGGTTCTGATTTAGTAATTCCGGACCCGCTCATCTCTAATCTAAAGTGCAATTAAAATATATTAATTTGTACTATGGAAGAAAAACAAAAATGTTACAAATGTTTTCAGAAACAATAACTATAGTAAGCATTACGGATGAAGACGGAACAGTAGGGGTCATGGGTTCAATTCCAACCAGGGGGTAAATGTATCAAAGTCTGATTTTTTTCAGCGTTTTAAAATCGCGGGTGATACCAGCGATTTTAGTCCTCAAGTCGCCAGATGTATTAAACTGTGATTTTTACTCTGATCTTAAAAAATGGCTGGTCATCTCTGGTGAATTGCTGCGATGTAAGAAGCTCCCGTGTTTAGCTAACTCTCCTGTGTTGTCCTCATCTAGCTGCGTGTTTAGTAAACACATCACTGTTCCTTTCTATAGAGCCGCAGGGTCCCAGCGGCTGTCAAAAGTTTAAAAATAGATGAAAGTTTAAAAAAAAAAAAAAAAAGGTGTGGGGTGCCACTATTAACCTTAGTGCTGCCAGCCTTCTGCTGGTTACGCGACAATCGGGGAAAAATTTGCGTGGGATCCCCCCGATTGACACATAACTAGCTCTAGGCAAACCAGCCGGGGTGGGTGGCACAATAGCAGGGAGGACACGCGGCAGGGGTCCCCCTGCCATAATGACAACCAACCCCAGGCTGTTCAGCGCTGGGCTGGATTCCCTAGGGCAGTGGTTCCCAAACTTTTGCAGTTCACGGCACCCTTAGAGTCTCCAAATTTTTTCAAGGCACCCCTCCAAAATAATTATTGAGCAGTCCTGTTTTAGAAGTAGTTGGGTCAAAAAATTATAATAAGTATTTAGGTCAGGACAGAAATACTTATTTAGTTGTATGCAAAAATGCCCCCTCTGCATCCAGACACTCTGCCCCCTCTGCATCCAGACACTCTGCCCCCTCTGCATCCAGACACTCTGCCCCCTCTGCATCCAGACACTCTGTCCCCTCTGCATCCAGACACACTGCCCCCTCAGCATCCAGACACACTGCCCCCTCAGCATCCAGACACACTGCCCTCTCTCACACTGCCCCATCACCCTGTCCCCCCTCTTTTGCCCTCTCTCACGATCTCCCCCTCCTCTGCCCTCTCTCATGATGCCCCCCCTCCTCTGCCCTCTCACGATGTCCCCCCTCCTCTGCCCTCTCACGATGTCCCCCCTCCTCTGCCCTCTCACGATGTCCCCCCTCCTCTGCCCTCTCACGATGTCCCCCCTCCTCTGCCCTCTCACGATGTCCCCCCTCCTCTGCCCTCTCACGATGTCCCCCCTCCTCTGCCCTCTCACGATGTCCCCCCTCCTCTGCCCTCTCACGATGTCCCCCCTCCTCTGCCCTCTCACGATGTCCCCCCTCCTCTGCCCTCTCACGCTGTCCCCCCTCCTCTGCCCTCTCACGCTGTCCCCTCCTCTGCCCTCTCACGCTGTCCCCCCTCCTCTGCCCTCTCACGCTGTCCCCTCCACTGCCCCTCTCACGCTGTGTCCCCCCTCCACTGCCCCTCTCACGCTGTGTCCCCCCTCCACTGCCCCTCTCACGCTGTGTCCCCCCTCCACTGCCCCTCTCACGCTGTGTCCCCCCTCCACTGCCCCTCTCACGCTGTGTCCCCCCTCCACTGCCCCTCTCACGCTTTGTCCTCCTCCACTGCCCCCTCTGTCACTCTCCTGTGCCCCTCTGTCACTCTTCTGAGCCACTCTCTTCTGTCACTCTCCTGAGCCACTCTCTTCTGTCACTCTCCTGTGCCCCACTGTCACTCTCTCCTGTGCCCCACTGTCACGCTCCCTCTCACTCCTCTGCCCCGCACCAGACATAAAAAAAAACCAAAGAACACATAAACTTACCAATCCGTCGGGCGCCGGGACCCAGCAGCCTCCTCTCTCCCGCAGCCGTCACTGAATATCGACGTCAGTAACAAGCTGCTGCGGGGGAGAGGAGGCTGCTGGGTCCCGGTGCCCGGCGGATTGGTAAGTTTATGTGTTCTTTGGTTTTTTTTTATGTCTGGCTCGCGGCACCCCTGGGAGCCGCGGCGCACAGTTTGGGAACCTAGGCCCTAGGGAATGGGGTCTGCCGAAAAACGACCGGGCCTCCCCCCCCTCTAGGAATAACTAGCCCAGTGCTAAAAGCACTAGGGCTCTTCCTATACCCCTGGGTAGTGGGTGTAGAGTAATAACCGCAAAAGTAGTGTAAAAAAAAACTAACGAATGCCATGTTGTTTTGTGGAACTACAAGTCCCAGCCAGCTTGGACTTCAATAAACATTGTTGGCATGCTAATGCTTGTATAACTATAAGCATCAGCATACCCATGGCAGCCAAGGCATGCTGGCACTTTGAGAACCACAAGTGCCAACATGTCCTAACACCCAGGGCTGGCTGAGACCTGTAGTTCCACAAAACCAAATGTTAAATAAACCACATCCTCTATACCAGCAGTTAATTAGCTTCTGACAAAATGAACCTGTGTGTGTTTGCTTGATAGAGAATTTAGAATAGGACAGGGACTTGCAAATCATTAAATATTATCTGTAAAGCACTTTGTAATATGTAAGCACTATAAAAACCAGAATAATAAATTACTGCTCAATCTGTGAATAATCTGAAATGGATTAATATGTTTGGATTACCAGTTGAATCCTGTAGCAAAAACATATTACCGGTTACATAATGGAATAATTTAATGATCAGAGCTTCAATGTTTTTAAGCAAACAATTTAAATCACATACACGATTGTACTGTGTGTACCTGTCAATTCCCATTCATCTGCATTCAATCTTGTGCAACAGCTAAAGATATGCGAGTTGAAAAGTAACTCACGACTAGTGATTACTATTTACTATACATTAAAACGCACGCTTCACAAATCCATGGAAATGCAGTGACATTATGGGGCATATTCAATTGTTTAAAAGTTCCGCTGCGTTAAAACTAGTACAGTGAATACGGTAAAATCCAGAGAGAAAATTACCGTATTAACTGTTTTTCCCGCGCAACGATAATCGCACGCGGACCGCGGGATTTTCGGCGACAATTGAATACGCCCCTATAAATGATGTGCCAAATGAAAATATTTAATATTTATATCTAATATCTCTCTTCTTTCCACTCTATCAAAATGGTTAACCTATGGCTAGCTAGTCAAGAATGGGATACATTCAAACCATTTAACAATGGATTAATCTGTAGATGTCTATATACTGGGCAAGTGCCTTAATTACTCTAACACCAAAGCATCAGAAACACTAGGAATAAAACAAAACATGGGAAATTGCGGTTCTGAAAAATGTATCAGAAAAGCCACATATCACCCTTTAAAGGGCTTGATAATGCTCCGGGCCTCTACTTTGCCACCACTGCTCAATGACCTGAAGTGTGAAGGTTTTGCCTGGGGAGTGAATGTTTAACCTTTATATTTGAGATGTAGAAGCATCTATGAAAAGCAGTTAATGAACAGAGAAAAAAAAAATATCAAAGACTCCCAACACCATGTTCACCTCTCCCAAGATGAGACAAAATAATAGTAAATAGTCTAATTTAACTTACATATTTTGAAGTGGTTTAAAAGAATCTGTTTCCACAGCTAGGAACAGGCTGACAGAGCGTGTCTGCAATTATACAGAGCACCTGCAAAGAACCCCCTTTTAAAGGCAAGGTGGGAGTGTAATTTGTCAAGTTAAGGCTATAGGTGGATTGTAAACTATTTAAAGCTATATTTTTCTTTAATGCAATGTGACTGGTGCTAGACAGTGGCCAGTGTCTAGGGAACTGGTCTCTGTTACTTTAGCATTAGGGTCACAAGAGAGGTGTATGCAAATTTAGGTTATGAATTACTTTGCCATCCTGACAATAAAAAGCAGAGTAAAAACAAAGAGGTGTTCGTGTGTGCTTCACCTGAAGTGTGCCAGTCTCACAGTACGTATAAATATATATCCACAAGGATATGGAGAAGTGGTGGAATGGCATATCGCTGTATAACGGCCTACTTCAAGCATGGGATAATACATTACTATTGTTGCAAAATACTATTACTGCTTGGAATTTATTATTATTCACATATGACTGCAAAGCCCCATTTCCAGCAGCCATTATTCCAGTGTCCTAATTATGGGTTCAAAAATGGCCAAACCAAACCAGCTTTTTCAAGAAACATGTTGGTTTATTGCTGTCTTGTGAAATTAATGCTACTTCATTGGGAGAATTCAATTGGCCACTCTACTCATCAAAGTAACGCAACCAGCGCATTATTACAATTAGTACGGTATTTTTAACGTGGATTTTTGCTCCCGGCTCTCAGAGCTGCGAGCAAAAATCAGTGTTAAAATTACTGTACTAACCGTAATAATGTGCACTATACTGTAGTAACAGTAACAGTGGGCGAGTCGCGTTCCTTTCACAAGTAATGCGGCCAACTGAATTCCCCCATGTGTCAGACTGCCAAGAATGTGAAGATTTCATACAAAAATGTCCACGCCTGTCTTTATAGCAAAGGGGAAACACGACCTAACAAGCATAGAAAAGGAAGAGGAAGGCCCAGAAGCCCAACGGCACAAGAAAATAAGTACATTAGAGTCTGTACATTGAGAAATAGACACCTTGAAGGTCCTGAATTGGAGTCTTCCTTAAACAGTTCATGCCAAATACCAGTGTCAAATGCAACAGTAAAAAGACAACTCTGGGATGCAGGCCTTATAGGCAGAGTTGCAAAGAAAAAGCTGAAACTGGAAAATACAAAAATAAAGTTTAAAATGGGCAAAAGAATACAGACATTGGACAGTGGATGATTAGAAAAGATAATTATGGGATGATTCTTAGTTTGAGGTGTTTAGCTTGAAGAGAATATATGTGAGATGTAAAACAAAAGAAAGGATCAGGAGGAGTGCCTAATGCCTTCTGTCAAGCATGGCAAAGGAAATGTAATGGTATGGGGCTGTTTTGATGCTGGGAAGGTGGGAGATTTAGACATAGTGCGAAGAATAATGAACCAGAGAGGTTTTATTCTCTATTATACCAGGTCTTGCCATCCCTGTGGTCAGCACTTAATTGGTGCAAATTTCAGCATGTAACAGGACATCCATCCAAAGCATACTTTGAAGCTATGCAAAAACTATTTGGTGAAGAAACAGTGACTACTGTCATTGATGGACTGGCTTGCACAATTGGCTGATTTAAACTCTACTGAGGTCTTGTGGGATGAACTTTACCGTAAAGTCTGGGAAAAATACTTTACAAGCTAGACACACCTTTGGGAAGAGCTACAGAAGTTGTGGGTACAAATTTCCCCTGAATATCTTCAAAAACTGACAGCTAGTATACCACAGATCTGCAAAGCTATCATAGCTACAAACGGAGGATTCTCTGATGAATGTAAAGTTTAATTAGTAGAACAGTTATAAGAAACATGTACAGTTATGATATTTGGCAATGTATTGACTATAATTTCAGTCAATTTAATTGTAGTTTGATTAAAAAAAAAGAAAAAAGATTCTTAAAAAAACCCAGGAAATTTCTTAGTGATTCAATATATATGTACATATGTTTCAGGCGTTTATCAGTACTACATATACTTAATAGAAAGGTTTGCTCATTGGGGAGATATATTGTCTCTACTTATCAGATTTCCTGACTGAATGCCTATTATTGACAGACAATACAGAAATCTTTTCTCTTTGTCTAAATGAATGCTTAAAGACAGCAATAGCTTTCAATGATTTACAGACAGTATCAGTCTGTTGGGGTAGGGAAACTTTGCCATATATTTGGACCCATATACCATTGGAACAACTTACAGGAGCGCACCTCCTTTTTGTAACGGCCTGGAAAGCCCTAGTTGGGACTAACTATACACTTGTTTATACAAAAATATATTGGCCAGCTGATAGGCAATATCATTTCTGTCCTTCTGATGGATAACTATTATTATTATTAATTTTTATTTATAGGGCGCCACTTGGTGTCCGTAGCGCTGTACAGGGACAAACGAAATTACAATACGAGGTGAGACAGCACAGTACAGTAAACAATAAGCACAGTAACTCAGTAAGCTCAAAGCACAGCTAGTGGGGCGGAGGAGGGGAGAACTACTTGTTGCTTATGTCCAATTATGTTGGGTGAAGTTAATATATCATCATAAGTGCTGTGAATGAAATGTCTATGCCTGTTTTACCATCCAATAAAAGTCATTTTTATTTGTACTCCAACTGGTGGCGATACATAGTGCCTTGTCGAATTGAATTATATTCTACACATTTGACACACTGAGATGAATATCTATAGTCTGAAACAGTATCTTTAGATGTCACTAATTGTGACTTGGAGGAAGGTGTCTTGGGATCTTTGTTCATTAGTCTGCTTCAATCCTCAACACATTAAAGCTTCCTCTTCAGTAGCCTTGGGGAGTTTATCTGCCATCACAGTAGTTCAGTTTCAGCAACATAATGATTCTTTGTGTTATCTGAAGAACAAATACACTATCTTTAGCGAATGTGATAAAAAAAAAAAAAAAAGTATTTTTAGCAGATATTTTGAAGCAAATTATTTGTTAGCTCCAATGGCCACTGCACCTAGTAGACAGTAGAAATTTGGGAATAATTTACCTTCATTGTAAGGATATTCGAGAAGCTGACTCGGTGAAGCGTGGCGTACGTCCAACCAGCTTCATTGACTAACTCTTAAAATAGTTAACTTTCAAACTTCTCCGAGATGCTGGCCAGTGTCCAGGAAAGGGACCACAGAGGTAACAATCTACTGAACCATCAGGGCCCTAGCAACGAGTCCGCAGATACTAGTGTAGGAAGGAGGGTTTTAAAGATAGGCAAAGTATAGGAAGCAGTTGAAATGAGAGATTGAAGACTCTGAGGTCATGGGTTAGACTCGATCCCTGCGTGGAGTTTGTCTGTTCTCCCCTTGTTTGTTTGGAAAACCTCCAGGTACACAGTCCAAAGACATACTAGTATGTTAATTGGCTTTTGACAAAAATGGACGCTAGTGTGTGTGTGTGTGGCATGGAACTGTAATCTCCATTCGGGCAGGAACTAATGTGAATGATTATATAGGACAGAAACTGACAGCGCCAAAGTCGGCTGCAACACCTCCTGTAAAAGGTGTTAAATGCTTTGAGTCCTGTTTGGAAAAAAGTATTAATTATTATTAATGCAGATGTGCATTAAGAATAACTAATACTTTTTCCAAACAGGACTCAAAGCATTTATCTATATAATTCGGCATTAATTTCATTCGGAGAATATCACCTAAATTGCTCAAGTTAAAGAAAAAAAACTCTGTATATCAAACAGGAATTTTCTACAAAGCTTTTAATCTGTTCATTTGGATAATAAAGTAAAAGTTACATTATTCTAGATAAGTAGTGAGCAAATCAACCAGCCTGAATACACAACAGAAAAATCATTCTTCCACATATAATCAAGTGCAGAAACAAGCATGAAAGAATGGAAACAATTATGGGGGCAGCACGGTGGCGAAGTGGTTAGCACATCTGCCTCACAGCGCTGGGGTCATGAGCTCGATTCCCGACCATGGCCTTATCTGTGTGGAGTTTGTATGTTCTCCCTGTGTTTGCGTGGTTTTCCTCCAGGTGCTCCGGTTTCCTCCCACAAACATACTAGTAGGCTAAATGGCTGTTATCAAAATTGCCCTAGTCTCTCCCTCTCTGTGTCTGTGTGTGTACGCTAGGGATTTTAGACTATAAGCTCCAATGGGGCAGGGACTAATGTAAATTAGATCTCTGTACAGCGCTGCAGAACCAGTGGCGCTACATAAATAAATGGTGATGATCATTATAAAAAACACTATTCAGACTAAGCATATTTACACATATTTATGACACATATCTGCTTAATACAGCCAAACATATGGGTTTTTCAGTAATGAGTTAGGTCTGGTTTGCACTTATATTTAACCCTGCTTCACGGCTTCCAATTCATGCTTAAATAACATTAACATTGCTAGGAAAGGCAACAGCGAATTTATCAGGTTATTTTACTCCTTTTCCGTTGAATTAAATAATGGCACCGCGGACTTAGGCGGCAATATAGAAATCATGTGACCATACACACAGCACAACATAACATAACTGTTTATTTACCGACTTAAGTGATGCACACTTAAGTAGTTGTAATGGAAAAAGTAACAATAAGAAATGAATGAAAGCACCAAAAGGCTTAGGGCCCGATTCATATCCGAACGCAACTTGCATGTAAGTTGCGTGTTTAAAAAGAGCATAGAACTTGTGAGTAGTTCCAACCATATTCAAATCCAAGTGTATCTCGGGATATATTTCCATTGGAATCTGGGTGAAAGTAAGTTTTGCCTAATCAATACTAGTCGGACGTAGGCATACAGATCAGACTGCAGCATACGCACATATGTATGTAC
Organism: Mixophyes fleayi; assembly: GCF_038048845.1. Taxonomy (NCBI): domain Eukaryota; kingdom Metazoa; phylum Chordata; class Amphibia; order Anura; family Limnodynastidae; genus Mixophyes; species Mixophyes fleayi. The sequence goes on from NC_134402.1 coordinate 65,333,983, forward strand.
AATAAACAATCTCATAAATCTTATCTGATCTCTTAGCAATATAATCATTTATATAATTATTAATTTTCAAATATGGTAAAAACATTTTTGACATTAATTGCATAAAGATGATTTCAATGTGTACTGTACACACAATGCGTTTTAACAGTATTTTAGTACATCTTAGTTGCATTCAGTTGTTCTGTAGTTCCTAGTGGCATGCATACGTGTACATTTTTAATTAAAGACTATGCCATGTCAGTCACCGCTATCAGTCAGCATTTACACAAATTGTCCCAACATGAATCAGGCCCTTAGTGAGGAGTGAAAAAAAAATCACTCAATTTCATAGGTAAATCATTTACAAATAAGATAGTTGCATCCTTATACAGCTGCACTGTATTTAACGCATAGTTCCATCAGATACTGTATATAAATTTTGGGTAGAATAACAGAAGTAACACTTGTTTCCAAAATGTGGAGTAGAGATCGCTGTTTGAACTGACGCGCTTCGCTCCTGCTGACCAGCTTTTTTCAGACAAGCAGTGTTTTATCAACCAAAACAGCATTGCCAGTGGGAGCGTGCAGGAGCAAGCGGAGCAGATGGCGAGGGTCATGCCAAGTAGCCTAAGCACCGGAACCCAGGAATGTAATCCTTTGGGACTGTATTTTACATCTAATGGGAGAAAAGCACTAAATAAATTATCACTATTATTAAATAATATAACTGTTTTTCACTATTTTGTGATGTTTTAATGTGTTTACCCTCCATTGCTGTCAAGTACAGAAATTGGATAGATTTTGAAGAAAAAACCCCCCACTATACAATGTCTTCAGTTAAATGTGAAGGCAGTAAAGACATAAACAATGGGCACACTGTAATGATGTGATATGTATTTACCGTAAGCATTAGGTGGAATTTACAAGCAGTGTTTATATGTGCCTTGGGGGATTCTACTAATGAATCCAGCACAAGTCTCAGTGTTCAAAAGGTTGAATGTTTGATATAATTGAGAAAGAGCAGTGTTACTTACTAGTGTTTAAGTAATAGTATTTAGAGTTATAGAACATGTATCCTCTGGTCTCAGGTTTTAAATATTTTTTTATAGAAAATATTTCCCTGAAAATGTCCCTATTTTTCAGTGTTGGCCAACAATACTGTAGAATTCCTTTTATTCATTGTTCACAGAGTAAGAACACTATATGTTCTTACTATCAGGGTTCTATATTAAGGAAGAATATTTATATAAAAATAAATAAAGCACATTTAGAAAATATACTCGCTCATCCACACTGGATTCACAAAAACATTTTACATCATATGCAGCGACTGTGCAATCCTTAGCAATGTATGTCATTAGGATTTCATGGCACATAGCAAACAAATATCTAAATAACCAAACTATTTATGACAGCAACACCACTCAATAAAAAAAAATGTAAAAGTATAAATTAAACACATGTAGACCATAGTATACACCAACTTCAGGCTAATAATGGGAGTTATATAGTGATCTAATCTGATGATTCTCTCTCCTTGCTCCATTTTTTGAGGCTATCATCTGCCAATAATCAATTCCATAATGTTGATATTTGGAACATAAAATATAAAACATGACCAACATTACATTTCCAAGGTTATCCAATGGGCTGAACGATTTTCACACATTGGGAGTCTAAATTGTTAGGGTTGTGAATTACTGCATACGTTTATTTATTGTTCTACAAATCTTATTATGTATCTGCTGTACTGTTAATATGAAACCTTTTGCAATTGATACTGTAAAGCACGTTTATAGATGCAAATCTACCAGTGAAATTGTTCAACAGTACAAACGTGACACATGAAATTAAATCAGTCTTGATGTCCCAGTTCTGAGATATTAGCGAGGCTCCAAGTAGTATTTTAGGAGAAAAAAATAAACAGTTGTAATTAAGGAAGTAGACAAAAAAAGAATAGTAAGCAATATTTTGAAGAGACGTTTCTACTTTTGCCAGCGTGCTCTCCCACTTCCCAAAAGTGGAGAGTGGATATCCAGCTATCTATCTATCTATCTATCTATCTATATATATATATATCTATATATATATATATATAGCTAATGCTGCTCCTCACCTTTATAATTTCATTATTGCACAAATCTTATCAAGAACTGCAGAAAATCAGACGGTCTTTATTCCACAAATAAACTCAGCACCAACTAATACAGACCTTCCAATAGCATTGAGACGTAGATAATTTCCAGTGAAATGAGCGTTTGTAATGAAAGTTGACATAAATTTACTTGATCAACTTTAAATGGCAAAATACCAGTGAACGGCGATCTGCCGACGTTAAAATCAAAGTTATTTGTGGCATGGAACCGGGGAAATTGGTAAAAGACTGATACGATTTACACAAAAATGTGGGATATACCGGTAAGGAAATATTTGTGAAAATAGGAATTGTGTTTTTTTGAGCCGGTAGTTGATTCCACATTTGTGGGATAAATTTAACAGTTAACAAAAAAAAGGGTCCAATACGATCCTACTCTTATTTTTTTCTGTCATTTTGATGGGATTTTAACTAGTGAATGTATAAAGTGGTAAAAAATGCGCAACTGTACAAAACCACATGGCCTGCACTGCTCCATATTTTGTGGCTAGTAGATTATCTGTAGTATAGTTGTTTTTTGTTAGTTTGATTTTGTTTTTTTAAACAAGGGAAATAAACAGTTAGAGAAGACCCAGATTGCTCTTTCCCATTGTCCACACTAATCAATTCAGCATAATCTACTTAGTAGTAGCTGATGACATCATAGCTACTTTTAGATTCTATTTACATGGCATCTATTAGTACAACTGCATCTGACCCAGGTCTCCCTTTCAGGCCTTCTTCAGCTAATAGCATGCTTGTTTTATCACCGGGTTTCCCCACACTTATACAGATGTGCACGCTTCCACATAAGTAAAAGCTGATTAATAGTATACTTAATAATTCTTATTATAGCTTTTGTTCTTTTTTTGCCAAAAGCCTTTTGCTATATTTGTGTAAACTGAAGAATCCATGCACGTCATCTTAGAAGGCATTGGTGACCTCAGGCCATCGGTAGTAAACATTATGGCGTCTAGTGGGACGATGGTGCTTGTGTCCTGCATGTTGCAAGAAATAGTATTAAATGTGCTGACAGACTGAATCCAGACATATTGAAAACAAATCCAGTCCACTCTCTGTAAATATGACTGGAACAGCAGATGTTTAATCCAGTCAAATTGACCAGCTTTCCAAAACGCAATATTCTTGCAACAACAGTAGGAAATTCCTTTGTTTCTAGTTTTAAAACAAACTGCTTAAAATGGAAGATTTAAGGCAGGATGTTTTTAACCACAAGGGACAGACTAAACAACACGATTAAGTCATGTATTACATTATTACTATTAAAAAGATTAGATAGTTCATAAATATCATTTTACAGTCATTAATGTCAGATTTCTCCTTTTATTATCTGGCGAAGTGCAAATACTGTATAATTACTATAAACTCTTACAATTGTAATATATTTTATAGTTAAATATAGCTGGGAAAAAAAACAAATAAAGGTTTTTAGCATAACTGTACTTAACATCACAGGCATGCATGGGCAATGGAGAATTGCATATATTAGGTTTATAAATTCAAACAGAAATCTACTTAGTGGTGTAAAACATGTCTCTAGTCAAGTTATCTCTATAATAGATTCTCTGCATTCTATTTCAGGTGGATTTATCGAAATGCGAGGACCATCTATTGCATTTGTCTTGTCTCTCACTAAGAACTTCCTATACAATAAAAAAGATCACTCATTTTAGAGTGGTATTGGGAAACGCAAACAGGCTTCAGATGCAAAATAAAATCCAGATATGATCGCCTCATCCTCTCTCAAATATTCTCCAAACATAGAATAGCCAATATTGTCCTGTGAGTAACTATCAATTCCAATAACCCAGCTCACCAATACTAACACACATTTATGAAAGGGATTTACTAAACGGATTATTCATCCTATAGTTTCTCTTGTCCCTGTACTTATTTCTGTTTCTTTTTTGTCTATTGTGTGGCGCTGCAAATGTCTATGGCGCCATATACATGAAATATGATGATGATGGTGACCTGTGGCTTAAGGCAGCAGGGAGGACAAATGAAAACTGCCTGACAATAGAAGGGATATCCAAATGTCAGACCTACAGTCAGTAGAGGTAAAATTACAAGACTAAACAAAGTATAGCACCGGTGCGCCTCGAGTAGCCTATAAAGTACACGCCTGCCCTTCTCTCATGGGAAACATCTCCGCAAGGTAGAAGCTTGGCATGATGTGCGGAGGGGCGGAAAATATGTAGTGATACCTTGTCCAAAAGTGTAAACTACGCACTAAAGTCCAAACTCTTATCCCTTGTATCACCTGTTCCACTAATATACTGTTCACTTTTTCTCCTTTCAACAAAGTAGCATGCCTAGGAATGCTTTTCTCTGATGTAGTGCCACATGGGAGGCACATTAAATGTGTAGCATGAGGAAATTTCAGTCAAGATTGGTAGAGTGAAATGGCCATGTGCCCCCTCACATGACAAGACCCCCTGAGATCTACTAATCTTTAGCACATGCAAGGCTAGACTACAAGTATAACAATGTATATAAAAGTATATAAAGAGGAGGAAGTTGTTTAAAAATGACAAATAATGTACATGGTACATAGGGTGGCACATTAAAACACAAAATATTTCCCCAGCACTTAATCACTTTCTACAAATTCTTGCTAAATTGGCTGTGCACATCAATAGCTGACTTAGTAAGTGGGGATCACAGTATAGGCCCATTGTAGTTTTTGGGGGATCCGTCTGATTGGGGCAACAATGGGCCAAGGACGATATATTTGTGAGCTTAGTAAACATAGTTATTTCAATATTAATGAGCTTTCTTTATTTAAACTCTGATTAATTTATCGCAGACACCTCTTAAGTTATTGTGGCTATGCCTAGTTGCAGCTATCATATAACCGAGTCATTTATTATTCCTTTTTTTCTGCTGTGTTAGGGCTCATACACAAGTGCTCTAAAAACACAGAAATATTTTAAAAAATAAATAAACAATGATCAGTGTTTAATAAAGTGAACTCTTACGTAATGAGCTTTCTCATAAGACTCCATTGTATTCTATTGAGTTCTAACACTTATGAACGCTGTAGGCAAAAGTCGCACAAAACAAAGCCAGAAACATTGTGCACATTATGACTTGGACGATCAGCATATAAGCTATATGGTTTTCTAAGAGCAACATTGTTGCAATAGTAGTTGCGGCTATCCCCCATGTTCTACTGTAGGGAATAGAAAAGGGAGAGGACACAAGAGCACATGTTGCCATCTTTTCAAACTTAATGTCAGCTGAACCGCGAGTATACAATCAAGAAAGTGCTATTATTTAGTAATATAATGCAAGGTACACAAAGGTGTTGTAACCATGGTCATCCACAGGAACTTTTTCAGGGGACGGAGAAAAATTGTCTAAAATCACATGAGCCACCACAAAGCTTTTATTACAAAAATACCTGTAAAAGCTTTCATGTTTATCAGTCCGCAGTAAGACAAATGGTCTATAAATGGAGGAAGTTCAGCACTCTCGCCACTCTTCCTAGGAGTGGCTGTCCTGCCAAAGATGACTGCAAGAGCTATATTTTATACAAGTTAACCCGTGCATGATACTCATGCATTCTAGTCAAATCAAGCTACTTAAAGTCTTAAAAAGGTACTTGTCATGCATTTGGGCCTAGCCCAGGCCTCCTCAGGGGAAGAGCCTTTTTTGGTTTTGTCCACATGTCACCACCTCATCATTCTTCTCCATCACCTCATCCTTCATTTTCATCGCCACATCTATCCAGATGTCTATCCAGACACATGGATCTCTCTCAGCGGTCCTGAGTATCACACTCCTCTCACTCTGTCACCCCCGGCAACCACCAACCACTTCCCCACTGTCACCCCCGGCAACCACCAACCACTCCCCACCGTCACCCCCGGCAACCACCAACCACTCCAAACTGTCACTTCTCCTTCAAGAAATATATATATTTTTTAAAAAAAATCTTTATAAACACTTTTAACAATTAAATTAAATTAACAAATTAAAAACATCGTAGTATACCAAATATCAGCCCTTTCTGAATTGTTTTTTACACACACACTAAGAATTTAGTAGGTCAGTGTATAACTCCGCCCAGCAGGTGGCGCTGCAGCTTGGTTTTATTTTTTCCACACACACACAGACAGACTAACACACGCCACTAGGCATTTATATTATAGATTACATATGCTTTCTATGTGTTTATATTAATAAAATAATTTTATTCACATCTCACTGTGTTGGTATCTCAATATTGTAATTGGTCAATTACAGCGCTATTTTTTGTTTTTCTTTATTGACGTAAAAATGAAATTCAAAGTTAATCAAAACATATTGCCGGAGAATGTCAGGCTAGCTGTCCGCCAATTAAAGCTCAGCAGAAGCTAGGTGATGCAACAGGACAATGACCCAAGACACAGAAGTAAATCAACAACTGAATGGCTTCAACAGAAGAAAATTAGCCTACTGGAGTGGCCCAGTCAGATTCCTGACATCAACACAACAGAGATGTTTTGGCGCGACCTGAAGAAGTGGTTCACACAAGACATTCCAAGAATATTGCTGAACTGAAACAGTTTTGTAAGGAGGAATGACCCAAAGTTCCTCCTGACTGTTGTGCAGGTCAGAGCTGCAGCTACAGGAAACGACTGATTGAAGCAATTGCTGCCAAAGGAGGGTCAACCAGTTATTAAATCCAAGGATTCACACACTTTATCCACACTGCACTGTGTGCTTACACGGTGTAATCAACAAAGACATCAAGACGTATAATTGTATGTGTGCCATTAGTTTAAGTAGATTGTGTTTGTATATTCTTGTGACTTACATGACGATCATATCACATTTTGGGTCGGATTCATAGTCAAACGCAACCTGCATGCAAGTTGCATTTTTAAAACAAGCACGGGACTTGAGCATACGTGCCTCAAGATACGTTTCCATTTTAATCTAGGTATAAGTACGTTCTGTCTAAACAGTACTTGTCGTATGTTAACAGACAGAAAAGACTGCAGGACATGCACATGCATATGTGCAAGTTAAAGTACCATTAAAGGGATGTTAAAAAAATATATAAAGAAATTACCAACTCATGATACTATAATTATTAATAAACATTTGTTTTTGGGGTTTTTTAAATGTTTATTTTTTTACATTAAATACATAAAATTGGGATGTTCTTCATGTGTACTGTATATACAATCCATTTGTATAGTTTCTCTTACTTGCAAACACATGTTGTGTGCTATCAAGTGGCATGCATACATGTAGTTTTTAATACAAAGACGATGCTGTGACAGTCATCATTATCAGTCGGGACTTACACCAGCTCCACGACAGGTGTAAATGTTATTTTCCACAAGAAGACAACTAAAAAGAATGATATGGGTGTTGGGAGATGTGAATTAAAACAATATGTAGTGGCATTGTCCCATTCTCATGGTCCGACCATGCGGGGGTATACATTCTTCTCGACCTCCTCCACCATTATCCACGCCCCTTTAGATGGCGCCTAGACGACGCCCTGCTTTTAAATACTTCCTCCTTTATGGACATTAAATCAGCTATATCTGATTACTTTCAAGAGAACACCACTCAGGAATTGGCGCCTGGCGTAATATGGGAAGCTCACAAAGCTACCATTCGCGGGCGACTCATAAGTGTTGCCTCGCAGGTAAAGCGTAAAGCCGCTCTAGAAATCTCCTCATTAGAGCAACGGATCTCCACTCGTCTGACTCAGCATAAGCTGGTCCCTGATCCATCTCTTTTAACACAAATTAACTCTTTAAAGGGCCAGCTTAATTCCCTTCTGTCTCGACGAGCAGCATCCAGATTACAGAAACTGCAGCAACGCTTCTATGATAAGGCAGACAAGGTGGAGTCATTGTTAGCTCGGAAGCTCCGTCAGAGGCGTGTCCGAGGAGCTATTGACAAACTTCATAAGAATTCCACTAATTCAGTAACATATGACCCTCTAGAAATTGTTAAGGAATTTAGAGACTTCTACGCTTCCCTTTATAACCCCCCTGGCTCCCCACCCCGGGGGAGGGGGGATCTCCTGTTGGATTCTCTGGAGTCGTACCTAGCTAATACCCCTCTTCCACACCTTTCTCAATCCCAGCTCACTTGCTTAAATGAGGACATCACTGCAGATGAAGTAAAATTAGCTATAAAATCCCTTAAACCCGCCTCTGCTCCCAGTCCTGATGGCTTTTTAGCACAGTATTATAAAAAGTTTGCCGCAGACCTTGTTCCTTATCTAACATCCTTTTACAACCAAATTCTGGAGGGGGCTTCCTTTGACTCTGCTACCACGCTTGCCAATACTGCAGTAATTCCTAAACCTGGGAAAGACCTTCTCCACTGTGCGGGCTATAGACCCATCTCCCTCAACGTAGATCTCAAGCTTTACGCTAAAATCTTGGCTACCAGGCTTAACCCCCTGCTCCCCAAACTGGTTCACCCAGACCAAAACGGGCTTCATCCCAGGGAGACAGGCCCCTGACAACACTAGAAGATCCATCAATTTGATCCACTCTATACATAACGGAAAATTGCCCTCCCTCATGATGGCCTTGGATGCGGAAAAGGCGTTTGACCGTATCTCTTGGACATTTATGAGGGGGGGTTCTCGAATCCATGGGCTTTTGTGGTAGGTTTCTAACTGGTATTTTGGCTCTCTATAGAAACCCTTCTGCTACGGTTTCGGTCAATGGCCTAACCTCCAAACCATTTACAATTTCTAATGGCACTCGCCAGGGTTGCCCGCTCTCCCCATTGATCTTCGCCCTTATAATCGAACCGTTAGCAGCAAGAATTCGTTGCAACCAATCCATTTCCGGTATAAAGGTTGGTTCTACGGAAAGCAAAATTGCTTTGTATGCAGATGATATCCTCATTAGCATGTCCAACCCCATTACCTCTCTCCCCCCCCTCCTTTCGGAATTAGATACTTATGGGCACTTTTCGGGCTATAAAATTAACCCTGCCAAAAGTGAAACTTTGGATTTCTATATCTCTAAAACAGATAAAGCAATCCTAGATCAAACATTCCCTTTCACTTGGCGTCGCCATAAAATAAAATACTTGGGGGTCTTCCTTACCAAAAATCTCTCCCATCTATTCCAAGCTAATTTCCCCCATACCCTTTCCCAAATTAAGAAAGATTTCAACACCTGGTCCCTCCAATTTATCGCCTGGATAGGTCGTATAAACTCTGTTAAAATGAATATTGTTCCCAGACTGTTAAACCTTTTATAAACCTTACCTATCCGAATTCCCCCCTATGTATTTAAATTTCTCCAATTTGAGTCCTCTAAATTTATTTGGGCAGGTAGACGCCCACGAGTACGATTCGGGGTCCTACAGATATCCTCGCGGGGTGGTGGTCTAGGTATACCTAATTTTAAAAAATATTACCTATCGGCCCAAATCGCTCAATGTGTCCTATGGAACGGTCCTGTTTTTGCTGGGGTCTGGGTGACACTAGAGGCGGAAAGTCTGGGGATGCTTACTCCTGCCTCCCTTCTGTGGATTCCAAGGGCACGTCGCCCCAAAAAAGCTTTGTCTCATCCCATAATCTCCCAGTCTCTGGCTATATGGGACTTATCCATCCGGCTCTATGGTCTCTCTCCGCATCCATCACCAATTATCCCCCTTTTTAATAACCCTGATTTCCCTCCTGGTCTACACCATTCCGCATTCCTTTCGTGGCATTCCCGAGGGATACGATTCCTAAATGACATAACCCACGATACAACATTTACCCAATTTACGGACATTCAAACTAAAATTGGCCTGCCCACACGGATATTTTATCAATTCCTGCAAATTCACAACTTTCACTCCCTCTCCAAACCACGTCTTATTTCTCGACTTCTCACAACAATTGAAACACTGTGTCTGCGCCAGGCATCGACGTCAGGTCTTATTTCTAATATCTATTCTGAACTAATTGCTTCCTCTACTCCTCCTCGAGACCCTCATGAGATGTCATGGGAACATGACCTGGGCTCTCCTCTTGATGATGAGGAGTGGTCGGAAATTCGGGACAATGCTGCCTCCAGCTCAATCTGCGTCCGAATAAAGGAAAATGTTTACAAACTCCTCTACCGGTGGTACTATGTACCTACTCGACTACAAAAGATACTGCCCGATTCCTCTGACAGATGTTGGCGTCTATGCTCTGGCGCGGGCTCTTTCTTACATATATGGTGGGACTGCCCGAAACTGATTCCCTTCTGGCGCGAAATTAAAGCTTTGATAGAAATGTTAATTCAAACCCCCTTACCCTTCGACCCTAAATTTTTCATTCTACCCCTCGGGTTCCCCACGGCCACTAGACACCAAAATAAACTTGCTTGTCACATTATTTCAGTGGCCACATGTCAAATCGCCATAGATTGGAGGCAGGCTGCCCCCCCCTTCATTCTCCGCTGTAACTAATAGGATTTGGCATACGTATAAGATGGAATACATGACTAGCATTATACGAAACACGGCCAGATCTTTTAACAAGGTCTGGGACCCCTGGATGTCTCACTTCCAATACCGCTCCCCCTTTACCTAATTATACCCCCTGCCCTTACGTAACTCTTTCCCCTCCCATCTCTTTGCCTCTGACTCAAGAGGGATTTCCCACACACCTCCGCTTCTCCTCCTCCACCTCTCATCTTCTCTTTTATCTTCCTCTTTCTCTTCCTTCTCCTTTTCTTTTCTTTCTTCTCTTTTAAATTTAAAAATGCCGGTCTTTATTTCATTGAATCTGTGCTATTTTATCTCTGAAGCACGGAGACTTCTACTTCACTATCCAATGTACTGAATATATTTTGTTTGATATAGCATGTATCCTTTTGGACTGTTAATTCTTTTTTGACCGTTAATAAACACTTGTTTAAAAAAAAACAACAATCTGTAGTATTTACTTTCTAGTTTAAGTAATGTTATTGATTTACTAAATAGCTACTAAGCCTCTTCATACTTTAGAGTAGACTGTTCAATAAGTAAATTTTTCTCATTCAGACATTACTCCTTCTCAGGCAGAGACTAACTTTCAGCAATATTGTCAAGTGGTCTGATAAAAGGTGCAAGCTTTCGGTAAAACTCTGAAACTTTCCTAAGGAGATTATAAGCACACTGATAATGTTAAACAGAAACATAAAACAAACACAAACAACAAGTATAGTAGTTCTGAAGGGCATATTTAGTAAGTCTCTCACGAAATGCATGTAAAACATACTTGCAACTTGATTCAACATGCATAGGTTTCACTGAAGTCCACATTCTCAGACTTTCACCAAATTACTTTGTGCTTTACAGTCATCTACCGTCTTCCGGGTTCATCACATCAGTTTCTAGACCATTACTTTACTTGGCTCTCACACTTTCTATTCTGTAAAATACCTAGTTGAGGGGAATTTTAACATCCCACTGCCATATGTTTTGGATGTTCCAGAGTGCAGTTATGGTATACTATAGAGCAATAAACAAAAATTATCTTGGACAAGTAATTGGTTGTAGAAATGGGTCGTAATAAGCACACAAACACACCTATTTCAGTGAACTCACAGAGGGGTGGGGGGGCTTTGGCAAAGAAGATAAAGGATTAAAAACCCATCCAAAAGGGATAAAAAATGTCAGTTTCATGGGGATCAACTTGCTGCTGATGAATTGTCCAATCATTTCATCTTTTCCCGGGCAACAGATTACACCAGAAATTATGCAAGTCTAAGGAGTATATTTACTATACTGGAGATGTCGCCTATAGCAACCATTCAGATTCTAGCTGTCATTTTGTAGATTGTGCTAAATAAATGATACCTAGAATCTGTTTGATTGCTATAGACAACATCTCTACTTTTCAAACCCGCAGTTTAGAAAATATACCCCTAATTCTCTAGTTCCTGGGAGGAGGAGGGGGGGGGGGGGTTCTGCTTCAATTTAAAGTGATGTTGCATTTAGATTTCTGTATATCTTGTTAAAATAATTTATCAATAAACACTGAGATGGTTTCCTGTCCTATTAAGTCAAATTTAATAAAGTTCTGTCTTTGTGTTTTAAAGGATTCACGTGTTGAATAGCTTTGGTTTCTAGAACCCTAAAGAAAATAGCTTGGCTTTAGTGACCTTGCTAAATTGGGATTTGATTACAAGTTTGATAAGCGAGGGAGTAACTGAAGACTTCCTAATAGTGTCAGTTCTTGAAATAAATTTTAGTGGTGGTAGAATATTGTTTGCAATAGTGAGAATGAGAGAGATTTTAGGGTTTTTAGGCCACATGTTATGATCCAAGTGATCATGTTTTGCTTAATGATGGTGGGTCTTCAAGTGATCACTTACATCTGCCTTAGATTAAGTTGCCCTGTGCACTCTACAGCTCCCAGCTTTCTCATCAACAACCAAAGCACACCAAACAAACAAGTTATAATTAGAGATGTTCACTGACCCCCATGTTCTGGTTTTGGTGTTGGATCTGGATCAACTTCGTGTTTTGGTTTTGGCAAAACCGCCCTCATATGTTTTGGCTTTGGATCTGTATTTTTTAGAAAAATTGCTAAAATCACATAATTTTGCTCTATTTTTTGTTCCTACATTCTTATTAATCTCAATAACACTAATTTCAAGTCATTTGCAGTCAATTTTGACAACCTCACAGGTCACAATATTATTTTCATACACTTTCGGACAAATACTGCAGCGACCTGGCTAGACGCTAAGCGACAGAGCAAAGACTCAAACACACGGCAGGTCCTACCACATCTAAGAAACATTGGCAACACAGCAGTGGTAGAAAATAAAAGTGGAGCAAGATGGAATTGTCCTTGGATCATGAAACCAGTTATGGTTCATTTGATTGCTAAACCCATTTCTTGGATAACTGTGGTAATTCTAGAGCTAATACATGGCAACCAGCGCTGACCCCCTCTCCCCCGAGATGCGTGCTTTTATCAGACCCAGACCAATCCAGGGTGCCAGACAATGCACTAAAAAGAGCCATTGTAATTCCCAGCAAAAAGCAAGTTCATCACTGAGCTTCGAATCAACCCCAATTCCAACAAAATTATAATATAGTTAGGTACCTTTCATGTAAAGTGCAAATTACAAACACTTGATGAAACAGCAGTAAAGTGGAAGGTAATCATATACACGTCTATTTAGATATCCATGCTTACATTACTTCTGCAAGCAACGTTGTTCTTTGTTAATAAAATTGTTGTCTTTATACCGTTCAAAAAAATGTAAAATAATCCTCCACCTATCTTTAAAAGGTGATTGTAGGATCAAGTGGAGTTACAACAGAGGTGTCACTAATTCTGGTCAATTCTTTTACAGTACACAAGACCAGATGTCACAAAATGTTGTGCCGAGTCATCTGCATCATCAATGGGTGTGTAAGATTTTTCCTAAACACACAACAGTATATAGCACATGTAGGTAACATTGTTACACAGCGGTAACTGAAATTTAAAGTAGTGCAAGATGGAATTGACCTTGGGCCCTCCCACCCTTATGTTGGATCTTAAAAAAGGACATGCACACTTTAACAAACCAAGCACTTCAGCCACAAAAGTGACACTCCTTGTGGCTGAAGTGCTTGGTTTGTTTGGGCCCTTACAAAACAAGGGGTAACAATAGGCTTAAGGCACCTAAGGTAACAGTGCTGTTAATAAACTCTACTGTGGCAAGATGTTGTCTTCATCCTGAACCTTTCCTCATCCTCATAAGTGTGTACATCATCCTCACACATTATTAATTCATCACAGCTGGAATCCACCATTACATAAGTCTCAGCATTTTGACATAGCTCTTAAACCGAGGATCAAGCACGGTCGCCAAAATGTAGTGATCCGATTTCAAAATTTTGATAACTCTTGGATCCTGGCGAAGCAAATAAAGTACTTGATCTACAAATTCGACATACTCAGCGTAATTGCTTTGTTTCATCTCCTCCCTCAGTTTCTCAAGCTGCTTTTCCAAAAGTCTAATTAAGGGAATCACTTGATTCAAGCTAGCAGTGTCTGAACTCACTTCACAGGTGACTACTTCGAATGGTTTCAGCACCTTGCACAACACGGAAAGTATTCTCCACTGCACTTGTCTAAAATACATCCCCCCTCCTTTCCCATTGTCATGGGTTGTGGAATAAGCGTGGATGGCTTTTCGCTATTCCTCCATCCGCAGAAGCATACATAGGGTGGAATTCCACCTTGTCACCACCTCTTGTTTCAGTTGGTGGCAGGGCAAATTAAATTGCTCTTGTAGCTGCTGCAATCTCCTACATGCTGTTGCCGAATGTCGGAAATGTCCAGATATTTTAGAGGGCACAAACAGCATCTCCTGCATGTCCCTGTCATTTTTTAAAAAGCTCTGCACCACAAAGTTTATTGTGTGAGCAAAACAGGGAATGTGATGGAATTCACCCAGCTGTAATGCTCTCACAATATTGGTAGTGTCATCAGAAATGACATAGCCTGAGGAGAGTCCAAGCGGGATGAAAAGCCATGTTGCAATGACATCCCTTAGTTTTTGTAACAGATTGTCAGCTGTATGCCTCTTAGTGAAGTTGGTGATACACAGAGTAGCCTGCATCTGACAAATGTGATGTACTTGGGTACATGCTGCTGCTGTTCCTGCTGGTGAAGGCGAATGACCAACCCAGTGGGCTGTCACAGTCATATAATCTTTAGTTTGCCCAGTTTCGCTTGTCCACATATCTGTGGGTAAGTGTACAGTGGGTAGAATGGCATTTTGTAGCCCAATAATTACATTTTTACACACCTTCTGGTAGAGGAATATCTTTTCTAGTAAAACGGTGTCGTGATGGAATTTGGTAACGGGGACACAAGACTTCAAGTAACTGTCTAAAACCAGCTGCATTAATAGTGGATGTTGGCCGCAGATCTAATACTAGTATAGTCACCATGGCGTCTGTGATCCACTTTGCAATGGGGTTACAGCTTTCACAATTGCTTCCTCTTGCAAAGGATTGTTTAAAAGTCAATTGCTGTAAACTACTAGTAATCTTCTTCTTGGTCTGCTTCTGGGATAAAGATTCACCCCCAGCAACAGCAGTGGGACCAAGGCTCAATTCTTCTGAGGAATCCAGGATGGTGGAGGAGTCAAAGCATTATCAACTTGGATGCAGGACTAATCCGATCGCGACTGAGGATATTAATGAGGACGGTGTTGTGGGGGTAGATTGCATGCGCCGGAATATAGGTGAGAGCAGGGACTTAGTTGATTTTCCCAACAGCTTGCCATGAACTCGCTTCAAATGGTGTAACATGGATGAGGTTCCTAGATGGTTAAGGTCCCTACCTCTACTGACTGTGGCTTTACATATGCTACAAATGGCTAGACAACTGTTGTCAGGATTTTGGTAGAAATAATTCCACACATAAAAAAGAGGTGGATTTTTTGGTGTTATGCCCAGGCATGACAATGGCCTTCTACTTAACACGTGCAAGAACTGCTTCCACCGGTGGAGGACTTACACAAATATCATCATTCTCATAAACATTCTCATTAGCGCACTCGTCGGCTACACAAATATCCCCCTCATCCTGTTGCAATTCCAAAGTGGCATCCTCAATTGGTGTATCACCGACTACACTTGGGCTGTTCAGGCACACATCAGCAGAAATGCTGAAAGGGGCCTTCTTTATGGGTACACTATTAGAATGATCAGGATTACACATAGCACTCGTGAATAGATTCTCCTCAGGGATTTGTTCCATTTCTGAATCTGAACATACATTTTCCTCTAATGCCTTACTGTTTTCTTCCAGCTCGGCTTTTACACGTAAAAGTATTTGGACAGCACTTTTGAAGTCCGAATGACAAGCTCTTGCTTGGTCACGACTGACCTTACAAGAAGATGCCTCAGTGAAAGTTGCAGAACTAGCACTTATGGAGAAAGGCCTCATTCTTTCCTTGCCATTGCGTGTGTAGAATGGCATGTTGGCAATTATTTTGCAGATAACTTTGCTTGGATTACAGGTCTTTCATTCTTGACCAAAGTAAAACAAGTTTTTTTTACATTTTGGTTTCCCTGACTTACAAACACTAAGTACTTTAACATAGGCTTTACCAGATGACGTAGAGGTGTTACTATCTGCTGTGAATCCATTTTGATAACACCGTACAATTTGACCGCTAATTCAGAAGACCAAGACTGCCAGCCCTAGTATTTGTATTTCAGCAGTGACAATTAGCAATGGAGCTCTCCTGAATTTCACTGTAGACTATGAAGAACACTGCTACCCCCTCCTCTTTCTATTCTACCTATGACGCTGCCCAAATGATCTACAGACTGTGCTACCCCTTCTGTGTCCATCTGTGAAATGGCGCTAGATCGCCGTGGAGGGCGGTACTTATAGATTCCAAAACTCGCGAGATTCGACGATGTAACAATGACGTTTTGCCTTGTTTTCAATTCCGAAAGCGTGCAAAAGTACCAAGCTGACTCTGCTTGGTACTCGATCTGCCAAGTTTGGATGTGCTCGGATCTTGGGGGAACCGAGCCTGAGCATCTCTAGTTATAATCACATAGTGGTGGGTGGGCTGTGATGAAACCCTCGTACCCTCGTTCTCGCCCACTTTTCCTGCCATCTGGGGAAATTAACATTTCTCTTTTCGGAATCTAGAAGGACTTATACACATTTTGAGAGTATTTAGATATCTTAAGGTTTGCGGAAACAGTTGTACACCCTTCACATATGTTGTTATAAACATAATTTTACACAGGAGGGGAGAAATTAAGAAGAAACTGAGGGAGAGAAAGAGGGATGCATAAAACAGGAGGCAGAGGGGAGGGGAGCCTATCAAGCAATGGGATTAAATCGAGTAACAAAGGATTCTCCCAAGTGATAACCAGATTTGATTGTCAAAAAATCATAACAAAGATGAGGAGACATTATTCAGTGGAGTCCAAGGACCCCAGCTTTTATTAAATGATATTGATGAGTTCTGTAGAATATTGGTCATCAATTCCATTTCATACATGAAACAGATCTTTTTCCTGAGGGTGGACAGGTTAGAAGGAGTAGTGCAGGATCCAACAATAAGACAGGTAACGCCACTGAAAACATGTCTGAGAAGTTTAGTGATGTGCTTTGATGCTACCGGAATGGAAGGGACAGTAATTAGTATTTGGGATGGAATAATATATTTACAAATGACATAAATTTATGAAGTACATCTTCCACAGCGTCATATCAGTACACATTGTTTATGATAACATATTAAGTCCTGACTGCATCCCTATGCAGGAGGGAGACTAGACAACAGTACATAGGGTAGGGTGTAAGCCAATCACCTGATGTTCTTATCTAATCCTGGGACAACCTCTTAGGTCAGACACATCCTGCTACTGTCCAGTCCCCCGACCCGTTTAAAATAAAAAAGTGTGATATGGAAGCGAGTTTCCTACCTCTTTAACTTTTACATATCTTTGCAGATAGCAATGAGAACCTTGCTCAAAAGAGCTTACAATCGAAATAGGTCAATTACCACCCTTTACATAGTTCACATAGGCGCTCTTTAACTCTGCATTCTGGCTGGACCAAAAGCAATGTGTGGAATTTGACCTCATGTATCAGACTCCCATTGTTCTATAGATTGCAACCTTGCAAACAGGGCCCTCTTACCTCTCAGTTTGTCTATATTACCCAGTATTGTTTTATTACTCTGCTCTAAAGTGCTACAGAATTTGCTGGCACTATATAAATAAATGTTGATGATGATAAATGCTAAGACCTATATTTACTTGCATTGGACGCATATATGCATAGCTCATATGTAAGTTTATAATGATTAAAATGTTTGTCATGTACATCATGTCAAACTTGCAGCCCGCATACAAAGATTTTGTAGCCCCGCCAGGGCCCAGAAAAAAAAAACCCACTACTTTTCCAGCGCCCACTTCCTCCTCCCTTTGCACTGAATGTTGGACGTGCCTTCATCACGCCCGACATTCGCAGTGAGGAGCGCACAGAGTCCAGCCATAAAAGGAAGAACAGAAAGCAGAAGAGAAGAGAACAGAATAATAAGTGAAGGGAGCAAAAGCAGCATGAAGGGTGCAGTGGGAAACGGGAGACAGATGAAGGGGAGCAAAAGGAGCATGGAGGGTGCAGTGTGAAACAGGGGACACAGGTGAAGGAGCAAAAGAAGCATGAAGGGTGCAGTGTGAAACAGGGGACACAGATGAAGGGGAGCAAAAGCAGCATGAAGGGTGCAGTGTGAAACAGGGGACACAGATGAAGGGGTGCAAAAGCAGCATGGAGGGCACAGTGCCAAGCATCAGGGAGAAAACATTAAACTTTATTTTTGTTTTTTTCTCAATAATACACCTTACAAAACTGCATATGAGACTTATTTTTTTCTTGCGGTCCACACAATCTTAGACTGATTATTTGGTCCAATTAGGTTTTGAGTTTGACACCTGATGTAGATATAAGTATATTTAAGAATATGTAGGATAATATAAAATTGTTTTTGTTATTAAATGATTTAGCACAGTGCCTGTCCCTTAACTTGTCGAGCTCATTGTTTACTCATTGCCCCTTCCCACTCCCAATGATATAGGATGGAAGGTGTTGGGTTATTGCATTTGTCACAGCAAAATGTGCTTCACCTATACATTGGGGGACATTTCTAAAAAAAAAAAAAAAGTGAGTGCAAAGAAAAAAGGGTGGCATCACCCAAGTTAATGTTTGCATTTATTTTCTAAGCTACACAAAAAGTGACAGATTTTGATTGGTGACAATAGGCAACACCAACTTATTCTTTTGCACTGGTTCTTCTAAATTATTGTATACACAACAGCTTGTCACAGACTTGTTTCCAATAAATATACATTTTATTATAATTTACTTTTATTTAAAATACAAATCATAAACATGTAAGAAAAAGTATTATAATCCAGTCATAGTATTCTAATGGTATCATAGCTGCTATACGCTACTCTGAACTACTTTGCTCCCCATGAGAATAATAAAAGATATTACTATAGCTTCAATTAAATTAAATTAAATAAATGTTCTGTTAATAAAAAACAATTATGCAAGTTTTGATAAGTAATCCCAGATGTTATGACATTCATCTAACAGCTGTTTAGCAGACCCTCGAGTTTGTAAATGAGCAGAACTAATAGGTATTACAATCAGGGTCCTCATCCTATGATACATGTGCTCTGTGCACATTTTGTTTTGGGAGGTGTAATTTATTGATTTCCAGAAGCAAGGACAATTGCCCAAATGGGAAAAGAAGTCCACTTTGTATTATTTATTTTATTTTTATACCCTTTGTTCTCCTTCTTCCTCTTGTTTAAGATGATTGATTTTGAACATTTATTCCCATGTTTTACATTGACCCCACTGATTTATGTTCGTTCTTACAAAAACACTGGCAAAAATTATGGTGAGTTTGAACTCAAAGCTTTTCCGTAGCTCAGATAAACCAAGGAGATAGTAAGCTTTATCCTGTGCTTATTGTATGGGGAAACTGCTGGATCTCTCCCACATTTTAGCTATACAACTGCAGGAAATCGTTTATATTTACTATGGCGACTTCAGAACAAGGTCCTAGATCGTGTTCCCAGAATGTATCTTTAGATTTCGCAAAATGTACTATATAAGAACTCTCTGCTCCAACAGCCTGAAAGAACGCCTGGACAAGTAATTAAAAATGAAAGTAAATAGTTGTGCAATTGAAGTTTATTTGTCATGACACTAGCAGCTGGGATTGCTTTCCTACAAAAAAGTAATTAGGTTTGCTTGCTAAGAGGTTCTAGGACAGGCTGGGGAAGCGAGCTTGAAAATATCAAAAGATTGATGCCAAAACGTTCATATTAGATGTTTTTCCACAGGCGTCTGAAGTATTTTTGGACAGCAGTTTTACTGGTGTAAGTAGTGTGTATAACACCATGATAATGCGAATGCATCAGTTTCAATAAAGCATATCTCGAAAACATTGGTTTCAGGTTCCTTGGAGGGTGGGGGGGGGGGGGGGGCAGGGGGGTGCTTCAAGAAACTGTAAAGATAATGAGAACTTTTCCAGTCAATTCAGATCAAGATTATAGCTAGAATCTGAACCTCCTTTGCTTGAGTCTAAATCTGTTTAGTTTAGATTCAACCATTCTCATCTCATTTTCAACACTGTTAATACTCTCTGAACTGGAAAAACTGGACTTTTTCAGTGGGCCACAAGTTCTGTAAATCCAGTGTTGGTCCCAATTCTACCAACACGACTTTATACTAAATGGACTATCAAGAGCAGGGCCGTAACTAGGGCGGTGTGAGAGGGGCACAACGCTGAAGGGAGGCGCAGTTTATGAATATTTGAGGTTCATTTGGTGAAAATTGAGGGCTAGGAGGAGGCAGTTTTCCTTCTCGCCCCAGGCGCTAACATTTCAAGTTACGGCTCTGATTACCATGAAGCTCTCCAGTTATGCAAAGATTAGCTACTAGCAATAAGAGAATTACATCAGCTTACCAAATTGAACAAGGGTCTCAGTTTAGCCATTTTTAAATGTGGGCAAACCAGTAATCATCATTTAATTTTATAGCAGAATTGGCAACTATTCCTAATTTCGAGGGAAGGTCCAAGTATTTGCCCTGAAAAGGACAATTTAAAATATCCAAAAACCTGTTCTACATAAAGCTCTGAAAAACAAATTATATAACCGCTGCTGATTTGTACAGAATGGTAGAATAGCACACACAAAGAAATGATCACCAAATACCTTCTCCTACAGCCACTGATAGAAGCCCTATAAGACAGTTTAATGAGAAGTAGAAATGCCAGCGGAAGTGTGGGCAATTAAGCATATTTTAGGTATTATGACCCAAATTACAAAAAAAACCCTAATATTAGACACAATGCCCACGCATTCTGAATAATAGATTTAGAAAATGATCATTGTTAGTCATAATGGGAGGTGGATTTATGTCCCCATTGAGAGCACCATGCATGATGTATATTAGCTAGAGCCTCATAGTAGCACAGTACCCATCGAAAGAATATGGAAATACTGGCAATTATTCTATGTAACTATTTTTTTTACCACACTGCTCTACACAATGTAGCACAATTTGCAAAACAATCTAATGTGTGATGAAGCAAACCAAATATTGCTAGTCCAGGTTCACATTGAATTTAAAATGCAACTTATACTGGGTGCCAGCATGCTCAGTGCCATGGTTTTAAAACATACAACTGCTCTTTACAAATGAGATTACAATAGTCATACTAATATTAACAATGTCACAGATAGTATCATCATCATTTATTTATATAGTGCCACTAGTTCCGCACATCAGTCGCTGCCCCATTGGGGCTTACTGTCTATATTCCCTAACTCACACACACAGACTAAGAGACTAGGGTCAATTTGATAGCAGCCAATTAACCTACCAGTATATTTTTGGAATGTGGGAGGAAACCGGAGCACCTGGAGGAAACCCACGCAAACATGGGGAGAACATACTAACTCCTCACAGATAAGGCCATGGTTAGGAATTGAACTCATGACCCCAGTGCTGTGAGGCAGAAGTGCTAACCCCTTAGCCAACATGATGCTCAGTATCCAGATTACAATTTAATAACAGACCCAGTTTAAAAAACGAACATACATTGTTCACCTTGAGGGTTGAATTGCTTTGAGGTTCAACACTCAACATATACTTGCCTACGTTTTCGTCAGGTAGAGTGATGTCATACTGTAAATGGGAGGAGCTTTCTCACTAAGCAGACAAGCAAGCAAGTCAGACTAGTAATCTATTTTCCATTTTTATTTTAAGGAAAACACTTAAGCAACTAGCACTTGGGAAAGCCATTGTTCAATATGCATCTTTGATGTTTAGCCCTGTCTGATAAGACACAGTAACAAGTATTGGCACTATTAAGAGCAGTTCAATTGACATTACAAATTACACACCACCAGGGGCAGTTCTCCTTACAGACCTTTCATTGATTCATCTGTTGACACTACAATGTGCTGGACTACCTCTAATCAGTACTCAAGAAGTGCGATTATTAAAACGGTTACACCCATGTGTGTCTACATCTCGCCCTGACACAAATGTAGATCATTAAAGGTAAACACAGGGACACGTGACAAGACATATCTGTTGATTCAGACTTCACAGAGAGCTAATTGGAGAAGAGGCTTGGCTGCTATGGCTCCATTTTCAGACATGCCATGAGCAATAACAGAGCTATTAATTAATGATTAACGACGTGCAAGGGATCAGGATATATTCTACAACACGCTCTTTGTTTCAGTCCCCATTTGTGAGCTCTATTTAATTGGGGCCAGGCATACTTGCTGTCAAGTGTAGATACTGGCTGCAAAGGGTCTTGCATTTTCATTTTAACCCAGTCCTTCCAGTCTCCAGGACTAATCCATCATTCCAGTGCTTAGTCACCAGTTGAATGTTTATTTCACTTGTGACCTGTATTATTTATGCTCAAAGCAAGCTTAGTCACAAGAGAAATGAATTTATCATAAAGATATTTCACACACACAAATCATGGTCATGTTACTGTTGCTGCATGTTGAAATGGATCGTCTCCGTGTCAGCTAACAGATGATTTTTTTCCCCCCCATTGCATATTCATAAGCGAAAGGAGAAGATTCCGCTTGTATGAAAGGATGCTGATTATTTTTCCTGTGCATACAAATGAGGTATCTTAAAGAGACAAGCATGGTCTAGAAAGACTAGCAGTATTGTTAATGAACAAAACAAAATCCACACAAAAAGCCCAGTGCTGTGTGACTGCTTAAGGCATTTTGTATTGGGGTATAGTCATTGTCTAGCATATAATATACCACTTACACAATGTAGCACTTGTTTGCTTTACCCAGTGTTTACACACATACTGCACAGGTAGCTGCAAAAAGGACAGTTAATGAAAAGGTTTTATTTCCACAGGAGTGTTGCTATGAATTGCTGCTAATTCACCTTTCAGACACACCTTTGTTTACTGTAATACCTCTCTTTCCTGATGTACAATACATATAAATATCTAAAAATAACACCAATAGTTTCTCACTCCTTCTAAGCCATATGCAATTGCATTTCCTTTGTCCAGATAAGAGACCTGTGGCTCACAGTTTCCAGTCAATAACACAGAAAAGCATAATACAAAAATATATCTTTTATTGGGGGGATTCCCTTTAATGCAGAAAAAAACAACTTAGTTGTGACCTATCAGTGAAATGTACAAAACAACACATTTTACCTCCAATTCTCCCGGTTAGTAGGGCTCGGACACGTATGTGGACAGTACACACAGACACACATATAGGTTCACTGTGAGTACTCACAGTTCGGAATACAGGAAATGAAGATTGCCCATATTGTCTATATAGTTGGCAGGACTTAGCCAAGGTAGAACCAATAACAGAAGAGCCTTCATTTTGAGCACAGCGTAGATATGGCTTCCTCCTCACCAATTTCTTTGCCTGCTATTAACGGAAAAAAAGACTCCCAGCTTCTATGACAGGCAACTCTTTTCACAGATGGATTGTTAGTTGCTTATATCAGATGAAGCACATCATGATACTGATTGAAAATGTCATACTAAGCAACGCTGGAAAAAAAATAAAAAAAATCATTGACCTGTAAGAGGATTAGTTCATTTGGATGTCAGATTGGTAGAGACGTGAAGGTTTAGAGACAATGCAGCATGGATGGCGAGACAGTGACTTATGCTGTGAAACAGGCTGATGTAAGGTAAAGGGACCAGCCTCCTGCATCACACAGAGTGGTTCTTTACAAACAGCTGGTACATTTACATCACTGGCTACAAGCATATGGGTTGTGAGAGCTTAGGAGAGCAAAGATCTGACTATTGATGCTGTGCAATGCAATATAATAGAATATATGCTATACACAGAAATAAATATATATACACACACACACACACACACAGACACACACACATTATTGTATATGACAGCATGACAATTCCTTTAAAAGAGCCACAGTTAGTGCAAGGGGCTCTGAAATTGCAATCATTGAATATTAGACTATAGAGATGTAATGGGATGAATAATTTGCTTGGAGATAACACCACTGAAATGATTGATTTCCAAAGTACAGGAATATGTCAAATAGATCAAAAAGTACAAAAAAAAAAATCATTTAAAAAATTAATATAATGCATATTGATTGTAACAACTCAATTTCACTTGAATAAAATAAAAAATAAAATAAAATAATAATAAGTTACAGTATTAACATAGGCGACTAGAGAACAAAGACCATATGGCTTAGTGGCTGAGGTATATATTGTCCCCTCAGTTATTGGGTTCCTGGTAAACATAGAATACGTAGAAAACCAAATAATTCCGTGATTCCTGCATATGTCGCAACATAGAACTAAAAGGTGCCCATGTACACCACTATTTTACTGAACAATTGGGTTATATTAAAACCAGCCAGAAATTGCACAAAAAGACTGCCAATCTGATTAAGCTCCTAATGTGTATGGTCAAATCTAACAGAGATCCAGCCACTGGGAGGGATGATGAATCCAGATGGACATTGACCGTATCTACCCATGTTAGCGGTCTTCACATTCTCTATAACCTGGGTGTTTGGCCCAAGCACCGCACAGTCTGATCTTTCAGTTTTGGACACAGACACCTGTGTTCAATTTAGAGATGGGCGGGCTCGGTTTCGTGAAAACCGAACCCACCCGAACTTTGGGGTTCCGAGTACTCTTGCCCCTATTCGGATTCCAAAACGAGGCAAAACGTCATTGTGACGTCGTCGGATCTCGGATCTTGCGAGTTTTGTAATCTATAAATACCGCCCTCCACCGCGATCTAGCGGCATTTGAGAGAGGGACAGAGAAGGAGTAGGACAGAGTATAGAGCAGTTTGGCAGGCAAAGAGATAGAAGAGAAAGAGGAGGGTGGTAGCAGTGTTAGAGAAAGCTCCATTGCTGAATTTGTCATTGCTGAAATCCTAATATACCAGTCATTGCACTCTTTTTTTCTGAATTTGCACACAAAGTGTAGGGTCTAATATACACCCAAATTCAAGAGCTGCTTTGGTCATTTGGTCATTGCTGAAATAGCAATCTACAAGTCCTTGCAGGCTTTTTTTCTGAATTTGCACTAATAAGTGTAGGGTCTAATATACACCCCAAAGACGAGTGCTCCATTGCTAAGAGTCATTGAAGAAGAGGAAGACAAGCAGGCTTGTCTGTAGAATTTGCAGGCAAATTCTACTGCGTTGTATAGATAATACCCAAAGACGAGTGCTCCATTGCTAATTGTAATTGCTGAAATAGAAATTATAGGCCTGTCTGGCTTGGTCTAAATCTGCAGTTACACTGTACTCAGGGCTGCCAAGAGGAATTCAGGGCCCCGGTACAACAAATTCATGGGGCCCCCCTCATAGCTGAGCATGGTAAAAAATTTGCGCCGCAAAATTTTTTCGGGATTGTGGTCAAGCATTTGGGGGCGTGGAAAATTCGCCATTGGGGCGTGGCTAACACATCAAAATCACTCGGCTCTCAATTCGCACGAGCATCACATATGTCCAAGCACTCCTGGCTTTCAGGACATCTAGCACCAAAGTGTAGTATAGAAAAAATGCAGTGTGTACACAAAGAGTTCAGTCTTGGCCTCCACCTTACATTGGGCACAACACTCACCAAAAATTGACATTGTCCCTACTAGAATCACAACATTTCACATACTGTCCTGCTCTCTCCTACCTGTTGTTCTCACTTTCACCACCTGTTGCTGCATGTTTCTTTAGTTGCGGATGGTCTGGATCCTGGAATGCTGGGGGCCCTATTTGGAATTATCTAAATGTAGCTATTTTTTTCCAAACAACCCTGGCGTTAAATCAATACCATCCACGATTAATAATTAGGCCTTCCTCCAGCTCCAATATTACAATAATGTGCCCCTTCATCATCGCCATGCCTTATGATCACACTGAGCCCTCCATGCTGCTTTTGCCCCTTCATCTGGCTCCCCTTCATCACACTATGCTGCTCCCACCCCTTTTTCAATCCCACTGTGCCATGCCTCCCCCCCCTTTTCAACCCCACTGTGCCATGCTGCCCACCATTTTTTAACCCCATTGTGCTATGCTGACCCGTTTTTTAACCCCACTGTGCCATGCTGCCTCGTTTTTTAACCCCTCTGTGCCCCCCTCGTTTTTTAACCCCTGTCATGCTGCCCCCCCTCATTTTTTAACTTCTGTCATGCTGCCCCCCCCCCCGTTTTTAACCCCTCTATGCCCCCCTCGTTTTTTAACCCCTGTTATGCTGCCCCCTCCCTCATTTATTAACTTCTCTGTCATGCTGCCCCCCCCCCCCGTTTTTAACCCCTCTATGCCCCCCTCGTTTTTTAACCCGTTATGCTGCCTCCCCGTTTTTTAACTCCTCCGTGCCCCCCCTCGTTTTCCTCCCTGCATTTACCTTTTCTCCTTTCTTGGTCTTCTCCGCTGCTCTGTGCTCCATTGCCCAGCATTCAGTCAGTCTGGAGCATGACATGATGACATCACACCGGGCATTCAGACAGTCTGAATGGAGCACAGAGCAGCAGAGAGGAGGGATGCCGGCTCCGCGATCAGGTGAGTATGTTTTTTTTTTTTTTTAAACTAGCCTGCTCCCCCCACCAATGACCGAGCCCCCCCTGCCAAAAAAAAAAAAAAGCAGCAGCGCAAGGGCCCGGGCCGGGCCCCCTGACAGGTCCGGGCCCGGGTAATTAGTACCCTCTCCCCCCACCTCTCTGCGGCCCTGATTGCACTGTACCATAGCTCACTCAGAAACAGAAGAGGTGGCAGGGTTCAGTGCTGAAACAGCAATTGTAATAATAGGGCTGTCAGTGTTCTTAAAAGTCTCCAGTGACATTGTACTGTGCCATAGCTCATACAGAAACAGGAGGGGTGACAATGTTGTTGTCACTCTCCAGTCTCAGTCATGATGATACTAATCCCTCTACCTCATGTGCTAAAGCCTATGTTCAAGTAGATAGTGGCTTTAAGTCAGAGAAACAAAAATGTAAATAAAAGCTTGTACCTTTTTAAAGAAAAAGAACCTCTCTAAAAAAGGTAAAAGTTTACTGTAGAAAAATATAAAATTGCCATTCTACCCAAAATATTACCAGGCATACCAGCATCAGGTAGCTCCCTTCACTTAGTGTAGATTGCAGGTGCTGAAATCTAGCTGTCATCATATTCACCCTCATCATTCTGTACTTCTTCCTCAAACAATACTAATTCAGGCCCGCTAGAATCCACCATCACAGAAGTCTGTGTACTTTGATGTAATTGCCGATAATGGCCTTCCTCATGGAATTTGTAGCTAATTTTATGGCAGAGTTGTCACGATTTTTGGGCAATTTTTTACGGCAGAGTAAATGTCAAAATGTTGTGCTGACTCATCTGCATCACCACTGGGTGTCTTGGGAAAGCTATGTTTTTTCCCGAGAAGCAGTTGCCAGAGAAACTGAAGGAGCGGACGTCATTACAAGATGTTGATAGCTCTTGGATCCTGGCGAAGCAAATTAAGTCCTAGATCTACAATTACAAAAAAGTTAGCAGATTTACGGTTTCATTTCATCCGAAAAATTTCTCTAGCTGCTTCTCAATAAGTATAATTAAGGCAATCACTTGACAAAAACTAACAGAGTCTGCACTCTCTTCACAAGTGACTATTTTGCTGGACTAAAGTACATTCCCTTCAAATGCTAGTCTTCTTGCAGCTGCTGCAATCTCCTACATGCTGTTGCAGATTCCAGAAAATCACCCTAAATTTTTCGGGACACAAACAGCATCTCCTGCATGTCATGGTCATTTTTTAAAAGTTCTGTAACACCAAGTTGATTGTGTGAGCAAAAGAAGAGATGTGATGGAATCCCCCCCCCTGCTGTAATGCTCTAACAATATTGGTGTCATTATCAGAAATCACATATCCTCAGGAGAGTGCAAGCAGGATTAGCCATGTTGCAATGACATCCCTTACTTTTTGTAACAGATTGTCAGCTGTATGACTCTTACTGAAGCTGCCGATACACAGAGTAGCCTACTTCTGAAAAATGTGACGTGCTTGGGTACATGCTGCTGCTGTTCCTGCTGGTGAAGGCGAATCACCAACCTAGTGGGCTGTCACAGTCATATAATCTTTAGTTTGCCCAGTTCCACTTGTCCCCATATCTGTGGTTAAGTGTACAGTGGGTAGAAATGCATTTTGTAGCCCAATAATTATATTTTTATAAACCTTCTGGTAGAGGTGAGGAATAGTTTTTCTAGTAAAATGGTGTTGTGATGGAATTTGGTAATAGGGACAGAAGTCCTCAAGTAACTGCTGCATTAATAGTAGACATTGGACATAGATCTAATACGAGCATAGTCCCTATGGCGTC
Organism: Mixophyes fleayi; assembly: GCF_038048845.1. Classification (NCBI taxonomy): domain Eukaryota; kingdom Metazoa; phylum Chordata; class Amphibia; order Anura; family Limnodynastidae; genus Mixophyes; species Mixophyes fleayi. Next base: position 65,362,486 of record NC_134402.1, read on the forward strand.
TGTGATCCGCTTTGCGACTGGGTGACAGTTTTCTTACTTTCTTCCTCTAGCAAAGGATTGTTTAACAGCCAATTGTTGTAAACTACTAGTAGTCTTCATCTGGGTTGAAGATCACCCCAAGCAGCAGCAGCAGCAGGACTAATGCTCAAAAATTCTTCAGAGGAATCATGGTTAGTGGAGGAGTCATCTAAAATTAGGAACTTGGATGCAGGACTAACTCCCATAACTTCTGGGGAGATTGATGATGAAGGTGTTGGGGGTGTAGATTGCAGGTGCTGGGATCTAGATGAGAGAAGGGAGGTAGATGGACCGCTTGTTTTTATTTTTTTTAACATAAGTTTCTGATTTTCCCAACAGCTTTCCATGAACTCGCTTCAAATGCCGTAAGATGGATCAGGATCCTAGATGATTAAGGTCCCTACCTCTACTGAGTGTGGCTTTAAGATTGCTACAAATGGCTAGACAACTGTTGTCAGGATTTGTGTAAAAATAATTGCACACATAAGAGGTTTATTTTTGGGCTTATGCCCAGGCATGACAATGGCCTTTTTCTTATTACTGACAAGAACTGCTGCAGTCTTTGTTTGAAAGTGTATGAAACTATTGTGACCTGTGAGGTGGTCAAAATTGACTGGAAATTAGTATTAGTGAGGTTAATAAAACTGTAGGTACAAAATACCTAAATTATGTGATATTAGCCCCAAAAAATTAATTTTGTAAAAAAAATAAACAAAATAGCAAAACAAAACAAAAATCAAAACACGCAAGGGCGGTTTTGGTAAAACCAAAACCCGAAGGTAATCCAGATCCAAAACCAAAACCAAAACACGGGGGTCAGTGAGCATCTCTAGTTCAAATCTGACAGATGTCCAGCTGCAGAGCTTTAGTGTCAAGCAGCCAGAGGAGAGGGCTCTATATATGGACACCTAAACAGTACGAACAGGGTCATCTTTTCCATTGGGCACGACGGGCAGGTGCCCAGGGGCCCCACAGGCAAGTGGGTCCCATAGGCAGGGCTCTTAAGTAAAATAAATAATCCTGCAAAAAAAATAAATTCCTGCAAATATAAATATATATATATATATATAGATATAGATATAGATATAGATAGAGAGAGAGGTAGGGGCCCTGCGGCACTGCTTTGCCCAGGGGCCCTTAATGTTGTTAAGATGGCCCTGAGTACTAAGAGAGTAACTAATCGCAATTACTGCTGTAAAATAGTGGGTAAATATAATCAAATGATAATTCTGTACTGTAGAACAATACAATAGATTTTGTGGGCTTTTTAAACTACAAGTTTGCACTTCTAAACTGGCCATCAATAAATAGGAGAGGGCTATAAACTTACAAAAATTAAGAATAAATAGGTCAGTCCTATTAGGTCATACAATATCTCTACAGTTTTTAAAGGAAATGAGTTTATTTTAAAGATACTTGCTCAAAATCTGACTAAATGTAATAGAAAACATTCAAATTCATGCCAAGAGTTCACATTAATAAACAAGGACATGATACTAGTCAACATTCTTTGGTTATCTTCAAGGAAAACACAGGCAGCCAGATTGCCTCGGCAATGACCTCAACACAAGTCTTTGGGGAACATTCTTTCACTGAGAAAGATAGTAAAATGCATAATCCATCCTTCCCGAAATAATCATTTTACAGCCAGCCACTAGTGGTCCTATAGAACTGGTTTAATAAACTAGGAAGAGAATAGATATTGAAGAAAACATAAGAGATATAAAATGTTAGGAGCCAAGCATATATTTTAGGAGTCATAGGTTTTCAGGGATGCAAACTGTTTCTTGTAACAAGCTAATCCTTTGTGAAATTACATTTGAATGGGACTGGCTGCAGGATTTTCAGTGTGTATTTTGAATTGCTGGAATACATTTATAACAATAATCAGGCTGAGGAACTAAAAATAGCCTGGTAATGGATTTGAGTCATAGATAGTAAGCCATCGCCATGTGCCTTTAGGATACAAAATATTTTTCCAGTTGCATTCTTGCACGTGTTCTTTATGTCTACCCTATATTTTTCAGATTAGATCTTCATACCGAGATCTGTTCTTGCGTTATTGCTCATTAGAGCTGAAATACCAAGACCACATGATTGCGCTGACAAGCATTTCATGCAAGATTCATACATTGCTAACAATGGCCTTGTGATGTCAGCAGAGGGAAGAGCGACACACCTAGTTAAATATGTATTCCATTATCAGTGTAATAATAGGGGAGCATTATTAGAGTCACAATAAGGAAAGACTACCAGAATACTAGAAGAAACAGAGGTCAAGTTCTACAGTTGAATTTTATCAGCCTTCACAAATGACAGCACTTAAAATGCTTTCATTTGAACATGACCATATTCCATGGGTGGAAACCCTCTAGCCCCGATACTGATGGTGTGATGTCAGAAAACCCCATGGGCTCAGTTAGAAATCTCACATACATACTGTATTTCACAGTTGCAGTACAGGAATATAAAAAAAAAAAAAAAAAAGACAGCGGCATACGTAGATCTTTCTCAAGTCTTACCCGATTCAAAGATATGTTTATGGTGGTGAAAATATAACAAAATATAAAGAGATAAAAGATATGAAAAAAGAACACATTTAAATTGCTAAAGCATAGGGACTTCTAGGCGCTGTAGAAACTGGGTACATCCGTTCATACTAAAGATGCTCTGGCTCGGTTCCTCGAGAACCGAACACATCCGAACTTAGGGGACCCGAGTACCGAGCCAGTGCGGTCTTGTTTTTTTCCTGTGTAAAACACTTCACATCACCAACCGCTCATTGTTCTCACTGCATTGTATGGTCAACAATAGTGAACTAGCGGTGTGGATGCTCCACACTGAACTGAGCACTTAAGTACATCACTGTTGGAAAACCAAGCTGTATTCCCAGGCCTTTAGGACACTGTCCTATCCTGGTTCTCATCCTACTTATCAAACCACTCCTTCAGTGTTTATTTCTCTGGATCCACCTCTTCTCTGCTACTTCTATCAGTTGAAGCACCACAAAGCCAGGTTGTAGGCCCTTTCTATCTGTACCTGTTCTTTAGGAAAATTAATAAGCTCTCTAAGATTTCAATACATCTTCTAGGCAGATGGCACCCACCAAGTTCTTTTTCCCCCAATTTCCTTCACTTTGTCTTTTAATATCCAGTCTTGTTTTGCTACTATCTCTCACCATCTGTTTAACGGAATCCTCTGTTTTGTCATCCCTGATAGTACAGTGCAGCAGAACTATAAAGGATATAATAATAATATCATCATCAACTAATACAATAATAGCAAAAGCAGTACAGCAGTCAGAACGACTCCGGGACCCACAGTTGCAATTCAGTGTAAGAGAACAGTTTCATTCTTTATTTTAATTTTCTTCATTTAGCTGAATTTTTTCTTAAAAAGTAATAAAATGATCTAACTGCAGTAATATTTACAAAACAATACAATCTTCTTTATGAATGTCAGTTTTTGCAAGCTGAAGATGAAAAAAAGTTGTGCTTTTATATTGTGGAATCTTCTATACTTTTTTCATAAGAATCGTTCATTGGTTTATAAAGCCTTCATCAAATCACAAAAGGTTAATTTTGCAAATTAAAAACTACTTTTGAAAATGTAACAATAAAAATTCTACATAATATACAATTAAACAAAAATGTTTTTTGTTTTACAATACAACTTTGGGGAACTGAGCTCTTTTTGGTTTGGTTTTCCCGCTATTTCCCTTCCACTCCTTTCTGCTTTTACCCTGTGTTAAGGCTCCTGCTCTCAATCCTCCGCTGGATTTGGTATGTATAAAATATAGAATAACTTGCTCATACTCTACAGGACTATACCTCCTCCTCCTGCGTTTCTGAAACCTGGCACCCTTGGCTGATCCACATTAAAGCACTCCCCCCCCCCCTATTTTAATCTTTATGTTGCATTACTGCTCACTTTTCTTTTCACAAAATGCTTGGGCCACTCGCTCCCCCATAGGGTGTGCAGTCACTTGAACCTTGCCTCAAACCCCTACTCCATTCCTCTTACCACACTCCCTTATCCTGTCTCTCCTTTGTATACCTCTATCCAAACTTGGAACCTACTGTTGTATGACTGTACCTCAAGCTACTGTAGTTGTATCACCACGCACTTTGTAAGTGTATGCTCAATGTATAGACCATACTGTAAACTGCACTACTACAAGGTTCAAATGAAAAAAAATAAAAATCCTAAATTATAGAACTTCAAGCTAGTTTAAAAAAAAAAAAAAAAAAAAAAACTTTGGAAGTGTCACTATGCCAATTACATGCTGAAAAGTACTAATCTGTAACTATACAATCTAAAATAACTTCACTACGGTATAATCTCCCAAAACACTAACAATAACATTACATGCGTTACAAGTGATTATACTGACTAGTACCCATTAATTATGTATATAATGACAATTATATAAAACATTAAAGGGGGAAATGATGGAGCAGAATCCAGAGTAATCTGGTATTTTGGAGAACAATGTCACTTCAGGATAACAAAGCTGATTTTTACCTTTGGTGACCTATACACTGTCTTTCCATGTGCTAACATGTGTGTGCCAGGACCCAGCAGTGTTCTTAATTAGCTCTACACACAATACAAAAAAGATCCTTTGGTGGAGAGCTGCTTTGCTGTAATTGATTTGATGTGTTTGCTTTTATCACAAGTGTTCAGCAAGGCCATAACCAGTAAAGTAATTTTTTTATAGACCTAGATCAATTGCGAAATACTTACATCCATCAACTGTATCAAATGTTTTCTGGTGTCATATGAACCACATGAAAGATAGAAACATTGGCCATAAGTAACCCCAAAGTAACCAAGTGGCCTAAATTATACTTAGATGCAAAACTACTAACCACTTATTTCCTTATTGTAGAATACAACGTATTTAAAATATGAAATGTGTATTCTACCTAAAATATATTATTTACAATGGTTCTGTGGCATATGTAGTTCCTAACATTCCCGATTTAAGAATGGAGACACATTTGGCACTCACTTGCTCCATTGTCACAGCCCAATTAGTTCTGCCCTTTCCTCCAATCTGTATGGTCTGTGGCAAAAGACTCTTTGCCACAAAATAGAACAGCTACAAATAAACAGCCAATATAAGCAAAATCATAGAATTATTTATCCACCAGCAAAAACAATAACAAAAAGCATTGATTCATGGAAGGACTGACCAACATTATCATTTGCTGTGACACCCAGAGTGTATAGGACATCACAGGTATAATGTACATGGGGTCATGGATAAGTGCACTGTATAACAGTTAGTTTGTGAATGGTATACGAGTTAGAGTCAAATGCATATTTTTATTTGACCTGAAATTTTCAGTAATTATTGAGTTGCTCTAGTTAGAGTAGAATAGAAAGTTTCTGTAAATTAGACTAGACTAGAAGTCTGTGGGTAGGTATAATAAGGTAGAAAGGCAATTGAGTATCAAATGCAAGCAAAAATCTTTGATTTGGGGATGTTAAGATATCTCTATATACACATTGTTCCGCATCAGCAAAGAGATACAACATATTCTACAGTAACTGGTAAACAGAGATCTAGAATAGGGGAATCAACCCTCAGACAACATACTTCTAACAGCACTGGGGTTTCAAACACCCAGGGCCAATAGCTGTGTTTGAAACCTCCAGTGATGTCAAAAGAATAATAGGGCTGTTATACCTGTTCCCCTGACGTTCAACTGGATTCCAATGAGCATCATTTGTAAATAGACAGAGAAGTGGAGCTGTTAGATATACTCTTAGAATCTAATTAACAATTAATGACAGGCAGGTGTAACTTTCCATTAGGGTCAAAGCTTTTTAATACTTGACATTACAGTTAGCTTTCAATGAGGTCATGACACCTTTGAGCTGAATAAAAAAAATAAATAAAAAAGCCCAATACCATCAGGCACAAAATATGACCCGTCTCCTGGCAGACAGAGTGTCACAGAAAAGCTAAATAGTTTGCCCCTGGATGGGTTGCAATGAGGTGCAAATGTTTTATTTTGTTCAAGGGCCATGAAATTACTGCCTGCGGGGTATGATTAATTAATTGTCATAATCTAATGCCAATTACCTTGTAGTAGTGATGCAATCAGTTATAATAAAGGTTGTGTACTTTCTCCAATATAAATTTGTAATAATCCTTGATAAATCTCAGAGTCTGTACCTTTGGTTAAATAAATGTATACCCTTGATTACAAGAACTAAACTTGGGACCTGGAAACAATAGATGCTGCTATAAATCCATTGTGACTTGCAGCGGCCTCACTATGTACATCAAGGAGTTTACATGGGTCACCTTGGAGTCTATCACTTCCCTCTCCTTTCCTGTTCCATCTTCCCCTGCTCTTACACACCCTCCTATCCATTTTATTTACCTGCTAGTCAACCACCAACCCCCTAAACTTTCATGAAGTAAGAGCATCATCCCCTCTCCACACAATTCTTTACACTAGATCAAAGAGTAACTTTATGAGGATGGATGTATATTATTCTGTTTTACCAACTAAATAATTTAGAGACGCAACAGCCTAGACTATAGAGCCTGCAAATAAGGCATTATAAAGATCTGTCACCAAATGTGACATTTTTACACCCTGGATCTTCTAATGGTTCTGGAAGTCAGGACAGTGATTAACACATGTAAGAGTGAATTGGATATATAAACTCTAACATACCTCTCACTTCTGGTACAGCTGTGCATCCTGCCAAATAAAACCACAGAGTCTGAAGTGAAGAAACTCTTGGGGAATCTCCTACGGTACAGCAGCATCTTGCATATCATCATCATCATCTATTTATATAGCGCCACCAATTCCTTAGCGCTGTACAGAAAACTCACTCACATCAGTCCCTTCCCCATTGGAGCTTACAGTTTAAATGCCCTAACATACACACACACACACACACACACAGACCGAGAGAGACTAGGGTCAATTTTTGATAGCAGCCAATTAACCTACCAGTATGTTTTTGGAGTGTGGGAGGAAACCGGAGCACCTGGAGGAAACCCACGGAAACACGGGGAGAACATACAAACTCACATATAAGGCCATGGTTGGGAATTCGAGCCACATATACAATATACAGTATATATTCAATAATTACAGCACAGAAGAATGCATTTCAAGTTATTTTTTTTTAACCATAACCAAACAACGGTGTCAAATATCACCAATAGCACTAAATGTATATTGACGGCAATTCCAGGTAGAACTGCACAAACATTACAACAAACTGAGCACGTGGTGGCATTTTTGGACCATCTCCCTTCTTTCTGAACTAAAATCTATGAACCATGGTTAAACCCTACCTAACACAGTGCACTCACACACAACCACATGCAAGCCACACAGAGATCCTTCTATGGCTCATTGATTTAGTAAGCATTCATCTTTCTCTTTAGAGATAATCCTTACTAATATTTAATTTGTTCATACCAAAGTATACACACTGCTATATTATCTACTTGGCAGCCTCACATCCTCATCGTCAGCAATTTACAAGCCAAAAACACAAGCAAAATGCTGTCTATGAGGTAATGTTTATTTTATATTGCACAGGAGTCTATTTAGGAAAAGGATCCTTAAATAAGTTTAAGGTAATGGCACAAATGAACTGACAACAAGGAGAGCTTACTTGTAACATGCATATGCGATTTGCAGGAAGAAAACACAAGGTTAATAGGCTCTCAT